>NC_066333.1:973565-1273565 GCF_022539315.1 Serinus canaria
CTGTGGGGCAGGCTCTGTTTCCCAGCTCCAGCCCCTCTGACAGACTCAGAGGTCCCCTCACCTGCACAGGTTTGTTCATGCTGCAGGTGTTTCCCTGCTGCTCTGCACACCTGGGCACTGCTGCACCCAGATTCAGAGCAAACACCCCGGTGCTCCTTCCCCTCCTCAAGTCCACATCACTGAGCTCCTCCTGAGCTCATCCTACATCCACGTCCAGCTCTGGGGCCAAAAGCTTTGCTTTCTTTTTCCCTTGAATAATAGCCTACTTTTGGATGGGTTCTCCCTCTCCCCAGATGGGGTTTTCTCTCTCCCTGGGTGGGTTTTTCCCTCTCCCAAGGTGGTCTTCTCCCTCTACCCTCACAGGACCCTGTCCCTTGCTCCTTTGCTCTCTGGAGTAAGGGAAGCTCTGTCTCTCCGATGGGACGCGGCCTCTTCCCTTTTCCTGCCCAGGACAGGATGTCCAGACTGGCCCAGCTTCCCATGAGTCACCAGCAAATCCCAGCTTCCTTCTCAGGGCCCTGGCACCAGAGCCCCAATTACAGGGCAAGACTAGCGGAAACAAGCTTATTATTTACCGGGCTAATGAAAATTAATCATGCCTCCCCCTCCCTTTCCTGGGAGAACAGTCATGGACAAGAAAGCAGATTATAAAAGCATTACGGGTGACTGCTATGCTGGGCTCTGCACTACCTGAGGGCTGTGTGGGGCTGTGGGCTGTGTTTGCAGGTCACCTGAAACTCAAGGGTTAAAGCTGCCCCCCAGTGCTGCCTGTTCTCCCCCAGTCTGCTGCTGGCTGGGCACAGATGGAGCCCTGAGGCACTGCCAGCCAGGCTGGAGAGCCCTTCCCTGCTTGTCCAGGCAGCTGCTGCTTCCACTGGGGCCTGGACCCCTCTGGCATCATCTGTCTCCTTGCAGAGAGCAGTGTGGGGTGCAGAGGGCTCCCAGCCCAGGGACCCCCAGCCCAGAGCAGTTCCCAGCACAGCCCAGTTTGCTCCATGTAGGCAGCAGTGGCTCCAGGCTACTGCACAAGGCAGGGAGATGGGGAGCGAGGCTGTGTGTGAGGCCAGATGGAGGAAAACATGACAAGGACTGGCTCATGTTGCACAGATGTGGAAAACCAGAGCACCCTGTACCCACTGGAGCCACTGCTTCTGGAGAGAGTGCTGCAGCAGAGGGATGAACTGTGGCAAATGCAAAACCCATCACCCTCACTCAAATTATCACCCCTACTCAAAATATCACCCTCACTGATAGAGGGAAGATCAAGGCATAGGATGGGGCAGGTCAGCCTGGGGACAGGGAGAAAGCTCCAGCCTGCTGAGCCCTGCCAGGGCCTGCCCCCGTGGTCCAACTGGGGAAGGAGATCCCAGGGAGGCAGCACTGCACACCCAGTGCCCAGAGCTGAGCCCAGAGCTGCCCAGCCTGCCTGCCAGGCTGACCACAGCTCTGCTTTTCCAGGCTTAAACATCTCCACACCCATGATCAGCCTCCCTCTCCCTGAGGCTGCACAGCTGGGAGTGGGGAAAAGACAGGGAAGGGGAAGATTGCCTGGATCAGGGTGAGGGATGGAGGGAAGGAGGTGAGGCCCAGGTTCCAGGGCTGGGCTGGAGAGCTGCTCCCTGCCAGGCCTGTCCAGGGCAGTGTTGCCCACCACAATAATTAACTGTTACTGTAAAGAAGACAGAAAAATGAGCAGGAGGTCAATTTTCCATTTCCCAGTTGTGCATAATCAATTCCAAGTATACAGCCTGAAAATAAATCTCCATCAGGCTCGTTACCACTTCATTAACATCACCAGCTCCAACATGCACTGCCCAGGCCAGGCCCAGCCCCTACTGATGTACAATGAGATGGAGCCGTGGCTGGCCATGGCTGGTGGGAATTCTCCAGCTGGAAATTCCAGTCCTGCTGTCCAGCATGCTGGACCTGCCCTGCTCAGACAGGAAATCTCTGCTCCAGTATGGGGAGAGCTGCTGGATCTCCCCAGAACCAACTGCACAGACAACTGAAAGGAAGTTGGTGAAACAACTGGAGTTTGTTTTCCTTTTGCATAGATTGGAATAAAGAAGAAAAGAAAGTCCTGTGGGTGAAACATTAGATCAGAGGGATGGAACCTCACCCATGAGGAAAGGCTGGGAGAGCTGGGGGTGTTCAGCCTGGAGGGCAGAAGGATCCAGAGGGAACCCTGAGCCCCTTCCAGGCCTAAAGGAGCTCCAGGAGAGCTGAAGAAGGACTTTGGACAGGAGCCTGGAGGCACTGGACTAGGGGAATGGCTTCTCACTGCTAGAGGGCAGGGATAGATGAAATACTGGGAAAAATTTCTTCCCTGTGAGGGTGGGCAGGCCCTGGCACAGGGTGCCCAGAGCAGCTGTGGCTGCCCCTGGATCCCTGGCAGTGCCCAAGGCCAGACTGGATGGGGTTTGGGGCAGCCTGGGACAGTGGGAGATGTCCCTGCCCGTGGCAGGGGGTAGAACTGCATGAGCTTCAAGCCCCTTTCAATCCAAACTTTCCATGATTCTCTTTCCCATCAGTGATTTCCCTCACAGGCTGTCCCCTCCCCTGGCCTGCACCTGGAGCAGCCCTGTCCCCCCAGGTGAGCTGGCACAGGAAGGGCACAGGGCCTGCCACCATCAGTGAGGGGAGGAAGGAGATGGGATGAAGGAATCCAGTTCTGGTCCTACCACCCTCCCACCTGGCTCTTCTCTTCAAAGCACTATGCAAACATCAACTAATTAATCCTCCCAACACTCTGGGAGGAAGAGACATCGACAGGGCTCTGTTCTAGACACCTGATAAACACAAAGGGAGGTTGGAGGAGATGCCAGACAGGCAAAACCTGCAGGTCACAGGAGTTCCTCTGCTCTTCCTGCTGCTCCTGGCAGGGCTGGGCAGGCAGGGGACATGCCAGGAATCATCCTGTGCTCCAGGATGGAGGGGCCACAGCCACGGAGGAGTGGGGTGCAGGGCAGAGCAGGGACCGTGGCAGAAATATGAGAGACGGTGAAACTAGATGAGAATGGGAGGAAGAAGACGAGCCCTGCTGTCCTCACAATCAGACAGACAGACAGACAGACAGACAGACAGACAGACAGACAGACAGACAGACATTATGTTTCCAATTCCAGCTTTGATGGAATTTTGTAAGTATCATGAAATTAGCTTAAATGGAAGGAAACCCTGACACTGTTGCTGAGGCATCCTCGAGGGAAGTACTGAGAGGAAGCACTTTGACTTTAAAAAAAATGGATTTTGACTTGCTCACTTTGGCAGGTGAGTTTCCCAGAGGATCTGAAAAACCGTGGGTTTCCAGCCTGAACATCCCCAAACACTGCACCAGTTCTTGTGTCCTTTAGCTGAGCTCTTTCTTCTCCACCCCCGTGTTTACCCAGGAATGCTTCAATAAGCAGCTGCTGCAGCCCCTTCCTTTCACACAAGCCAGGCATCCTCGGGATTTGCAGCCTGGCTCTGATCCCCCACGATTGGCCTCTCTGGAATCCTGCATTTGTGTTTCCTTGTCTCCATCCCTAAACCCTCCTGGAGCTCCCTGTGTGCCAGGATCCCACCCTGTGCTCCCAGGGTGTGCCCTGCCTCCAGCAGTCCCACAGCCAGCTCTTGGGAAGGACCCTGGCTGCAGGAAAATCCCCGTGCCAAGGGATGCAGCTCCAGCCAGGGAACCTCACCAGTGCTGCTGGGGCTGGCTGGGGACCTGCCCACAGCCCTCTGAACTCCTGGGCTTCTCCAGCCTGCCTGTTCCAGGGATCCCCAGCAGGGTGGGATGTCCAAAGCCCAGCCAAGGTCTTGCTGCTTTCCTGGGAACTGAGTTCAACTGATCCAGTCCAATTGTTTCAAGGAGAGACTTGCCTGCTGCGCCTGAAACCAGAGCTGCTGAATTTTCAAACACAGCAGCACGTGAAAGCCATATCCAGAGAGCAGGGGCTCCTCCCAGTCACTGCCCAGGTCTGGAGAGACACAGCCTTGGGTCTCAGTCCCCTTGGGGGGTTTTTCTGGAGGTGGAGAACCCTGGCAGAAACCTGCCACGGCACTGGCTGGATTTTGGGCTGGGCCTGGAGCCCCACCTCATGCAGACACACACACTTGGCAGAAGGGGATGTGCTTTGCTCTGGTTCCCCAGCACACAGAGGCAGATTCTGGGATAAGTCCTCCTAGGGCTCCTGCCCCAGCCTTCCACAGGGGAAAAGCTCCTTGAAGGTTTCTGCTTAGCTGCCCCTGCCCAGGGACACCTCACTGCTCCCCAGAACCACAGAAGGGTTTGCTCTGCTTGTGTTTTCCTCATGGGGCTGCTGGTCTGGTGCAGCTCAGGAGAACCCCAGCGGGAAAAGGGAAGGTGACATGAGCAGGGGTGGCAGGACAGCACTCTGCCCAAAGGTGGTAACACTGAACCTCCAAAGTCCTCCCCAAACAGAGGGAGGAATCCCCAAATCCTGATATTTCCAAAAAATACCCAGCCAGGAAGGATGTCTGTCCCTGGCTGCCAGAACACATGCTCCAGGTACCTGAGGGAGCTGTGGGCTCTCCTTTCTCTCTCACAGGATATTTTTTACCAGCTTGATCCCATTCTTGGCATTTCCTGACCCACCTCCAGCAGCCATGGTCCCCAGGCACCAGCCAGAGCCCAGCCCAGGACAGGGGCTCTGCAGCAGAGCAGTGCTGGGGCTCCCCTCTGCTCCCACACCAGCCCTGTCCCATCTGGGAGGGGACACAGGAAAATAAGAGCCTCTCCCAGTGTGGTCATGGGGGCTCTGTCAAGGACTTTGAGTGCTAAAGTCACCCATTTACTCTTACACAACCTCCCAGAGGAGCTCTGGCCACCCCTGGATCCTATCCAAGGCTGGGTTGGAGCCCCTGGGTAGCGGAAGGTGCCCCTGCCCGTGGATGTTTTTAAGATCCCTTCCCACCCAAAGCAGTCTGTGATCTCCTCTGTTCAGCTCAGCCCCTGCTCCAGGTGCCTGTGTAGCAGCAATGACTCCTGCAAACAGCTGGGAACAGCTGTCCGCTCACCACAGAGGGGGAAACTGAGGCATGGCAGCACACCCAGGCAGGTCTGTAGTGCTGCACGCAGCTGTGCAGCTTCCCAGCTCCCTCAGTGCCTCTGTCCTGCCAGCCCAGGATAGCAGAAGTCTCTGTTTCAGTCTCTTGTACTGCAGGAAATGGAAAAATGCAGCTGTGGGGTGCACCAGCAGTGGAGCCCCTGGAGTGTCTGCAGCTCAGGGAGGAGCAGAGCTGAGGCCAAAGGTGGGAGGCTGAGGAAAGCCCAGGGTTCTGCAGCTGAAAAAGATCTGAGTTTCCCACTCCAGGAGAGTGATCTGGGGAGGACATGGAGTCACAGAATCAGAAAACCACTAGGGTTGGAAAAGCCCTCTAAGATCATCAAATGCAGCCATTCCTCCAAGCCCACCATTAACCCATGTCCCCAGGTGCCACATCCACACCCAGGAATGATCACTCCACCACTGCCCTGGGCAGACTACTCCACTGCCTGACCACCCTTTCCATGAAGAAATTTTCCATAATATCCAACCTAAACCTACCATGGCACAATTTGAGGCCGTTTCTTCCTGTCCTAAAATATATATGGGGACACCAGCAGCCTCTGTAGACCCCTCTGTGCTTTGGGAACATGGGTTGAGCATCGGTGCCCCCATCCCCAGGTGGGCAGTCCACATTCCTGAGGTCTGGGGTGCCCAGGTGTCTCCAGCCTGCCCCTCTGCTCTAGTTTGGGGATCAGGAAACAGCCACCCTGGCTGGAGCCAGAGGAGCTCCCATGACACTGCAGATGTCACAGATCCGCCAGCAGGCCCACAGGTGACACAGCTGCCCCTGAGCCTCAGCCAGCCCCTTCTGAGCCAAGGCTTTCCTTGTTCCAGAGCACAAAAGAGGGCAGGATTCGTGTCCCAGGGTCACCTGCTCCCACTGGTGCCTGCCTGCACGAGATCACAGCCCCAGAGCCATTGGCAGCCCCAGCCCCCCGGGCTCACACCCTGCCAGAGCCTGGGGAGTGCAGTCCTGGAGGCCAGGGCAGGCTGATGGCAGCCACTGGTGGGCACCAGCAGCCTGGGAACAGCCACAGGGACTCTCCTGCAGCACTGGGCGAGGCAGACGGGGCTGAAGTGCAGGTGGGAGGACAGGCTGTGGGATGCAGGAGGGATGCAGCTGTCTCAGCACACACACAGCTCCATAAATCACAGGGAATTCATGTGAGCCCTCATCCCCAGCCTGTCCTAGAAGCTGGGGGAGGTTCTCCTCCCGGGGTGCTTGGCACAGTCCTGGCACAGTGACTCTGAGTCCCGGGATGCAGCTGAGGCGGCAGAAGGGCTTCCTGGCACTGCTGCTGCCCTGCTTGTCTGTGGCACTCTGCACCCATGCCCAGCTCCCAGGGCCTCAGGAGCTCCCTGTGGAACCTCCTCTACTCAGGTGAATCCTTCCTGGTGCCTGGGGGTCCGAGCTCTGCTGGGGTCCCCTCCTCAAACACTGGGCAGTGTCACGAGATTCTGTTGGCATGACACACCTGCCCGCAGAGCTGGCACTGCTGTGCCCGAGCCAGGACATAGGCAGGTGTTGGGGAGGCCCTGGGCCAGCCCCAAAGCCCAGTGGGTGACCATGGAGAGACACAGGCAAACATCCACTGTGTCCAGGGACAGGACAGGGCAGTCAAAAACAGCCCTGGGCTCACCCTGACAGGGTAGGGACAGCTCCCACAGACTGAGCTGCACCTTAGACACTGACTGCTCACAGGACAGGCAGGTTACAAACAACCACAGCCTTCCACCCCAAATTTGCAACAGATGTGCCTCAAATCCCTCCAACAGTGTCTCAGAACCAGGATTCATAGTCCCAGCCTACACTGGCACACCTGCTCTCAGCAACTCCCCCGCTCCTCCTGTCCCCACCATTGCTACAGCACCTTCCACCTGGCCTTCAGAAAAAAGGAAAGGAAGAAAACAGCAGCAGAATTTTACTTTTTTGGCTTGCAAATGCTGGTTTGCAAAGCTTGGCTGGCCACTGCTCCACAGGTGAGGGGTTACCTGGCCTTGGCCTGATGCTGTTGGGCCTTGAGACCCCTCCAGCTTGCCCAGCCTGGGCGGGGTGAAGCAGAGGGGCTGTTCTGTCACACAGCAATTCAGGTCCAAGGGTGCAGGAACCCCTCTGGGGCACCACAGCAATGCCCCCACACTCTAAGCGCAGCCAAGAGCCCCTCTGGGGATCCCCACACCCTGAGTCCATCCAGAAACCCCTCTGGAGAGCACAGCATCCTCCACACTCTCTGAGGCCAGCCAGGAGCCTATCTCCAGCCAAGCTCCACACGCTGCAGGGCCACTTTGTACTTCCACAGGAAACTACCAAACCTTTTCTGCAGCTGAGAGCTCAGGTTACTCCTCCCCAGAGCACTTTCTGGTGCATGAACACTCAGCGTGGGGTCCCCGTGCCCAGCTCCTGGGGTCAGCCCAGCCTGCTGTCCTGTATTTAATCAGCAAAGCTCTGGCCTCCTGATCCCAGCATTCCCATGGGGTGCCAAACAGCTTGGAAAGTCAGAAGGCAGCAAATAAACCTCGACACGAGGTGTTTACAAATTCCTCCCTCTCTGGCTCTTTAGAAGGCCAAATGTGACACCTCAGCACCCAGCAATCCCTGTCCTGTGCCCATTTCCAAACCCACCTCAGTGCCCCTCTGCAGAGCAACTCCTGAATTCCCAGAGCACAGGAGAGCTGGGCCCAGGCTGGGCTGTGCCAGGGAGGACAGAGCCAGGGCCACCTGCATGGCCAGTCCCTGGGGACATAGCCCTGCCCTGGACGTCAGCAGGGATGGATCCTGGGGGGCACAGCCTGTCCCTGCTCTGGCTGGCAGCACCCACCCTGCTCCAGGTGAGCCCCTCGCACCCCCAGCCCCTGCCATACCCTGCAGGGATGCTGCTGGGCATCCGAGATTGTCCCTGTGTGCCCATGCCCACACACCCCTGTCGACAAGGGCACACACACCGGGTACATGCTGCTGACACAATTCCCTGGGCTGTGACAATGAGCCAGAGCCACCACAGTGCCCACAAGAAGGGGGAGCAAAGGAGAGGGAGACAAACCCCTTGGCATGTGCCCAGGAGAGCGCAGGTGCCAGCAGCACGTGAGTGATATGCAGGATGACAGAGCCCCTGGCAGACAGGCTCCCTGGGACCACCTGGCTCCCTCTCCAGAGCTCTCCTCCACATTCCAGTGGCTCCTGGAGCTGCTGTGGGGTGGCTATGCTGCTCCCCTGAAGCCACTGATGGCAGCAGCACAGTGGCTTTCCTAACCTTGGCACAGGCACTACTGCTGCCCTGTGGGCCAGTCCCTGTGTGTCCCTGCACAGCACAAGGGACAGCTGAGCAGAGCAGGAGGGGACACAGCTGCCTGCCTGGCCATGGTCCTGGGGCTGCCTGCAGCCCACCAGCCTCATGGCACGGGGGAGTTGGGGGTACCTGGAGGAGCTGGGGGCTCATGGAGGGGCTGGGGGCTCATGAAAGGGTTGGGGGTACATGGAGAAGTTGGGGGCACCTGGAGGAGCTGTGGGCAGCTGAAAGATTTGGGGGCACACAGAGGAGCTGGGGGCACACAGAGCAGGGCTGGCAGCACCAATTCTCCTCTGAAGCCGCTGCCACCTCCTGCTTGTGCCACCCAGTGTTTTTAATGAGGTGGACACTGAAAGGTCACACCTTCTTCCAGGGATGCTTCTGCACCTGGGCTCTGGAGATTTTCTTCTCCAAACCCCTTTTAAGTCACTTAAACCTTTGGATGCCTCAGTTCCCCATCGGTAAAGCGAGGCTTATCCCTTCCTCTGCCTGGCTTACCAGGAGAGCTCCTGAGCCCTGCAGGGCCGGAATTCTGTGCATGTGGATTTCTGTCTGCCTGGCAGAGTGGGGCCTGGCCTCGTTAGGGACTAACGTGCTCCTGGGCTGTGTCTGGCAAGCAGAGCCTGATGCTGTGTGCTGCTGTGCTTGGAGCTGGCAGGGGAGAAGGGGTGACACTTCCAAGGCCTCCTTGTCATTTTGATCCATTCCCATGTAACAGGGGTGGTGGGCTCAGCTCAGATACCCACAGACACCAATTTACCTCGTGCCATTATCTGACAACAGACTCCTAATAAGGAGTGTGGATGGGTGAAAAACTCCCTTTCAAGGCAGGGGGGCTACAGTGCTCCTGTGTTCACACATATTTACATTGTGGAGAAGCATACCACCTCAAAAGACAGGGATGGTCACCTAAAAACACCCTCCTGTTGCTGCATCCCTGTTCCTGTCCTCCAGGGAAAGCTGGAGGATGTGAATAACCAGAGAGCAGCCTGAGGAAATGAGGTGGTGCTGGCCTCAGCTGCCCCTCAGGCACCCCTAAAACACCCCCCTCAGATTCTAAAATTCTAAATCATCACAACTGAACATTTACCCCTCTGCTCTGACCCCGGGGGAGCAGCAGAAACTCTCCGAAGGGTGAGCAGGGTAAGGGGGCTGCTGCATCAAGTGCCTCCTGGGGAAATCTGGGGACTGTGCCAAACTTGTTACAGGTGTGGAAAGGGAGGGAACCTGGTAGAAGGGGAGGAACAAGCATTCAGGCTGTCCTGCCTTCTTGTTTTCCTGTCTGGTCCATCCCATGTGGTGATCTGGAGATGTTCACAAACTTCAGTGTGGCCTGTGAGTGCATCAGGCTGTTCTGGAGTCAGATCCTGGGAGCAGATTCCAAGGAGACTCAGATAGGCTTTGTCCCTGAGCTGTGAGCCTCAGGGGCAGGATGGGCCTGTTCCTGCTGCCTCTGTCTGCCTCCTGCCCTGGCTGTGGGTGTGTGCCCAGCAGGGACCTGGTCACAGCGCTGGGAAGAGATTCCTTATTCCATCCCCATCCCTGGGCCCTTCAGCCCACAGCACTGAACTGCTCTGAACAGTCCTGGCCAAGGACCAGCTCAGGAATGACCCCTAGGGCAGGAGAGGCTGAGAAGCCCACCAGTGCTGGGCTGGTAGGTGCTGCAGCTCAGGGGTGTCACCACTGTGGCTGGGACACAGGGCTGGCACAGCAGCCCTGTGAGCAGGCCAGGCAAGCTGCTGCTCCAAGTGATGAGTGAATGTGAGATAAGAATTTATTGAGCTCTCCTTAGTCCTGCTTTGGGACCATTTGTCATCAGGGCAGCTCGTGCTGCTGGCTGGGAGAGCAGGGCAGGGTGAGCTGACCCCGCCAAGAACACCTCCAGAGCCAGGCCAACATCAGGATGCCACAGAGCACCAGCTGGAAACAGCTCCTGCCCATGTCCTCATTGCCCCCTGCACACACGGAGATGATCAGAGCCACCAGGTCCCTGAGGGAGCTGACATGGCATCTCATCACAGGCCACTACCAGGATCTTCCTTTCCCAGCTCCCCCACAGGGCAGGAGGCTCCACACTGCCTTTGCCCAGGTTTGGCAGCCAGTGCTAATCCCATTTGGGACCCTGCAGGAAGCACCGGGTGGACTTGGGAGGGCAAATTCATGTCCCCATGCCCCGGTGCAGCCCCTGCTCCAGCCTGGAGCTGTCCCAGGGCTGGTGTCTGGCTGGGAGGGTGGAAGCTGCAGCTCTCTGCAGTGCTGTGTGTGCTCCCGGCAATGCTGGGTGTCTGCTGGAGAGCAGCCCTGCCAGCCAGCTCAGAACAGCTCCTGCAGCGTGGGCACAGCAGCCACAGTGCCACCGGCATGGCCAGATGGACGGTCACACTGCGGGCTGCCACAGCCTGGGCCAGGGAGCTGCGAGCAGAAGCCCTGGGCCAGAGCAGGCATGGCGGGGGGGGGCAGCATCCTCCTCAGAGGGTCGGGAGAGGGGTCTGTGCTGTGTATGGAGACAGGATCCCCCTCAGAGGGTCGGGAGAGGGGTCTGTGCTGTGTATGGAGCCATCATCCTCCTCAGAGGGTCGGGAGAGGGGTCTGTGCTGAGTATGGAGACAGGATCCCCCTCAGAGGGTCAGGAGAGGGGTCTGTGCTGTGTATGGAGCAGCACAGCAAAGGTGAGAGGGAGGGCATGCTCAGGGCAGGGGACGTTTCAGCCCTTGCCCACTCAGAAGCAGCTTTCCAGCTGTCCTTTCCTCCTTTTCCTCTTTCCTCCTGTGACCCACAGATATCAAAGTGCCTCTTTCCAGACCTGCTGCAGCCTGGGCTCCTGCTGAACACTCTCACAGCCCACTGGGGACACAGGCAAAGGCTGTGGCACTTGTGAATGCAGCTCCTCTGCGGAAACACACGGTCAGGAGTGACTGATCAGCAAAAATCCCAGAACAAACCATCTGCAGGATGAGCGAGACAGAGCCACCCCCTCCCTCCACAGGGGACACGTGTGCTCCATGCCCAGGACACGGGACAGGCTGTGTCCCCAGTTGCTCACCCTGTCACTGCATCCCACTCTAAACACTGCCTGACTCTTTGGAAAAAATATTTTCCCACCAAGAGTTTGAAGTAGTTTTTTGGCAGTGGGGCCATCTCATCAGGGCTGCCCGGCCTCCTCCAGCTCGGCTGGGATGGAGAGCAGGACCAGGGGAACAGCAGCACTGGGCAGATCTGGGATGTCTGTGCTGGCAGCTGCCTCAGCTTCCCGGCCATCTGGAGTTATCCAGGAACAGCTGCCAGTGCCAGGCATGGCCACAGGCAGTGTGAAGCACCACGAGTGTGCAAAAGTGCAAGGGGCAAGGACATGCAGTCACTCCCCCCTCATCTCCCTCTGCCTCCCCAGCAGTAGCACCCAGTCCCCAGCTCCAAGGGCTGTGGCTGGGGGCCTCTGTGACCCCCATCAGCTGGGGGGTTTTTGAAGAAGCTGATGTTGGAACTGGAGGCAGAGAAGCAACAGGGCTGAACTCAGTGGCAGCCTGAGAGCATCATTCCCGGAGAGGCAGCACTGCCTCCCTCTGAGTCCAGCTCCACACAGCCTCCACACAGGGCCCCCATCCCAGAGACACACTGAGGCCACATCTGACACAGCTGGCCCTGGGCTTGGTGTCACCATGAATCAGGAGCTTCTGGAACCCCAATTCTTACATTAAATTTTCTTCTGCTTTGTGGTCTCTGCAGGGCACAGCAGCAGGGCAGCAGCCACCCTCAGCTCAGAGCTCTAGTGCCTAGCAAGCCTCTGCCTCCTTGGGGAGCTGAAGGGGATCAGCATCCCTTGTGATCCCTTGAGAAGCAGCATCCCTCAGGGGGTGTCTTGAGGCTCAGCATCCCTTGGGACGTGTCTTGAGGCCTCTCCTGCATTTGCCCAATTGCCAGGACTGGGAGCAGGGTTTGAATGTGCAATTTGGGCCCCCTGAAGAGACATCCCTGCCCCCCAGCAGCATCTCCTCAGGGCAGGGCATTGAGGGTTTCTGTGCCTCTGTGCCTGAGCCAGAAGAGGTGGGAGGAGAGTAAACACCTCCCTCTCTCCAAATAACAACAGAGCCCTGATTTTGAAAGATAATTCTCCCGTAGAACCTCAGTCCAACTTGGGTTTAATTCACTGCATCACTCAGCACCTGCAGGAACCTGGTTTGTCATTAGGGCCCCAGCAGATGGTCCTGATCTGGAGCTGACCCTGCAGTGCTCATCTGTCCCAGTCCGAGCAGCACACACACACCCGGGGTGGCACTGTGCTGGGACCCTCCAGGACACCACGTTTGCAGGCACCTGTAGGGTCCCTTACTGCCCCAGAAGGCACATGAAGCCAGGAAAGAGGTCACTGGGGTCACTGCCATCAGTCTGCCACCAGCACTGCCACCAGCCCTGTCCCTGCTGTCAGGCCCAGTCCCTCCATGAGCCCCAGCTCTGCCTCCAGCCTCTCCAGCACATGGCCCAGGCAGGGCCTTTCTCTCCTTCTGCAGACAAAGTCAGGCACCTCCAGGCTCTCTGTGGCTGAGCCCTGCCAGCCTCACATTGCCCAGCCCATGCCCTCCTCCCTGCCAGGGCTGGGGACATGGTCCAGCCCAGGCTGTCACTGTCACTGTGAGCTGTCCCTGTCACAGTGAGCAGAACAGAGCTGTGTGGGGCAAGACCGAGGCTGCTCCTGCTCCTGGGCTCCCATGGCTGTTGGGGCACAGGTGGGCTCCAGCCACCAGCACCAGAACACACCTGGCTGGCAGGGAGGTGAGCAATGCAGGGCAGCCCTTGGCCTCAGCTGAGGAACAAGGGACCAGCATCCCAAAGAGCACAGGAAGGGATGGCTCCAGGGTCAGCTTCTGCCTCTGTGGGATCCCTGTCTGTGCCTGCTGTGATCCAGGAAGAGGACAGGGATGGCAAAGGGTCAAGTGGCAGCATGGTGGGGAGGGTGTGCAGCCTCAGCTCCCTCCTGGGGCTCTCTGTGCCCTGCTCATACAGCAATGCACAGAGCAGGTTTGTGGCTTTGCCAGTGCTCAGCCCTCACTCTTGAAGTGCTTTAGAAGTCTGTTCCAGTAGAAAATACTTTTCTCACACCAAATGCCCCTGATCCCTGTTAAAATGCCCAGCTCTTGGAGAGGAGCAGTGCAGGTGGGAGGGTGGTGTCCTACAGGAAGCTCCAGGAGCTCTCCAGCCTGGGAGGCCAGCTGGGAGTTCCAGAGGACACTCAGGCTGTGGATGAGAGCTCTCTGGCTGGGAAGCATCACTGTCTGCCATGGTTTGCTGTGGTGGGGGTGTGCAGGGGAGCGGGACTCAGCAGGGATGGCACAGCCTCCTCTGCTGCCTGGCACAGAAAAGAGAGGGGCACAGCTCCCTGGGCTTCTCTCAGTCCCTCAGCAGCCATTGGTGAGCCCACAGAGGTGACAAAGCTCTCTGACACCCACTGCTCCCTGTGAGGTCCTTCCCTGTCCTCCCCCCACCTGGCCAGGGCTGGGCCTTGTCCCAGAGCTGCCAACCCCTCCTGGACCTGCACGGGAAGGGTGCAGGGGATGCTCTCAGCACTGCACTGACCTGCATCCCTACATTGATCCTGAACTCCTGCACTGACCAGGAATTCCTGCACTGACCAGGAATTCCTGCACTGACCCTGCATCCCTGCACTGACCCTGCATCCCTGCACTGATCCTCCAGCCCTGCACTGATCCTGAACCTCTGCATGGATCCTGCACCCTGGCATTGATTCTGAATTCCTGCACTGATCCTGCAGCCCTGCCCCAATCCTGCAGCCCTGCTGTCCCTTGCAGTAGCACTCAGCTTACCTCCTGCCCCAGGATCTCTGGCATCCTGCAGTGCCATGGGCTCAGCACTGGTGCCATGGGCACTGCTCTGTGCCACCAGTGACTGCCAGGAATGGGAGCAGCCCCTCCAGCCCCCTCAAACCCTGTGCCATGCTGAGGGGGTGGCTTTGAGCTGCTGAGGCTTTGGCCACAAATTGTCCCACAGCTGGTGATTCCTTTCCAGTCCCACTCAGCTGGTCCTGAGGACTGGCCTTTCCTCATAATCCCTGGTTTTCCTCATTCTCTGGAGTAACAGGTCCAGAAGAAGAGGGCTGAGCTCCCTATGGAGCTCCCTGATGTTCCTGGAGCAGAAACAAGGGCTCCCTTCTAGATGTGCACTACCTAGTTCTCCTTGCCGTTCTCATGGCTCTTCCTGCTCACCTCTGGCTACTCCGTCCCTGGTCCCAGCGCTCCCCAGCTGGTGTGGGCTGAGTCCTAGCACTGGGACAGAAGTCGGGACTCCCCAGGGCAGAACGTGCCAGGGGCAGCCCAAGGGGAGGGCATGGCTGGGGACTCATTCCACATGGAGAGAGCTGCCCTGGGAGTCTCCAGAGGCCACAGGGCTTGCGACAGCTCCCTGCATGGCTGAGGGGCTCTTCCCGAGGCTCCCGGCTCCGCAGCCCCTGTCAGTTCCAGCTCCCTGCTCGGCTGCGTTTGGGACCGTGGCCAGTTGCCTGCCAGAGGGTCCTGCCTTGCTGAGTCCCCCGGCTGCCACAGTGCCCGTGCCAGCTGCACGGGTCACAGCGTGCTCAAGGTCACCTTCCCGAGCTGCTGGGAGTGGGCAGGGACGGCGCGGCTCCGGGGGCAGGAGGTGCCGGAGGCTCCCGAGCCTCTGATCCCGCACCAGCTCCAGGGACATCTGCTGACAGTCAGGGACACGGGCTCTGATGCACGAGGTCTACATTTGCACACTACTGAGCAGGGAGCTCAGGGACTTCTGTTTATTCTCACAAAGGGGAAGAAACCCCCACATTTAGCTGCAGTCACTCCTCATTCCCAGCGGTGACCGACAGGGAGCGGTCCTTGGCTGGTCCCAGTGACTCGCCCCGCTGGCACAGATGTGCCCTGGTTGTTCCATCGGGAATGCCCCTCCCTGTCCGCTCCAGCCTGAGCAGAAGGCGCTGTTGCAGCGGGAGCCAGCTGTGCTGGGTGACACATGGGCCTGACAGCCAGCAGTGGGCTCCAGCTCAGCCCCTGCCCAGCCTGGAGTGGAGCCTCCCTTCCCCTGCCAGCCGGGGGGCACAGGGCTGTGACAGCAGCGACACCATAGAGCTAAAAATAACCACCCTGGTCCTCCAGCTCCCACCACAACACCTTCACCTGGTGCCAGACCTGCTGAGGACTCAAACCACTGCAAGAGCCAGCAGCAAACACAAGCAAACACCTAGGGATGGAGCTTGGGCAGCTCTGAGAGAGCCCTGTACTGTCCTGTTTGTGGAGAGAACTCCCAGAGCTCCCCTGCAAGATCAATCCCCATGAGATCCTGCTGATCAGGACTTGGCAATGCTCATAGAAACAGCCAGCAAGACACCCAGGTGTCCCTAGAGCAGGCTGTGAGTGCCACCAGTGCCCCTGTCTACCACGGCAGCCCTCCCTGCAGGGAGGATGGAGATGCTTGAGTGTTGCTCAGGCTCTGGCTTGACCTCCCTCTTAGGAGGGAGGTGATGGCAGCTGTGCCTGGTTCTCTGCGGTTCCTTGGGCTCTCTGCAGTTCCATAACCCCTGGTGAGCCACAGAAAGTCCCTGCAAAGAGAACCCTTGGCCTCATGCTCACAGCTGGCCAGGGCCCAGGTGTCCCCAGAGCCAGCCCACCCCATGGCACCGTGTCCCACACTCTGTGCCAGCCCTCTGGGGGGCTGCAGGCGGGCACAGAGCCCTCTCAGGGCTCCTAGGTTGGGTTCCCAGCACAGACACCTTGCTGAAGGGACTTGGCATTTTTGCATCTGGACAACACTGTGGGATCAATGGGATCAGTGGGATCAATAGGATCAATGACAGGTGTCATCACTGCTGATCATTGAACAACGTTACTTTACACAATTCCTCATCAATCCCTGCTCCACCCACTCCAAAAATGCAGTTTTGCCTTGCTGCCTATGGGCAGGAATTTCATTCCAGGTGATTTCTCCCAGGGACTGCACTTTCTCAGGTCTCCTCCACAAATCCACCAAGCAATTGTGTCAGCAAGACCCAGAGATCACTGTGGCCATAGAACCTGCAGCAAATGGCCAATAAACCTCTGCCCTGGGCTGTGTGTGCACCAGCTACAGCAGGGAAGGTTTAGTGAGAGCAAGGAGGCTCTGGAGCTTGTGATTTCTCAGTGTTTCACCACAAAAGAGATGAAGGACAAGAACATCGTCTTGAAGCTCTGGGGGAAAGGCACAGCTGGTAAGCAGCAAAGGAAATGATCACCTGTGGCCTTCACAACTCTCACCTCAGCCATTTCCTGATGGACGTGGGCTCATATTTCCCTTCTAGCCACTCTAAGATACAAGCATGAACCAAGCAGTGAGGGAAAGAGCCCTGGCACCATGGGCAAAGCACTGCTTAGCCCACCACTGTCCTGGGCAGCACCTTCCAGTGCCTGACCACCCTTCCCATGAAAAAATTTTCCATAATATCCAACCTAAAGCTCCCCTAGCACAGCTTGGGGCCATTTCCTCTTGTCCTGTCCCTTGTTCCCTGCAAGGAGAGCCTGACCCTCACCTGGCCGCAGCTTCCTGTCCCAGGGAGTTGTGGAGAGCAAGAAGGTGCTCCCTCAGCCTCCTTTTCTCCAGGCCGAGCCCTCCCCAGCTCCCTCAGCCGCTCCTGATCGGATCTGTGCTCCTCAGGTGGGCATTGATGGCTCTTGCTGGACAGAGCTCCCTCCCTCCATGGGAGTCCTGGCAGCGTTTGGAACCTCCAGAGCTGCCAGATGTCACTGACACCTCTCCTGAAGAGGTCCCACTCCTATGTGTGCTTCCAGAGGAGCACAGACTCAATCACAGAATCACAGAATATCCTGAGTTGGACCCACAGGGATCATCCAGTCCAGCCCCTGGCCCTGCACAGACACCCCAACAACCCCAACCTGGGCTTCCCTGCAGGGCTGTCCAAACCTTCCTGGAGCTCTGGCAGCTTTGGGGCCGTGCCCATTCCCTGGGCAGTGCCCAGCACTGTCAGGGAGAAGATTTCCTGATATCCAGCCCATGCCCTCTGAGCTCCCCAAACTCCTGTGATCAGTTGGGTCAGCAGCAGCTCAGAGCTGGCACAGGGGGAGATCTCCACATTGGCAGGTGGTCAGACAGTCTCTTCCCTGGCCTCCTGTGCTCTCAGAGCACTGCCATGGCTCAGCAGGGTGCTATTATATATTTATACATATAAATTTGGAACCAAAGACTGCTCAGGTCATTGCAACCCCGCTTTACTCACCCAGCTCTGGGCCTGCTGGTGCTCCCGCTGCTCTCACAGGGGCAGGGGCAGCAGATGAGTTCTCCCAGCCCTGTTATGGCAGCATGAGAAGAGGAAAAGCTTGATTTCCGAGGAGACTGATGGATTTGTGAGGACCTCTGACAGCCTGGGGGACAGCATGGCAGCCGGGGCCCTGCCAAGGGTGGCCACTGTGGGTGACAGGGATGGATGAAAGGAGCAGAGCAAGGGAGTCAGTGGCTCCCAAAGCTGTACTTGGGGGCTCTATCTGAGGCTTTCAGAGCCCGCAGAACCTCTCCTGCCTTGAGTGCAGCCTGCAGGGTCACAGCCCTGTCCCTTGGGGCCAGACCTGGCTTTTGTTACTCTCTCTTCTACTCTGGTCATCACTCAACCTGCCAAGCCCATCCCAGGAGATCCTGAGGGTCCCCACCTTCAGAGAGCACAGGGATACAAAGTCCCTCCTTCAGAGGTGGCATTTTACTCCTCTGCCTGAGACAAGAACTTGTAGAACCTCCCAACTTTTTATCTCCTAGCTGGGTGTCCTATTCCAGCTCCAGAAATACCAGCAGCCTTTTAGTTCCCATAAGATCTCAGAGGGACTTGTTAAGGTGACAGATGAACGGCACCTAAAATGACCTTAGGACCAGGTGAAACAGTCTCTGAGGGTCAGAAACATCCTCCCAAAATAAAAGAAGTGCTGAGCATCCATTTATCTTTCCATGAGGTTCGTATTCTGAGGATGTCTCTCACCTGTGCCTGCTGAAAGAAGCAGTGTATTCTGTTTTATCACCCTCTGTGGAAGTTGAAACTTTTTGGCCAGGTTTCCCCAGTTTCACTCATTGTAATAATTTCTTGGATAATTTTTCAATGAAAGCTCCACAAGTGCCCTGGCTCTTTGTGGGAAGTGAGGATTTTGGGTTGGATGAACATTGAAAAGGAGGAAAAGAAAGAGAAAGAAATAAGAAGAAAGAAGAAATCTCTCACCATAGGGACCCTGTGCTCAAGTTATGTGTCATAAATTGGATTTCTGTCTGATACAGGCAATATGCAGCTTATGGACAAACAGGGAAATGCAGAATTAGGGGAAGGCTGAGCTCCTGCAGGTCACTTCTGCTGCCAGGGCTGCTCCTGCTCCTGGACCCACTGCAGGACTTTGCAAAGACCCTCCCCTCTACCATATCCTGCAGACAGGTCCTGCAGCCACTCCTGCTCCCCATCCTGCCCGGGAAGCCCTCTGGGAATGTCCTTCCCCAGGACACTGTGTGTGGGATGTGCTCTAAGCAGGTGCTGCTCTTTCAGGGTTTCAGCAGACACCTGAGATCCTGCATCTGTGTCAGAGCTTTGCTGAAGATGATTCGCAGGTGGAAGGGACTAAACATGGAATAGTGGGTGGAGGGGACATGGGAGAGTTGTGAGATGTGCTGGGGTCATGGTGACAGTGATGGAGCTGTCAGCAGTCTCCAGGCTGAAATCCCAACTAAATCACAGAACCACAGACCTTAAAGTTCCTCTTGATCCAAACCCCCTGCCATGGGCAGGACGCCAGGTTTCTCCAAGCCTTGTCCCACCCATCCTTGAACACTTTCAGGGAAAACCTCCAAGAATCAAACCTCAGTAACCCTCTGCGAACCTCCTTCCCAGCCAGATGAACCAGCTCCTTGTGACCCTTATGCTTGGCAGGCTGTGTCCCTGTGGCCACCCTGGAGATGGGAGGGGGCTGGGTCTTTCTGGGATGAGGCTGCACAAATCCCCCCTGCCCCCCTCACTGTCCTCACCCACCCCACCCACGGCAGGGCCGGAACGTTCGACACCACACAGGCAGCGCCAGAATTTCCTGCTGCTGCCACGGAATCAAGGTGCAGGGGCTGCTTGCAAGGCTCTGTGGGGACACTGCAGGCAGCCTGGGATGAGATGGTCACAGAGGGACCCCAGCTCCTCTGCAGGAAGCTCTTCCACAGGTTCCTGGGAAGCAGTGTTCCCAGCGCCGCGCTCCACGGAGCCGTGGCTGGCTGCAGCCTGGCCGCACCAGGGCCATTTGTTTCCCAGCCTGTTATTCACTGACTCCATCCTCCAGCCAAAAGAGCTTTGCAAGTAGTAATAAAACACGATGAATGGGATGGCATGGGATTATTAACCAGGACTGTGAAAGATGGGCCAGCACCTAGGCTGCTGGCAGCACAAGCCCCTGGCAAACAGGGCTGTGTCCCACATCCCATCCTCTGGTGGAGGGGCTGCCCTGAATCACTGAGCCAGGGAATGGTTGGGGTTTGAAGTGACCTTAAAGCCCATCCAGTCCCACCCCATCCCACAGGCAGGGACACCTTCCACTATCCCAGGTTGCTCCAAATCCTGTCCAACCTGGCCTTGGACACTTGCAGGAATGGGGCAGCCACAACTGCTCTGGACACCCTGGGGCAGTGTCCGAGCCCTGAACAGGGCATTTGGCACTGCCCATTCACGGCATGGCACACCCAGCAAAGCCGGGCTCTCATGAACTGTCTCTCTTGTGTTGCTGCGTTGAGGTTTCTGATATCCTTCCAGCAGAACCTCTCGGATTTATCCCTGCTCTCCCCACACCTTGCCACGACAGTTGGGATTTTGATGCAGTTCTAATCGTTCTGGACTATAAAAAACAAGCCCTGTCTTTCACTAGCATATGGTTCTCCCCGTACAACAACAGACACCAGAACTTTCAATTAAGTTTCTGGAAGCGGTGCTGAAGCACACATGACTCATTTCACAAGTGCACTAACGAGTGAAACGATCCTGCTTTTTGCCAGATCTCCACTCCTCAGGAAACAAACAGTATCTGATGTCTTTCTTGCTTGCTTTACACGCTGACAAAAACAACACCCTTCTCCGAGGCTGCCGAGCCCGGGTAGAGATCGCCCAGCTAAATATTCTAATATTTGATAACAGCCCTGCCAGCATGGAGCTGACTCATTCCATGGCATGTGCTGCTCCCTGAGGATTGCTCTCAGCACAGTGAACAATTAGCTGCTTCATTCATCCCAGCTTGAGAATGGCAGATAGTTACAGGACCACGGGCACGCTCCTGACGGGAGGGATTTATCAACACTCGTAGCTGTTGCTCCTGTAATTAATCTCACGCTATTTCCACACGCTCTCACTCACTCTCTGCTCCCACTCTGCTCCTGGCTCCCAATCACTTTTTTATGCTCAGAATGCAACAGAAATCATTTTGGTTTCTGGTCAGTGACATGGAAATGACCAGGCAAAAAAAGATGAAATTTGGGGGCTCTGCTCCCCAGCATTCCTTAAATCCTTTGGGGCAGAGCAGAGGCGTCCAGCCCCAGCCCCAGCTCGCGCTGCCCGTGGGCCAGCACAGCCCTGTGACAGCGACGTCACACCTCCCTCCACGTGCCTGGCCCCACAGCAGCTCAGGAACACACAGCTGCTCCATCCCAAGGCAGCTGCTGGCTCCTGGTGTCTCAGGGCTGCTACTCCTGCCTCTGGGGTGGAGCTCAGCACCCCTCTGGGATGTGCTTCCTGGCTGGCTGGGCCATGGGAACCCCCAGCAATCCAAACCCTGCTGTGCCCCTCCTTCCTGCTCAGGAATCTGACACTTGCATCCTCCAGCTCACAGGGAGATGGCAGATACCAGGCAAAGCATTTCTGTATCCCACATCCCTGCAAACCAGACAGCTCCTGGGATATTCTGCCTCTAATTTTGTCCCTTCCAAGTCCTCAGACTGAGGCTCCAACTGGAGATTTATTTTATTGGCTGTTCATTCTACAGTTATGGCCAGTGTGTGGATGGCGCCCTTGACACAAGTGAACACAGTGCTGACTTCAGCATCCTCCTCTTGTAATTACTGCCCAAAACCTCGCCATGGAAACCAGGAGAAAGGGGGGATGCTCAGGAAGGGATGGGAAGGACCACGCCCAGTGTACCCAGGAATCACCCCAGTGGCTTTGAGTGGAACCCAGGGTCTGTCTGGCTGTGAGGCAGCAGGTCCTGGCTGCAGAGGGCCGGTCCTGCCACCCCACTGCCAGGCTGGGCTGGCCATCCTCCTGGGACAGGGCAATTGTGTCCCCACAGCTGCCATTGCTGCTTTGGGGTCACAGCCTGACCCCACAGACGTGCTG
This sequence comes from Serinus canaria, assembly GCF_022539315.1. Taxonomy (NCBI): domain Eukaryota; kingdom Metazoa; phylum Chordata; class Aves; order Passeriformes; family Fringillidae; genus Serinus; species Serinus canaria. The sequence goes on from NC_066333.1 coordinate 995,255, forward strand.
CCACAGGGGATGGAGCAGGGACACCTCTCACATCTCCATGGACACCATGAGGCTACCACAGAGCACATCTGTGTGTCACAGAATCCCAGGATGGTTTGGGTTGGAAGGGATCATCTCATTCCAACACCCTGCCATGGGCAGGGACACCTTCCCTCAGGTGTCCAGCAGCGCCCCTGAGGGCACTGCCCGAGCCTGGCCCGGGCTGTCAGAGCTCTGCTGTGCTCTCATCCCTTCATGGTGGTTCTGGCTCATGACCCCTGCTGCTCTGCCCTCCTTGGGCACATCCACCAGCCCCTGCTTGCTCATCAGACATCCCTGATGTCCACACTCCCCCCAACCCTGTCCCAGCCAGCAAGGACAGGTGTCCCAGCAACATCCCAGCTGTGGCTCATCCATCCCAGCTTCCAGCACAGCCTGACGCCTGCCAGGAACAGGGGCCTGGGCAGGCACCGACCATTTCCCAGAGTGGCACAGCCCCTGGGGCTGGCACTGACCTGATGTGCCCTTGGTGCCAGATGCCATCTGTGCCCGCTGCCATCACTCCCTGCCTCTCCCAGTTTCTCTCCACTGGCTGCAAAGGGACACAGGGCAGGGGACACCTCAGCAGAGCACTGCTGGGGCAGTTGTCCAGTGATTACTGTCACCCTCAGCTGGACCAGTGACAGCTAAGTGGATTCTTTGTAGGAGCTGGGGAGATTCCTCATGGGCAGGGGGGCCAGGCAGTGGAATGGGCTGCCCAGGGCAAGGGGGAGTCACTGTCCCTGGGGGCATTTAACAGATGTGGGGATGTGGCACATGGGGATGTGGGTCAGTGCTGGGTGATGGTTGGACTCAATGATCTTAGGGGACTTTTCCAACCCTAATGGTTCCATGATTCTGTGAGATTTTTGGTAAGAGCTGCCCAGTCATGTCCCCACTGCATTCAGCCTTCAGCTCCCTCCTCCTAGAGCTAGCACTGCTCTCCTGGAGCTCAGGAGTTGGGACAAGGACCTTCTGTCTGCCCCACCAGCTGCCAAACCAAACCAAACCAAACCAAACCAAACCAAACCAACCAAACCAAACCAAACCAAACCAAACCAAACCAAACCAAACCAAACCAAACCAAACCAACCAAACCAAACCAACCAAACCAAACCAAACCAACCAAACCAAACCAAACCAACCCAACCAAACCAAACCAACCAAACCAAACCAAGCCAAACCAAACCAACCAAACCAACCAAGCCAAACCAAACCAACCAAACCAACCAAACCAAACCAACCCAACCCAACCCAACCAAACCAAACCAACCAAATCAAACCAAACCAAACCAACCAAATCAAACCAAATCAACCAAACCAAACCAAACAAACTAAACCAAACCAAATCAAACCGAACCAAACCAAACCAAGCCAAACCAAACCAACCAAACCAACCAAACCAAACCAAACCAACCAAACCAAACCAACCAAACCAACCCAACCCAACCCAACCAAACCAACCAAATCAAACCAAACCAAACCAAACCAACCAAATCAAACCAAATCAACCAAACCAAACCAAACCAACTAAACCAAACCAAACCAAACCAAACCAAACCAAACCAAACCAAACCAAACCAGCTCCCTCTGCCCCTCTCAGCACTGGCCCAGGGAATCTGTTCCAATGCAAGAGGGAAGAATCACAGAATCACAAACTCACAGAATGACAGAAACTCCTGAGGTGGAAGGGACTCACAAGGGCCATCGAGTCCAGCTCCTGGCCCTGCACAGGACATCCCCAGGACTCACATGAAATGATTCACCTGCTGAGAGCTCTCCTGGGCCAGGATGAGGAGCTGAGGTTTGGTGCTTGGCTGGAGCAGAGCAGAGCCCAGACCATGCCCTGCTCAGACCCCAAGTGCCAAACCTGCTGCAGCTCCTGCTCACCTCCCCTGCACAGGAGAGCCAGGGACCATTAGCACTGGATGAATGGGAAAGAATTGAAATCAGCTTGGAGACAATCCCCAGGCTGGAGCAGAGGCAGAATTAACCAGCTTATTATTTTTATTTAATGCCCGCATTGTGCTCCCAGATGAATAATTGGTGTGTGGGGCTCTGTGCACAGGGCTGTTATGAAGTTTAATTCATTAGTGCTTGTAAAGAGCCTCGAACTTGTGAGATGAAAGGTGTTCTCAGAGCGCCAGGAGCTGTTCCAGCTCCAGCACTGCGGATCTTTAATAAGGATATTGAACGACTCCTCTGAGCCAGCACATTGCGTTTTAACTTCTTTATGGCTGTTTTTACAAGCAGGATCCTAGGGAGCCAAAAGAAAAAAAAAAAGTTGAAAGAGAAAGCCCCATCACAGTGCACAGAGCTGGCTCTGCACAGCCACAGATTGGGGTGTGCCACCCTCAAGCCTGCCCTGGGGGACAGTGCCAGGACTCTGTCCCCATCAACAGCCCCTCCATGGGGACTGGGAGCTTGACAGCTCTGGGGATGTCACTGGATGGGTGCTGAGAGGGGCAGGTGGGAAGAAAGGAAGGTCTGGAGGAAGCTGGGGGCTGGCTGCCTGGTTTGCCTGCAGGGGCCTGACCTGTACTCCATGTCCTGTGTTTGGCTGATGCAGGGGTAGGGGACAGTGGGGGCCATCTAGCCATCCCTGACATCCACTCATCCATCCATCCATCCATCCATCCATCCATCCATCCATCCATCCATCCATCCATCCATCCATCCATCCATCCATCCATCCATCCATCCCTGCCATCCTGCTCTGACCCTCTCTGGCACAGTCAGACACCTGGGTGAGTGGAGAATTTTCACAGAATCACAGATTCATGGAATTGTTCAAGCTCATGCAGTCCCCCCCTTTGCCATGGCAGGGACACCTTCCACTATCCCAAACTGCTCCAAGCCCTGTCCAACCTGGCCTTGGACATTTCCAGGGATCCAGGACTGCTCTGGGTACCCTGTGCCAGGGCCTCACCTCCCTCCCAGGGAACAATTCCCTCCCTATATCCCATCTGACTCTGCCCTCTGGCAGTGGGAAGCCATTCCCTGTGTCCTGTCCCTCCAGACCCGTGTCCAAAGTCCCCCTCCAGCTCTCTTGGAGCCTTTTGGGCACTGGAAGAAGCTCTGGCATTTCCTGGATCCTTCTCCCCTCCAGGGGAACACTCCCAGCTCTCCCAGCCTGGCTCCTGACGGTGTTTCCTGCCAGCCCAATTTCTCTGCTCAGTGCAGCCACTCAGTTTGTGACAGAACCATTGCAGGGAGCCCAGCTGTGCCAGGGCCAGGAACACGGATCCTTTGGAACACTTGCTTCTCCCACATCCATCTTCCTGCAGCTACTGGCACGGAACCCCGGCTGTGAGTGCACAGAAAACCCTTCCAGTCTCAGCCAGGTGGGAAGAGCTTTCCTTGTCTGAAGTGCCACCTATGGCATCTCCAACTGCTGCTGCATTTCCCAGCACAAGGAGCTTGGAGCAGAATCTTGTTTAATGTCCCACTGGGAGGAGAGTGAGCAGCACCAATGGAGGATGCAGGACGGGGCTGAGAAAGCAGCGACTTCTTCCCTTGGGGGAAAAATGGATCCTCAGAAGTGGAGGCTGTGACCTCCTCACCTGCCTGCCACTCATTCTTCTCCTCCTGCTGCTGCAGCCAGCAGAACTCTCCCGTTTCCCTGGGAGCTGTGTTCCCGAAGATCCACACAGCACACGGAGTGCAGGGAGCTCCTGCTGCCCTGGAACACTGGGAACAAGCCATGGCCTTGCCCCTGCTCACAGGAGAGGAGGACTCATTGTTTGCTTTAACTATCCCAAAGCTTCTTTTCTTGGAGGAAAATAAAATATTTATCAGGGACTTGTGGCTCTGGCGAAGGAGATTATACTCAAATTAAATTTTTAGATGCCTGTAAAATTTAATTGGCCTTAGTGCAGGGCAGTTCCTGTCTCTGACAAGGAGAAGGGTTTCTCTGACCAGCACTCAGCCTTTGGAGAGCTGTCCCTTCCAGCACTCCCAGTGCTGCCCAGGGGTCAGCTCAGGCTGCTGTGCCTGTGCCACCAGCTGTGCCCTGCCTGCAGCCCCTTCCCCATGTCCTGGGAGCACAGAAAGGTTCATCAGTGTGGGAGAGGACAGAGCTGCCCAGTCCAAATCCACAGCCCACCCCCGGCTCCTCTCCCACAACCTGATGGATGGGTCACCAGCCTCTGGAGCACCTTGCTCCTGGGACATGTCCCTGACTTCTCTGATGTTTTTCATGGACAGCCTCTTGCCCTCTCCTAGTCTCCATTTCTGACTGAAATCCCTCCTGTCCCCAAGCCCGAGCCTGGCTTAGCCCTTCCCTGGCAGTGTCCCTCCTGCCCAGGGTGTCCAGGGTGATGTCCCTCCTGGGCAAAGGAGCCTTCTCCAGACATCTGGAAAACCCCACTGTCCCTGATGGGGTGTTGTGGTGCTACCACAGTGAGGGGACAGGCACAGACCCCCATGGCCACTGTCCCTACTGGAGAGGACCCAGGGACACAGATCAGTTTATAATGACTGAACTGTTTGTTATCCCATGCCAGCCTTGCAGAAAATCCCTTTGTGTGTGGAGTGATGGGGTCCTGGGAGTGATGCTTTATGTCCAAAAAAAGAGCCAAGGATGGAGAAACTGTGCTGCCAAAGGGATGGAGAGCCACACTCACACTCGGGCTGTTCCTGACAGACAGCATCTGTCCCTGTGCTGTTCCAGGCTGCCCCACAGAGCCCTGCTGTGCCCTGCCAGCCTGAGCATTGCTTTAGCTGCGAATCCAGGACTCCAGGTTCCTGCTCCTTGCCCTCACACTGTGCTTTTCCCATTGTTGCTGACAGCTTTGCCAAAGCTTGGGAAGCAGGATTTCATTTTGCTCTCATCCCCGGAGCAGAAATGCACAAGCGCCAGGGAAAGAAATCTGAGCCACAAGGTGGAAATCCAGAGGGATTCAGGTCTGCCATGGCAGGGATCACCAGGAGCCTCACTGCCAAGTGAAATCCTACACTGAGATCAGAATCAGGGAGTTTGGAAACATATCCTCTCCCATTCCTGCTGTCCTTGAGCTCCCAGCCCCACAGGTGCTCCCCCAGCTCTGCTGCCTTCCCAGCAGTTTAGTGGTTTCCTTTTCCAGCCAGCCCTGTCTATGCAGGTTTTTCATTTCAGGATTAACATCCCCAGCTCCAAAGGTTTCCCAAAGGCTTACAAGGCCATCAAAGGGGTTAACCCTTTCCTCTCCAGCAGGCAGGAACCTCCCCAGCATCACTGAGGGAATTAAATAGAGACATCAAAGGCCCTGTCAGAGCCAGTGGAAGGCAGAGACATTCCAAGTCCCAGCAGAGTCTCTGTCAGATTTGAAGAGGACAAATCCTTCAGAGATTTCTCCTTCAAGAAAAACAAGAATGGAAGCATGAGGGTGGCAGGGGTCTGAACAGGCAGAGAGCAGCAGGAGTGAGGTGGGGCTGGGGGCACAAAGGACAGCATAAATTCTGTCCCCAGGGACACCCCAGAGCCATACCCTGCACAGGAGGGGACCCTGCTGGATCAGGCTGAGGCACCCACAGGGGACAGGCTGTGCTTGGTGTCCCCAAGGACAGCCAGGTCCTGCCCTGGGATCCCCCCAGTGCCCTCCTACTCAACCAACCCTCCTATGCAAAACCCAGTCCAGCCCCTCTCCAAATCCACACGTTCCAGTTGGATCCATCAGCCCTTGGGCCGAATGCACAACACCAGGCTGTGGATCCACAGAGCAGCTGCCCAGGTAGTCAGTGATTTTAGGGAATATAAGCCAGGTAGGCTCTGGGCCACAAGGCTGTTGTGTCAGGGATGCTTTGGAGCATCTCAGATAATTAGCACTTAACTGCCCCCAACGTTCTGATAAAGTGTCCAAGCCCCATGAGCTGCCCTGTGTGTGTGCCTGGTGTCCCCACCAGGCTGGGCAGCTCAGCCCAGTCCAATCTGGCTCCCAGGGAGGCTGCACAGGGAGCTGCAGGGCTCACCTAGCCTCTGCAGTGCCCTCATCCTCAGGGGAGGCTCTTCATCTCCCCCCTTCCCAGGTGGAACACATGGATGTGCCAGGGATGAGAGACAGTGACATGGTGGCATGTCAGGGGACTAAACACCAGACCCCTGAGAGCTGCTGGGCAGGGAGAGGGATGGGGAGGGAGTGTGTGGGAGCCCAGGGCAAGGTGGAGAGGGATGGGGGCAATGGGAATGTTTGGGAGCCCAGGGAAAGGTGGAGTGGGAAGGTGGGAATGGCTCTGGGAGCCCAGGGTACTGCAGGGTGTTCAGCACTGGGGTGGGGGGTACCAAGCCCTTCCTCCAGGCTGGTGCTGAGTCCAGGGCTGCCCCTGCCAAGCTGGACAAGTGCTGGCAGGACCAGGAGTGCTGGACATGGGCACCCTGAGCCTTGTCTGAGCCCTGGGACCCAGAGGTGTGAAAGGGCCTGAGTGCTGGTGAGCCCTCCCTGCCTGCTGGGAGCTGGGGAGACTCTTGGAACAAGTCCCCAGAAGCTGGGACCAGGCCCCACAGCACTGGGACCACACATGCTCCCCTTGCCCAGGCCTGTCCTGTCTGTGTGACCACGGCCAGCCCCACAGTGCCAGGAGGGGGACACTGCCCATGGAGCAATGCTGCAGGGTGCTGAAGGGTGAGTGATCCCCCCGAGCTCTCTGCAGAGCCTGGACACCCTGCAGGCAACAGGCACGAGACACCTGAGCTCACACACAGCGGGAAGGGTCAGGAAAGAACAGGAGCAGAACAGAATCCTCCAGGAGGAGGGACAAGTACAAACCCTGACCTTGAGTGGCTGCAAACCCCAGCTCATCTCCTTGAGCCAAGCTCCCAGACAGCTCCCCAGGAGCAGACCTGGAAGAAATCACAGCCTGGCAGAATCCATGGACAAACCCCAGGAATAATGGATGAAAGAATTACAGAAACCTTTTTGGTTGATGGGAACGCCCAAATTTCTCCCAAGAGGTCACTCTGGTCATCAGAGCAGTGGTGGGAGCTGGGATCTGTGCCAGGCAGGGAGCTCTGCCAGCTCTGTTGTGGGCACCCCATGAGCTCAGGGCACTCAGCTCCGCAGCCAGGAGAAAACAGCAGCAGCAACTGCAGAGGGAATCTCATTTTCCAGGGAAAATAGGAATCAAATGGAACGTGGCTGCTGTGGGAATGGCTGCAGCCCCTGGGGAGCACTGGCTGGGCTCTGTGACCTCTGTCACACCACGGAGCTGGCTGATGTTCCTGGGCTTCCCCTGCCCCAGACTGGCGTGGGGCAGAGGCTGGAGCAGGGAGTGCAGGGATTGAATCCCTGCATTCCAGGGAGGGATCAGGGACTGGACAAGGACACACCAAAGCACAGCTGGCCTCTTGCAGTCCTGTCTCCTACAAGCTCTTCTCTTCTCCAAGTGCTTCCAAGCAAACTGTCTGGATGGGGGGGATTGGGGCATCTGACCAGGATGCCCCAATCCCCCCTGGGTCACCAAGCCCAGGGTCTGGCACCAGGGAGGAGCCTCTGCTGTGCCCCTGGTGCCAGACACTGCCTGGGGGACACTGGCACACCTGGTCACAGGTCAGGTGAGGGACTAGCCCAGAGCCACCTGGGGCTGCCTCAAGTCAGGAGGGCACCCTGACTTGGGAAGATGCAGGCAGGAATTCCTGATGGCTGCACACCAGCACTGGCATTCAGGGTCCACACCAAGGCCCCCCAGACAGGAAGGAGGACAGACCCCACACCCAGACCCCACATCTTCCCTCCCTGTGTCCCCAGAGAAGTGCCAGGACATCAAAAAGGAGGTGAAGTCCCTGTGACACCCCAACACAATTGAGTAATGGGGTGTCACCTTTGGGACCACACGGCCTGGGTGACCCTGAGCCATAAGTATGGCATGGATGTGGGGTCAAGACCCACAAGTGGGGATTTAGGGGGTGTTAGACACATAAATGGCTGTTTGGGCCCTATAAATGGGCTTTGGGGAGTTGTTTGTGTTCACAGATGGGGGTCAGGGAGTATTGGGATAAGTGGGGGGTTGAGGAGGGTTTGGATCCTTAGATGGCCTTTGAACCTCACAGGTGGGGGTCAGGGAGTATTGGGATAAGTGGGGGGTTGAGGAGGGTTTGGATCCTTAGATGGCCTTTGAACCTCACAGGTGGGGGTCAGGGGTGCATTGGGCCCCTAAGACTGGGTCTGGGGGGGCGTTTGGGCCCATAGATGTGAGGTTAAAGGGGAACAAGGGCACACAGATAGGGGTCAGGAGGACATTGGGCTCCATAGGTGTGGGACTGAGGGGTGCAGGGGCCCATAGATGAGGGTTGAAGGGACACCATCACCCATGGATGTGGGGCAGAAGGGTTTTTTGACTCATATCTAGGGGTCAGGGTGCACTTGGAGGGCACAAGAGCCATACCCAGGCTCGGGGGCTGTTCTGGGGTGGGTTCTGATATGGGGCAGGGGCCATCCCAGGAATGGTGTGGGGCACTGGAGGCACAAATGGAGCAGGCAGCGATGTCTGCCTGTCCAGCTGCTCATGGAGCACTGTCTGGGCTCGGCCCTTGAGGGTCAGCGACAGGGACAGAGCTGGGGGTGTCCCACAGATCCCCCAGTGCCCCTGGAGCTGCTGCAGTAGGTGGGCACTGAGCTGGGCACGGCTGGCCTGGAGCAGCCCTGGAGAGCTGGAAGCACCCGTGTGGGAGCAGGGCACAGAAGGGTTGGCAGCTGGGAACCCAGAACAATCCTTCACCGGACAAACCAGCTCCTAGTCCTATTTTTATGCCGTGGTAGGAGCGTGCCCTGCAATTTCCAGGGAGGCTCTTGCAGGGAGAGAGACATCAAGCAGGAGAAGGAAAAAGGCAAAAGCCGGAGGGAGGCAGGGCTGGGAGGATGAGTTACAGCAGAGACTGAGGGAATCTCATTTGTATGGCCTAGAAAGGCAGCGCTGCAGGGGAACAGGATAACACTGTATAAATATCTAAAGGGCACTTGTGTGAGGAAGGGGAAAAAAGTGACGCATGCAGCAGTCGTGGGAGGGACGCGATGGTCCGGAGCTGGGAACAGCTTCCCAAGGGAGCAGCGGGTTGCTGCAGCCTGGTGGGCAGGAGCAGGGAGGCTGCCAGGGCCTGCGTGGGGCTCCAGGGCACGAGCAGGAGGGAGCAGGAAGGAACAGCCTGGCACGAGCGGTTGGTGGTCCTGGCACAGCTGGGAGGCTGTGGTGACACTGTCCCCACAGCCCCAGCAGTGACCAGAGGTGACCAGATCTCTGACGTGCTGCCCCTGCTGGCTCAGCACAGAGCTCCAGGTGCTCTGGCAGAGCCTGACCTCTCCGTTCCCTCTGCCACCACAGCTTCCCAAAGGATGGAATCACTAAGATTGGAGAAGCCCTCGGAGACCATTGAATTCCATCCTTAAGGCAGCACTGCCAAGGCCAGCACTAAGACAGGTTCCCAGGTGCCACATCCACACGGTTTTTGAACACTTCCAGGATGGTGACTCCACCACTGCCCCGGGCAGCTGTGCCAGTGCCTTTCTACGAAGAAATTTTCCCTAATACCGAATCCAAACCTTCCCTGGCACAGCCTGAGGACTGAGGCATCGGAAACCTGAATCCTTTCTAGCAGAGAAATTCCCTGCAGAATTCCAGCCTGAGGCTGACCCGCTTCCCCTTGGCCCTGAGGAACCTGCCCAGGCTGGTTTTGGGCGTCCTTGGAGCACAGCCCCCAGGCTGGACAGGAACAACAGAACTGAGTGTGCTCCCATCCCTGTCTGCATTCCTGCCCCTCTCCTGGCTCTTCCCTGCAAATTCGAGCTGCTTTTCACATTCACATTTGCTTTTTCTTCTTCAAAATAAAAAAAAAAAAAATTAAAAAAAAAAAAGGCTTTTCTCTGTGCCGTTGCCATGTGCAAACCCACACAAACACCAGGAAAAGCCGGCGCCGGCTCCGCAGAGCCCGTGCCCGCAGAGCCCCTGTCACAGGCAGAGCCGGGAAACAGGAGAAAAATAGATTTTCCCTTCAGCCCTTCCAGACACATGACTGAGCCTTATTATAGCAATAACAGGCACAGGGGGTTCGCAGAGGCTGTCCCTGTGTGTTCCTCCCCTCGCTGCTGAGCCCCTTCCCTCCCCAGAGAAGGAAGGTGGGGCAGGTTCTGTGCCAGCTGCCCCAGCGCTCAGCAGAGCTCGGGAAGGATTCCCGGGCTCAGGAATCCCTCAGGCTCCAGCGGGAGGGAAGCCATGGTGGAGAGCTCCATCAGGAGATGCTGCTCCTGAGGAGCATGGTGGGGGGTGTTCAGCTTGAAGAAGGGAAATATCCAGGGAGAGCTCAGAGCCTCTTCCAGTGCCCAAAGGGGCTCCAGGATAGCTGGAGAGGGACTGGGGACAAGCGCCTGGAATGCCAGGACAAGGAGGAATGGCTTCCCACTGCCAGAGGGCAGGGATAGATGGGATTTTGGGAGGGAATTCTCCCCTCTGGGGGTGGGCAGGCCCTGGCACAGAGTGCCCAGAGCAGCTGCGGCTGCTCCTGGATCCCTGGCAGTTCCCAAGGCCAGGTTGGACACTGGGGCTTGGAGGAACCTGGGACAGTGGAAGGTGTCCCTGCCCTGGCAGGGAGTGGCACTGGATGAGCTTTAATATCCCTTCCAACACAAGCCATTTTAGGATTTACCTAGGATTCCCAGCTGTTTAGCTGGCTCTGAGCCTGGTGCATGTTCCTGAGCCCCCAGTTTGCAACAACACAGCACAAACCACAGACTATGTGTGTGCTGGCACTGGCAGCCCTTCCTCCTCCTCCACGACTTCCTCCTCCTCCTCCTCCTTCTCCATCTCCATCACCATCTCCTTCTCCTTCCCCTCTTTGTCCTCCATCCCTGCCCACCAGCCCAGCTCTGGGGGACCATGGGCACACACTGCCAGGGACAGGAGCTCCAGCAGATCAGCCTTTGGGATGATCATCCCCTATGAACTTATCTCCAGAGGCTGGAAAACACCAGATATCAGCACATCCAGATATGCCCATCTGTAATGACCCAGGCTCCTGGGAGCTGCTGCCCCTGGAACTCCTGCCCAGCCAGCTGTAGGTCATCATGGAAACCACATCTGTCACTCATTTCTCCCCAGGCCTGTTAAACAGCCCAGGTCACCCCAGCCTTCCCCACTGGGCTGTGTGCCCACCCCGGATTTCACTCTCCCCTCTGCTTTGGTGCCATTGGACCCTCAAAGAGCAGCTGGGGTGGCTCCTTTGCCAGCAGCCAGGGAAGGGGGAGCACCCTGGAGCTTGGGCAGGGCAGAGAGCTCCCAGCCCACTGCTGAAGAGACCAGCAGTGACAACAGAAGGACACAGGGCCGCTGTCACTGCTCACTGAATGCAGGCACATCCATCCAGTGAAGTGTGGATATCACAGCTGGGAAGGGCAGTCCGTGTGCCCTGTCTGTGTCTGTGTGTCCTGTCTGTGTGCCCTGTCTGTGTGTCTGTGTGCCCTGTCTGTGTGTCCTGTCTGTGTGCCCTGTCTGTGTCTGTGTGTCCTGTCTGTGTGCCCTGTCTGTGTGTCTGTGTGTCCTGTCTGTGTCTGTGTGCCCTGTCTGTGTCTGTGTCCTGTCTGTGTGCCCTGTCTGTGTGTCTGTGTGTCTGTGTGCCCTGTCTGTGTGTCCTGTCTGTGTGCCCTGTCTGTGTCTGTGTGTCCTGTCTGTGTGCCCTGTCTGTGTGTCTGTGTGTCCTGTCTGTGTCTGTGTGCCCTGTCTGTGTCTGTGTCCTGTCTGTGTGCCCTGTCTGTGTGTCTGTGTGTCTGTGTGCCCTGTGTCTGTGTGTCCTGTCTGTGTCTGTGTGCCCTGTGTGCTCTGTCTGTGTCTGTGTGTCCTGTCTGTGTGCCCTGTCTGTGTGTCTGTGTGTCCTGTCTGTGTCTGTGTGTCCTGTCCGTCCTGTCCATGTGCCTTGTGTGTGTGCCTTGTCTGTGTGTGTGTGCCCTGTCTGTGTGTCTGTGTGCCCTGCCTGTCTGTGTGTCCTGTCTGTGTCCGTGTGCCCTGTCTGTGTCTGTGTGCCCTGTCTGTGTGTCTGTGTGTCCTGTCTGTGTCCGTGTGCCCTGTCTGTGTCTGTCTGTGTGTCCTGTCTGTGTCTGTGTGCCCAGGCTCCCCTCGGGCCCTGTGGCACCAGGACTCAGAGCTGTGCCCTCACTGCCCTTCCCCCCCTCCTGGGGGCTCCTGGGAACAGAGCCAGGGCAGCACATGCTGGGCACTAGAGAACCACAGGAGCCCAGAATGTTTTGGGTGGGAAGGGATCTTAAAAATGATCTTGTTCCACCCCTGCCATGGGCACAGACACCTTCCACCAGGCTGGATGGGTCTTGGAGCCCCATCCAGCCTGGCCATGGACACTTCCAGGGATCCAGGGGCAGTCACAGCTGCTCTGGGCACCCTGTGCCAGGGCCTCACCAGCTGGGCACAGCTCCTGCCCTGCCCAGGGCACCCAGCCCTGCTCAGCACAGCTCTGCAGGGCTGGTGCGAGGCCACAGACCTGAGCAGGAGGCTCTTACAAGGTCACTGCAGAGGGTGTGGGGCAGGGGAAAATGAGGAACCACCCCCAGTGTGGGTCCATTGGGGATCAGCTGGACCCACAATGTTTCTCTTGGTTGCACATGAAGGCCTTCACCACCTCATTCCCAGAGCCAGCTCACTCAGAGTCCCTCACTATGGAGCCAGGCTGGGAGAGCTGAGGATGTTCAGACTGGGGACAAGAAGGCTCCAGGGAGAGCTCAGAGCCCCTGCCAGTGCCCAAAGGGGCTCCAGGAGAGCTGGAGAGAGACTGGGGACAAAGGGCCTGCAAGGACAGCACACAGGGAATGGCTTCCCACTGCCAGAGGGCAGGGTTGGATGGGATATTGGGAAGGAATTGTGCCCTGGGAGGGAGGTGAGGCCCTGGCACAGGGTACCCAGAGCAGCTGTGGCTGCCCCTGGATCCCTGGCAGTGCCCAAGGTCAGGCTGGATTGGACCTGGAGCAGCCTGGGACAGTGGAAGGTGTCCCTGCCATGGCAGGGGTGGCACTGGATGGGATTTAATGTCCCTTCCAACCCAAACCATTTGGGGATCCCATAATTCCCAATTCTCCACTTTCCTTCACCACTCCTCCACAACTTTAACTCTTTCAGCCAAGCTGAAAAAGAGGGGAGTGAGTGACCCCAGGTGGTTGCAGCCCCCTGTGCTGTGCCAGGGCTGTGGCTGTGCCTGCTGGGGGAGGTGGGGCACTCCTGGTGGCATTGGGGCACTGCCAGGGCTCAGGGCCAGCTGTGCAGGGCAGAGGGGAGTGGAGGGTGAGGGGTGGATGCTCAAGGATATCTCCCAGAAAGGGGTGATGCAGGACAAAGGGATCAGCCCCAGGGAGCCCTTCCAGGGGGGCTTTTCTCCAGGACAGCTGCTTTTCCCCAGGAGACACCAGCCAGAGGAGCAGCTGTGGCTCCTCCAGAGCTGGGGCTGCAGCTGAATCCCTGCCCAGATGCCTCCTGGGTCAGGAAGGATTTGTCCTGCTCCCAGGCCTGTCCTGAAGCACAAGCAAAGCCCTTGGGTGTGCTTGGCAGAGGCTCCTCAGCCAAGGACATGCTAAAGTGGCCAGGATCGGGATCCTCCCATTCCAGCCCAGACTGGCTTTGGCTCCTGGCAGGGATTTAGCTGCAGCCCCAGCCCTGGGGGAGCCTTCCCAGCATCTGCAGGGATCCCCTGCACAGAGCACCCCGGGGTGCAGGACGGCGGTGCTGGCCCCTGCTGAGGTTCTCCTGAGCCCTGGCATGGGGTCAGGGCACTGCTGGGACTGTTCCTGAGCCAGCACATCCCACACTGCATGTCTCTGCAGAGCAGATGGAAGGAAAGGAGCTCCAGGAGAGATCCAAGCACAGAACTCCGTGCCAGCCTGCCCTGCTCCCTGGGAGCGAGCCCTGAGGGGCTGAGCTGGGCCACCATGGCCCCAATGCCTGCACAAGGTGCTGGCTCTGCATCAGGACCATGGAGGAAGCTCCAGCTCTTCCCTGCCATGAAGGATCCGGTCTTTGTCACCCTCAGGTGACAAGGAAGAGCCCTTGCAGGGCGTCCAGGGCATGACTGCTCCACTCACAGCTCCTCTCCAGACCAAAGTGCTGCTCCCAGCCCAGCACATCGCCCATCCCAGGGGCTGCCAGGCACTGAACAGGGGAACAGCCTGTCCCCAGCCTGTCCCCAGCATGTCTCTGTGTCCCAGTGCTCAGCCTGGGCAGGGGAGACATCAGCTCCCACCTCCCACCTCCCCCCACCTCTGGGGCCAGAGGGATGTGTTCTTTTCCTGCCCCAATGTCTTTCCCTGGCTGTGTCCATGGCCCCCAACCCTGTGCTACCCCACGTCCCCTGTGCCACCCCACGTCCCCTGTGCCACCCCATGTCCCCTGTCCTCACAGCCAGACCGGAGGTGAGCGCTGAGGGTGGGCACAGAGCCCATCCAGGAGGGGCTGTTGGAGCACTAATTAGATCCCAGGAAACCTCCTGGACGGCAAAGCTCCAGCCCTGCCACCCCCTCAGGACATTGTCCATGCCTGGGTTGCTGCTTGATTCCCATCTCCATAATTCACCCGGATCCTTGGGAGCGGCTCTGGCGGGCTCAGCTCACGGCTCACCGGGTCTGATCCCCACTGCAGCGGCGCTGCCGAGGCCAGCGTGGCACAGGGGGGACACAGGGATGCTCCCGGGCACCGATTCCCCATCCAGCCCATCAGGTGTTCCCAACCTGCTCTCCTCTTCCTCCCTCACCCCAGCACAGCAGCACTGGGGCATCCCAAAACCCACGGGAGGAAGAGGGGAGGAAGGCTGTTCCCTGGGCTGGGTGGGCTCAGAGTCCTGCGTCCCCTCGAGTCCCGGCTGGGGCCAGTGCAAGGCTCGGCGGGGCTGAGGACCCAAGGGAAGCTGGGATTTTGGATGAGGGGAGGGGACAGATCCCGCTCAGAGGTGTGGCACCTGGTGTCATCTACAGGGACAACCCATCTACCCCGACCCGAGCCACGGGGACAGGTGGGCAGGACACCAGACACAGCCCTCCAAACATCCCGCATGCCTGGAGCCATCCTCGCTGTCACACCTGCGGGATGGGCACAGGAACCACCCCTCACTGTCACACCTGCGGGATGGGCACAGTTGTGCCCGGGTCCCCACACGTGTTCCCTCAAGGCAGGTGCTATCAGCCCCCCTTTCCTGCCCCTTTCCTGCCCCTTTCAGGGGTGCAGCTAGAGCTGAGCACGGAGCCCAGAACAGCTGGGGCACTGCTGCCACCCACTCCTCGGGCATCCCCCCGGCCCTCCAGCTGTGTGATGGGAGAGGGGAGCTGGGGGGATCCTAAACGCCCCCCAAGTGCCCCTCCACGGCCTGCCAGCCCTGGGTGTTGAGCAGGAGAGGTTTCAGAGGGGTTTCAGAGGGGTTTCAGAGAGGTTTCAGAGAGGTTTCTGGAGAGCTCAGGGCCCGGAGAAGGACAGAGCCCTGGCTCAGGATGAGCCCAAGCATTCAGTGCTCCCTGTGCCTCTCCTGAGAGGCTGTGCCTCAGGAGAGCCAGCACTGCCACCCCCCTGAAGCCTCCTCAGCTTG
The DNA here is from genome assembly GCF_022539315.1 of Serinus canaria. NCBI lineage: Eukaryota > Metazoa > Chordata > Aves > Passeriformes > Fringillidae > Serinus > Serinus canaria. The sequence continues at coordinate 1,010,802 of NC_066333.1, forward strand.
AGAGGCTGCTGGAAAGGGCTTGAGCCACCAGCCAGGCCCCCAAGCTCTATTTGCCCCAGTCCCCAAGCCTGGCAGTGTCTGTGGGAAGCAGAGCCTGCTGTGGCTCCTCGGGCATTGCCAGCATGGAAAGGTGCTCTGCAGAGGCACTCAGAGCCCAAATTAGCCACACTGGGCTCAGTCTGAGATTCTGACAGCGGATGCCAAATTTATTTCCAAACGCACTGTGGAAATGTCAGCGTGCTGGTCGGAAGGAATTGGGTACATGCTCCCTTTTAAATAGCACCAAGCATATGGGAGGAGGATGATTAGATTGCTTCCAAGCTGCCAAATTTCTTTGCTGCAGCTAAAAATCTTCTCCAAAATGTCCCAGCCCACAGTATTTCTCAGCACTGAAGTCTGCGCCGAGACTTTGCCATTGACAGTTGTGCTCTGAGCAGGAAAACACGGCCCTCCCGAGCCGTCCTGGGGGTCCCAGCTCCCCAGGGCTCTCCAAGGGGGGGCTTTGCCTCCTCTCAGAAGCTGGAGAAATTCCCCTCCTCCAAACGCACCCTTCGTGAGGGAGCAGAGCTCCTGATGTAGAATCACAGAATATTTTGGGTTGGGAGGGACCTTAAAGCTTATCTAGCTCCAGCCCCTGCCATGTACATCCAGTCCAGAGGGACAACAGCAGCTCAGCAGCGCTGGCAAACCAGAAGAGCAGGGAAAGCCCCTTCACCTCCCTGGGCTTCCATGGAAATGTGTCCTGCAGTGTCCCCAGCAGTGGGACCCCAGTGCTCCAGCACAGGTCCCTGCAGCTCCACTCTGACTCAGCCAGGTGACAGTACAGGTGACAGCACAGGAGGGAGCAGGGCATCCTCCACTGCCCAGGATGGGGCTCAGGCCTCCTACTAAGCAGGGTGTGGAGTCAACAAGGGTGGGAGGAGATGGGGATGTGCTCTGGGCTCCTTGCTCAACCCTGAATGTCCTGCCTGGGTCAAGACACCCAGAGCCCAGAAATTCCAAGGCATTCCCTCCAGATCACCCCACATCCCCTCTCAGCTCAGGGGGAAGCAATGGGAGTCACCACAGCCCATTTCCCCAGGATCAGCAGCCCAAAGCACTGTGATATCCCTCAGCCCAGCCTCAGGAAAGGGGTGACCTTGGGATCACCCAAACCTTCCCTGCCCCATGGAGGGACTGAGGAGGGCACAAACAGCTGCTCTGGGCCTGGCAGGGAGTCCTTCTCCCCATGGGTGACACTGAAGCTTCTGCAAGGAGCAGTGTGTGGTGGCCTTCCTAGGAAAGGATATGACTGACAACCCCAGACCCAGGGATGGTTTCCTCTCCCACCCAGCCTGTGGGAATTCCTGCAATTCCTGCCAGTCCTGTGGGAATTCCTGGTTCACAAGGACCAGACACACACTGTCCCTCCAAAACCAACCTCCATCTGCCACCCTCACTCTCCCAGCAAGACCTGAGGGCACCAGGAGCCGTGTCCTGCCTTCAGATGTGGGACTGACCGGTGACACCTTGGGGCTCTTCCTCCTGCCAAACACCCACCCACAGATCACACATGGATCTGCTGGATCTCAGACTCCAAACTCCCTGTCCTACACACGCACTGCCTCCCCATAGTGCTCTCCATGCCCAGAATGCCAAAAAAGGCACTCAGTGATGCCAGATATGCCAGCTGTGCCACGCTGTCCCTGCTCAGTGGCCGAGGGAATGCAGCTCTGGAAGGAGACAGAAGCCCCAAACCAGCAGGGAGCAGAGCATCACCTCCACAGTCCCCGGGCAGAGCCCTGTCCTCCGTGCACAGTGCCCAGAGGGCCTCCATGGTCCCTCCTGAAAGGGAGAGGGTGCCAGAGGCAGGACTGGCCCAGGGGGTGGCACAGGGCAGGGCAGGGCCGTGGAGCCCAGCCCGTGGGAGCGCAGCCACTCCCGGCTCCGCTCGCTGCCCACGCTGCCGCGTGGTGGGTGGGAGGTTTCCTCTGCATTGCAAATCCCTTCTGTATGAGTGCTGCAGTGCTGCCTGGGAGGAAAACAACCCCTCTGGAATGAGCCCAGGGGTCTGGAGCAGCACCAGCACCTCCTCCTGCCCCAGGCAGGCCTTGGTTCCCTTCCCAGGGTGCCTGGCTCAGGAGATAAAGCCAAAGCTTCCCTGGCAGGCAGCCTGGTGGGAGCAGCACCAGCCGTTCCCATTTCCCTGTGCTTGCTTCTGGCACAGATAGCCCCAGCTGAGCTCTCCCTCCAGACCTAGGAAGTGGGAGGAGGAGGAGAAGGCGAAGGGAAGAAGGCTCCCTCGTCTGCAGCAGCTGGCTGGAAGCGGGACAAGGGCTTTGGGAAGGGTGGAGCATCCCTCGGAGCATGGGTGTCATGATTTGAGAAGAAGTCAGTTTTTTGAGATGCTGTAGTTAAACTAATAGGTGCTCAGATTTGAATATTAGTACTTGGTGTGGCCACTGAAAACATGGATACCCCTCTGAGAACACAAGAAAGTTAAAAGTTGAGAACTCTTGGGGGAAGCTCTCTCTTGGTTCATAAAGTTTTTTCCCCTTTATTCCTAAGCTAGAACCCTGCTTTGCTCTATTTCTAATCACATCTCACAGCAAACACCAAAGAAAAAATATTTTCATAAAAAGCACCAGCATTGCGCCAAAGTCAAACCATGACAACGGGCCAGGTGCTGCGGGGGTTCTGGGCCACGGGGACATGGATCCAGGTCTGGGGGTGGGGACTGGGGGTGGGGGCATCTGTTCCATTTTGCATCTGCTGTTGGGCAAGCTGTTCACCTGCACAGGGCAGGGTGAGTGCTAGGCCCCAGGAGCAGGGCTGCCCCTTCCCAGAGCTGTGATTCCATGCTGGAAGACATCCACTGCCAGTCTCAGCCTACTGATGCATCCCCACACTGCCAGCCCCTGGCAGCTCATTCTCCTCCCAGACTCATGGCACTGCTGGGCTGGGGAGATCTTCCCAGAACCCACAGAGAAACAACCCCCACATCTGCTGGTGCACAAGATCCCCCATTACCAGGGCTTTGGGAGCCACCTGAATATTTGGCACAACTCTCCAGGAAGACAGAGACTGGATTTGTGTTCCTCAGGACTGGTGGATGGAGGAATCCAGGGACAGTGTCCTCCTTTATAGGGGGTTCAGCCCAGGGCAGGAGCACTGTGGACCCCAGATTCAGGAAATGCAGGGAGCCCCTCAGGAGGAGATCTGCCCCTAAAATCCATGGCTCTTCCTGCTCTGGGCACTGGGATGCCGAGCAAAGGGGATGCAGGGAGGGAGGGGGGTGCCTCTCACAAGTTACAGAAAATTCCTGTAAGCTTGGCCCAGCCCACCCATTCCTAGTGGGAATGTTCATGCTGATGAGAGCTGAGGAGGAGGAAGAATAAAACATCAAACCCTAAAAACAAGGACAGCAACCCCTGGTAACAGAGCCATGTCTGGGACGGGGTCCTGGGGAGGATTCCAGGCACCAAAGCTTCAGGGAAGAAACCCTGAGGGATGAGTGGGGTCAGATCCACCTGCCCTCAGTGGCGCCTGTGGGTCTGGCTCTGCCCCATCTTCCCACCACAGTATCCGCCAACACACCTTGCTGGATTTAGGCAGCTCTTTAGGATAAATCCATCCATCCATCCATCCATCCATCCATCCATCCATCCATCCATCCATCCATCCATCCATCCATCATCTATCCATCCCTGCCTGCCTCTGTCCTCCAGCCTTCTCTTTGTCCACAGTTTCCTCTTTTATCTCCACACCACCCAAATCCATTGCCTGTCTGGATCACTGCCTATCCCAGAGAATCCCCATTTATCCCCTCCTGCGTGCCTGGGGAGCTCTCCCCAGGGCAGAAGGTTTCACCCCAAGGCAGGTGACTCCTGCTTTGGGTTCAGCCAGGAGATGGATCTGCAGCACTTTGCTTGCACAAACCCTGATCTGAAAGAGTGGCCCAGGCAACAGACACCAACCCTTAATATCAATCCTGGCCTTACCCAGTCCCCAAACCACGAAATGTCACCATTCCCACACAGGAGTATCCCAGTGGCATGGGCAGGGCAGGAGCATATCCCACAGCCCTGGCCTGAGCCTTAAGCAACACAAGCAAAGGCATCTCAGGGCTGTTGTACCCTCTCATCCCAGGTGGAGAGGGACTGGAGAGAGATCACCACTCAGGAGCAACAGGAGAGGCTGAAAGGCATTGAGGAGAGAGGCTGGGGGGCACAGAGGAAAGAGGTTGGGCACACACACATGCTGGAGGCATATGTGGTGTTTTTTCCCTCACCCTTTCCTTACAGGATAGAAGAAGAAAAAAAAAAGAAGGAAAAAAATAGCAAAATAAAGCAAACCCAACAACTCCAATTTCTCTCTTAATGAATAAATGAAATGCATCCCAAGAGGCAATTAAGCGCTTCGAACCAAACATGTGTCACATACATTAAAAAAACAACCCAGAGAGAAATCCAGCAGCTGCAGTGAAGGGAAGGAGGCAGTTGATGACTGCTGGGGGCAGGGAACTGGGGCTGCTGCTGCTCCCACTGTGGTGTTCAGGTCCCCCAGGGGAGGGGACTTCCAGCCAGGGGGTCTGGGGACCCCCCAATACCCAGGGGCATTCCCAGAGGTTTCTCCCACTCTAAGGACGTCACTGCCCTGTGAACCTTTCACCTTTGTGCCCCGTGGGGACTGGGACCATTTTCTCCCAGGTCTTCCTTCCCAAATCCCAAAGCAAGTTTTGTCTCACTCTCCCTCTTGATGTCACACAAACCCACCCAATCTCCTGTCCTTGTCCCTGTCCCTGGTGCTGCCCAGAGTATGGCTGTGTCCCAGCCTTCAGCAGGCAATGCCTAGCTGACACTGCTGGGAGGAGGAGGAGGGCTGAGGAAGACTTCCCTGCCATACCGAGGGGCTGTGATTGGGTTGGGCAGGGCCTGAATTCTCACCCCAGCGCAGCAGCCACCCCATGGGTGGGTGTCTGACCCCCATCCTCATCCCCAAATCTCCTTCACATACCTGCACCACTGCCAGAGCCTTGATACTGGGAGAGCCCTCCAGAGTCCAGCCTGCAGAGCTCTTCTTCCAGAATGGCCCAGAAGGGTACAAAGCCCCCCACCCCTTTGATTGGCCCAAAGAGGGACAAAGAGATCAGCTTGGCCAAAAACCCCCATGGATTTTCCCGTGACACAACTCACAGCAGCAGCTGCAGTGAGGAAATGCCATGCTGGGAGGGCCTGAGCTCTTTGGGAAAGCTGTGCTTTACTTCTGGGTGGTGGCACAGGAGGACATGGCTCCCACAGCAGGACAGGGCAGCCACAGCAGCCCCTGCAGCACTCCCACCCCTTGGGCTCCCACAACTGCTGCCAGGCTGTGAAGGACAATCCCCTGACACGCTTTGGATGCTCACTGGGTTTTCTGCCCATCTTCTCCCCTTGGGAGGCCAAGCCCAGACTCTTTGAGTGCTTGGGTGGGCTGGGCTGATGGAGCTGGTGTCACCTTCCGGAACACACCAGGAAATCTTTCCTGATGTGGGAAAGCCATGGGATTTATTCCTCTGCAGGTCTGCCCTGTGTGTTCACCCTGCCTGCACTTTCAGAACACATCCCTTCCCCATGGGCCAGCAGCTGCCACAGCTCTGCCCAAGCCCAGAGCCCCGTCCTTTCCTCAGAGGGAACACAGGCTTCCCATGGACTGGCAAGTTCCCTGCAGGAGCCTCCTTCTCTGGCCAATCAGAGTGCTGAGCCTCTGCACCCTGCTCATGCTCAGCGTGCCCACAGCGAGCCCAGAGCTCGGGGAGCACATCCCAGGCTGAGGGTGCAGAGTCCAGGGCAAAGCAGGGCCAAGGCAGCCCCAGGGAGCCCATGATGGGCTCTGGGTCTGCTCCCCATCTAGCTCATGGCTGGGGCTGCCTGTGGGCTCTGCCCCCGCTGCTCCTGTGCTCTGGCATTGCTCACAGCCCTCCCTGCCCCAGGAACACCTGCAACAGTGCCCTGCAGTGTCCACAGCAGTGTCCTCCAGCCACCCTGTGTCCCCACGCTGGGGCATTGCCAGCATCTCACAGCAGCTCAGCCCTGTCCCTTTAACAGCCCTGTGCCTCTGCTGACACACTGGGCAGAGAGCAGCACGCCACGAGAGGACACAATCCCCAGCGTCCACAGCCTCCTCGTGCCTCTCACCCACGGAACCCCAGAGGCACCCCGTGTCCCCAAAGTCCCCCCTGAGACTCACAGGCTGGCCGTGGCTCTCGCGGGTGGCGCAGGTCTCCTGGGTGGCACAGCTGCTGCAGGTGACACAGCTCTCGCGGGTGGCACAGCTGCTGCAGGACTCTGCCGTCATCCGCAGGGGGCGAGGGGACACTGGTGGCCCATGTGCCGGCTGTGGGAGGTGGCAGCTCGGTGACCACGCTCACCGGGGGCCTCGGGCTGAGGAAGGACAATGCACAGGTGAGCCCAGGGAGCTGTGGATGCACCCCAGGGTCTGCCCTGGCTCAGAGCACAGAGCTGTTAAGGTGGGAAGGACCTGCTGGATCATCAAATCAGGCCAGCACTGCCAACATGTTCAGCACCAGCCCCTGTTCCCTGGTGCCACTTGCCTTTTGAGCACTTCCAAGGACAGTGACTCTACCGCTGCCCTGGGCAGTTGTGCCAGGGCCTGAGCACCCTTCCCATGAAGAAATATTCCCTAATACCCAAACCTAAACTTCCCCTGGCACAGCTTGAGGCCATTTCTTCTCATCCTGTCCCTGCTTCCAGGGAGCACAGCCTAAAAGCCCCCTGGCTGTCCCCTCCTGTCAGGAGTTGTGCAGCGCCACAAGGGACCCCTGAGCCTCCTCTTCTCCAGGCCGAGTCACTCAGCTGCTCCTGGTGCTCCAGCCCCTTCCCCAGCCCCGTTCCCTTCTCTGAACACGCTCCAGCCCCTCAAGGTCTTTCTGGTTGTGAGGGGCCCAAACCAACCTGGGGCCCCACAGAGCTGCTTTCAGCAGTTTGAGGAGAAATGGGGTTCAAGGCTTGAGAAGAGCCAGAGATGGCACCAAGAAGGGCAGAGCACGTCCCTGCTGCTCTCTGCCAGCCTGGCTGCTGCAGCAGGGACAGGCACATCTGCCCTCCCCATGCACTTCCCAAAGAGCAGCTTACACCCGGATCAGATTAGGGGAAAAAACTGCATTGCGATAAATCTAGGGAGGGAACTGGCTGCTGGGCCTTTAATCCTAGAGCAGCCTTCAAGATAAGAGCATTAGGAGAGGATGAAGCAGTCTTGGTGCAGGGATGGTCGGGCTGTTCCCTTGTCTGGGATTTGGCAGAGGGAGAGGGCTGTGCCATGCCCTGGCACCTGGGAGGGTGCCACACTTCCTGTCACACCTGAGCAGCTCTGCATGGCTGCAGGACAGGGCACAGCACTCAGAGCACTGCTCCAAATTGAAGGAGCTGGAATCCCAAGTGGGAAGGACAACACCGCGCTCAGTGGGACACCTCGGGGCGGGGTGGGATGTGTCCTACAGCCCCTCATTCCATGAAGGGACCAGTCCAGACCTGAGTGCACCTCTGCCCCAAGCAGCCACGGGATCCCCTTCTCTGGAAGTCCCTCTCTGGAGTGTGGGCTGGGAGGCACAGTGCACATGGCAGGGATCTGCTCCTCCCCCAGAGCCATCCTCTCCTGGGTGACCTCCAGCCCATGCCCAGGGATGGGATGGGATGGGATGGGATGGGATGGGATGGGATGGGATGGGATGGGATGGGATGGGATGGGACGGGATGGGATGGGATGGGATGGGATGGGATGGGATGGGATGGGATGGGATGGGATGGGATGGGATGGGATGGGATGGGATGGGATGGGATGGGATGGGATGGGATGGGATGGGATGGGACAGGAGCTGCTCCACAAGGCAGCAGTTTACTCTCCGGGAGAGACAAGCACCTCTCCTCGTGTGTCTGTAGAGAGAATCCCCACAGCAGCACAGGGGGACAGGGAGGGGGAAGGGTCCCCCTGCATCCCCGGAAAGGAGGAGGGGAACTGCTGGCTCCCAGCCACCTGCAGGAGCCCCCTGGGATGGGCTCAGTGCTGAGAGCTCAGGGAGAAGGCCTCCCCTGCCAGGGGCAGGACAGCTGGGCACCAGTGGGGGCTGGGGAGGAGGGGACAGTGGCTGGAGTGGCCCCTCCTGTGCTCTGCCAGCTCAGCCAGAGATGGATGGAACTGGCCTTGCAGCCTGGTGTAAGTAATTGAGAGAAGAACATTTGCAAGGCAGGAGACAGCTGGATTAAAAAGGCGAAGCCCAAAAAGCAAATGAAAAGAGAATCACTGATGATGGATGGGAAGGCAGTGCCCGAGTCCAGCTTCTCCCTGGATGCACTGGTGAGCAGCAGCAAGGCAAGGTGAGCTGAGATCAAACCATGGCAAAAACCTGGGCAGCTATGGGGGCTTGAAATCACAGAGAAATAAAGGCTGGAAAATCCCTCTAAGATCATTGAATCCAACCCTTAACCGAGCACTGCCAAGCCCACCACCAACCCATGGCCCCAAGTGCCACAGACACATGTTTTTTGAACACTTCCCAGGGATGGTGACGCCATTACTGCCCTGGGCAGCTGTGCCAGTGCTTGAGCACCCTTCCCATGAAGAAACTTTCCATAACATCCAGTCTAAAACTCCCCTGGTGCAACTTGAGGCCATTTCCTCTCCTCCTGTTTCCTGGGAGCAGAGCCCGACCCCCGTCCCCCCCCCACCCCGTCCCCCCTCCTGTCAGGAGTTGTGCAGACACACAAGGGCTCACTGAGCCTTCCAGCTCCCTCAGCTGCTCCTGGTCCCTTCCCAGGCTCATCCCCTCCCCTGGCTGCAGAGGCTGTGCTTGTGGAGAGCTGCCCAGGTGCCAGTGCTGCCTCCCTGGAGGTGCCTCTTCCCCTGCACTGCCAGGGCCTGCCCCTGCCCCCACAGAGCTCCCAAACATCTGCTGAGCATTCCCCGAGGCACTGCAGCTTGCTTTGCTAACTGCTGCTGATCAGATGCTTCCTTGGCAAGGTGGGAAAGACATTTGGGTCGGAAAAAAGTGAATTGAATTCGTAAGACAGAAAAATTCCCAACTACTCCATCTGCACGAGGGGCTGAGGAGACCCAGCCCCACCCAAAGCAGGGGCTGCTCCTCCAGGCAGCCTGTGCAGAGCCCTGGGATGGGTCCCATCCCTGCTGGGGGAGAGCAGAGGAGCCAAGGTGAGCTCACCTGAGGAGGGTCAGATGTGTCAGAGTAGGACATCACAGCCCCACCACCCCAGCATCCCCTCTGTGACCCTGCCCCTGCCAGCCTCACCATAGCTGTCACTGGAGCCCGTCACAAGGCAGAGAGTGCTATGCCACCCTCTCTGCCCAGATGAGGCCACCACCAGGACACCTCCACAGAGCCCAGAGCCCATCTCCCCACACTCTGCTGCCTTTTCATTCAGGATCCAGGCATCTCCAAGAGGCTGCAATTCCCGTTCCCCATCCCTGAACAGCAGCCAGAGCCTCCCAAACCATTCCCTGCCAGCTCTGACACTCAGCTAGTCCCAGCAGCTCACTGTCCTACTTGGTTTCCTTAACAAATCAGTTTGTCCCAGTGCCCTGGATGCCCCAGGAGACCCCAAAGCATTCTCCAGGAGGTTTCCCCGACCGATAACCACAAGTAGACTGATCTCAGTGGGCACTCTGGGGATGAGTGGCATGAGGCTGTCCCCACACACTGTGAATGTCCCCACACGCTGCAGGTCCCAGCAGTGCACAACATCAGCACCAAGCCCTTCCCCAGTATGGCCAGTGAGCCCCACCTCTGCCTGCAGCTGGACATCTCAGGGCATGGAGGGGCAAGGCCATGCCAAAGAGATCCCAGAGAGCCAAGAAAAGAGCCAGGGATGGTGCTTGGCTCTCCCAAAGCCCTGGCTCATGGCCCTTGATCCCACACACAAGGACAAGGAGATGGAGCAGCCCAGGAGCCTCCATCTCCCAGGGATGAGGACAGAGGCTATGGCAGTGCTCAGGCTTGGACATCACTGCCTGGAGAAACGCCCTGGGCCATGCCCAGCACCATCTGGGCAGTGAGAGGCACAGAGCAGAGGGCCAGCAGCCCCCAGCCAGCCGTGGAGCAGAGCTCCAGGATCACCATGCCCAGGATCTCTGAAAGCACCCCTGGAGCACCGACAGTCTGGGCTGGAATATTGCAGGAGTCCAGTCAGGCAGCACAGCAGCACCAGCCGTGCCCAGACTGGGGACACTGCTCTGGGGTGTGAGTCACGTGCCAGGGCAGACACAGCCCCTGCCCCAGTCCCAGGGCAGTGGAGCCCCCTGGACCGGGTTCCCCTTGAACCCGACAGAAATGTAACCAGGAGAAGGGGCAGGGCCCAGCCAGCCCTGCACACCCCGGGCAGCTCCAGCCCCCAGAGGAAGATGACTCCAGAGCTGGAGGAGCAGCAAGGCAGGAACACAGCCAGAGCAGAGGTGGCACCAGGCCAGGGAGCAGCTCTGCCACTTCTGCCACTGCTGAGGGACACTACCACTGTTCAGAGACACTGCCACTGCTGAGGGACACTGCCACTGCTGAGGGACACTGGCACTGTTCAGGGACACTGTCACAGTCGAGGGACACTGCCACTACAGCAGAACACTGCCACTGCCGAGGGACACTGCCACTGTTCAGGGACACTGTCACTGCCGAGGGACACTGCCATCACTGAGGGATATTGCCACTGCTCAGGGACACTGCCACAGCTGAGGGACACTGCCACTACAGCAGGAGACTGCTACTGCTGAGGGACACTGCCATCACCATGGGCACTGTACTTGCTGAGGGATGCTGCCATTGCTGCGGGGCACTGCCACGGCCATGGGGCACTGGAACTGCGGGGGGCACTGCCATGGCTGCCTGCCCCACCGGGCTGTTCCTCCCTCAGCGCGGCTGTTCAGTGTTCCCAGCTGGGTCAGATCGGCTCTTCCCCTCTGCAGCACTGAGCTGGAACAAACCCACCTGGCCAGGGAGGTCGGGCAGGGTGTGAGGACACGCAGGGCGTGGGGACACGCGGGGTGCTGTGGGCACCCAGTGCCAGCCACACCTCAGCCGTGCCCACACCTCCCCACGGCCCGGGGGAAGGCCTGGTCACGGAGAGGCACCTCTGGAGCAGAGAGCTGCTGGTCCAGGCACGGCTCTGCCATTCCCTCCTCTCCTTGTTGGTTTCCCATTTCCCATCTCCCATTTCCAGTTTCCCATTTCCCATTTCCCATGCTGCCTGACTGTCTTTCCAGCTAATTACCTCCGTTCCTGCGGGCACGGGCCACGTTGCAGCTGGCATCTGCACCGGCTCCAGAAACGACCTTGGCTGCTCAGAGGACAGCAGGAGTCTTTCTGCCTCCCGGGCTTCCCCCGAGGCAGACAAGGATCCTCCAGCGGCGGGGGGGGGGGGGGGGGGGGGGGGGGGGGACCACGAGGGGACGAGAAGCCCTTCCAGCCCCAGGCACCCTTCTAGCCCCAGGAACACTTCCAGCCCCAGGAACACTCCCAGCCCCAGGAACACTTCCAGCCCCAGGAACACTCCCAGCCCCAGGAACACTTCCAGCCTGAGGAGCCCTTCTAGCCCCAGAAACACTTCCAGCCTGAGGAGCCCTTCCAGCCCCAGGAACACTCCCAGCCCCCAGGAGCACTTCCAGCCCTGCTGCCAGCTCTGCTCTCCCAGCTCAGGGGCACTGACCTGTGGCTCCCTCCCGTGCCGGGGGTCACTGTCATCTCCCCCAGGACCCCCAGCACTGCCTCCCTGCAGAAATTCCCACGTTTGGGTTTGGAGATCTTTCTCCAGCAGTTTCCCACCCCGGTTTTGTGGCAGCACTGCCCTGAGCCAGGTCTGGCTGCATCCCCTACCAGCTGTGCCATGGAGAGGGGGCTCAGTGGAGATAGCTTCGGAGGAGCAAGAGCTGGGTCTGGGGTCCTTTAGGGAGCCACCTGGGGGTGGCATCGCTGCCACTGTCACAGCCTGTCTCCCCTGGTGTGGGGAGAGGTGGAGCAGAGAGGAGACAGACACAGAAGCTCTCTGTGATGGCAGCCCCTGGGAACACCCAAAAGAACAGCCCCAAGCCCCCGGGAGGCTCCCCAGGATGGGAGGGAGCTATCAGCTGGCACACGGCTGCCAGGTGGAGCCTGGGGCTGGAGGCAGGGCTGGCTGGCCCCAGGGAGGGACAGGGTCCAGCTGAGGTCATGGGCAGTGATGGGACATGTGTGAGAATGAGCTGGGCATCCCCTCCTGTGGCAGAGGGGGGGACATGGGGATACCTCTGGCACCTTGTCCCCTGCCTTGCTGGGAGGGAGGGCAGGACAGGCAGCACTGGGGACTGGACACACTGAGGGACTCCATGGAATGGGGGTCCTGGGTGCTGTCCATCCTCAGGAGCTGGGGCAGGGCCAGGTCAGTGCCTGGCCAGGTGTTTCACACCTTCCTGTCCTGACCTGGCTGCCAAAGACTCTGCAGCTTCCCAAGCTCCTGTGGCACCTGGGGAAATGCCCCCTCCAAACACCTGGGTTGCTCGGTGTGGAAGTGCTGGACTCCTTAGGGGCTCGAGCAGTGACACACAGGGGACACACTGGGTGTGTCCCCACTCTGAGGAGCTCAGCAGCTCCTCCTGCCTGGTTGCTGCCTTCACCTCGAGCCTGCCGTGGCACAGCTGTGTTTGTGTGGGGGGGCTTCCCTCAGTCTCCTCCCCAAACAACCCCCATCTCCCTCCACTTTTCACATCTGCAGATCCCTTTGCCTTAAAACAATAACCAAGGCCCTGCCATGAGGGGCTCACTCCTGCCCTGCTGCAATAGAGGGATGAGGAAAAGACCAGGGGAGAATTTGCTTCTCTAGCACCTCACTGTTGCTCCAGCTCTGTGCTCTCCATCCTCATTCCTCATTTTCCTTTCCAGGAGCTGTCTGTAAACCCTTGGATAACACCCTCCTCTCTCCCAAAGCTTGTGTCCCCTCCTGCCTGTGCCACCAGAGACAAGTCACACAGCCCTGTGATGTCAGGGTAATGTACAGACAGCCCTGTGTGCCTGTGTGACAAACACCAACAGCCAGCTCTGCCCCACATCTGCTAATTCAAGGAGAAAAGGGGCAAAAAGACATCTTCAAATGAATTCTTGCTGTCCAGCACTGTCCCAGGCTGGGCCCCACAAGTGGCTGAGCCAGGGATGTACAGGGTCCCACTGACCCCCACCCTACTGCACCCTGGTGACAGCCCTGACATGTTTCTGTGCCCAAAAGTGCCACCTTGCAGCCTGGGCAGGGTGTGGCGCACTTGCCAAGTGCCCCCTTACAGCAACCCAAGCAGCTCCACCCCAGGTTTGGCCTAAGGCAGTGAGGATGGATTTGCAGGAAGCCCCCACCTGCTGGCAGGGCAGGTGCCAGGGCTGTCCTGATGAGCCTGGCACCCCGACATGCCACATCCCTCTCCAGCCCTGATCGAGTGCCTCTGGAGCTCCCAGAACCTTCCACTGCTCCCTCTGCCTGAGGAGGGGTTTCTCTGATCCAAGTGAGCCAACACATTCCTAGGTAGGATGGAGGATGAGCCCCTGCCCTGCCAGCCTGGGAGCAGCCCTGGCTCCAGCCTCCAGACCCAGGAAACCTCCCCAAGTCCCAGGAACCAAGTGCTGACCCCTCCAATCCCTCAGAGCTTGGGATGAGCACAGGCAGGAGCCATCCTAGGAGTGCTTTGGATGTATCCAGAACCCAAAGATTGATGGGCACACACAGAATTCTGTTCCCACAGCCCCAGGTCTCCCCTGGCTCTTGGCATGGGTGCCAGCAGGGTCACACCCCGCTGCAGACAGGGCACCCTGTGACCCTGGAGGATGGACAGAGCAGCCCAGCTGGGTGAGGAGCCCCTCCAGCCTCCCAATCCTGCAGGGAGCAGCACCAGGAAAGCAGGCAGAGCTCCTTCCCTTTCCCTCCTCTCAGACCCCAGCACCATTTCCACTTCCATCTTCACAACCTGCTCCTGCAGTGGCTGCACAACCAGCCCAGCACATCCCTGACCTCTCCATCGCCCAGGCCCCTCAGCAGGAGCCAGAGCACATGGAGGAGCAGGGTCTGATACCACCAGCCCCCGGCCCTTCCAACCCAGTGCCATGCTGCTGCCACCATTGCCACTGCTGCTGCCACCATTGCCACTGCTGGTGTCACCATTGCCACTGCTGCTGCCACCATTGCCACTGCACCTGGAGTGCCAGGAGGGAAGGCAGAACCTGTGCTGGGCTGGGCCCTGCTTTGCCTAAAGCTGCCAGTGATGCCTGGGGCCACCAACTCGTCCCCAGGGAGCGTGACAAGCTCGGCAGGCTGGCAGGCAAGCCCACAGCAGTGATGAGGCTCCGTGTGACTGCCTCAGGCTCTTGCTCATCCTGGCTCCATGACTCACAGTCCTGGCAGTGCAGGAGGGGCTGGGGGGTGTGGGGGTTGTGGGGGACACTCACCCAAGCATGGGGGTCAGGCTGGGACCTTCTGCCACCAGCAGGCAGCGAACAGCAGGTCTCTGTGGGGGCAAGAGCAGGGCAGTGAGCTGGGCACGTTGTTGGGACAGGCTCTGCCACAGAGCTGGACATTGTTCTCATTGGAGCCAAGAATGACATGAACAAAGGCCCTGCTCCACAGTGACCCTGTTTCACAGAGTGACCCTGCTCCATGTGGTGACCCTGTTCCACAGGGTGACCCCCTTCCACACAGTGACCCTGCTCCGGAGTGATGTGACACTGTGACCCTGCTCCCCATGGTGACCCTGCTCCTTGGACAGAGACCTGCCCCCTGATGACCCTGCTCTGGATATTGACCTTGCTCCATGGTGGCCCTGCTCCACACGGTGACCCTGCTCTTCTGCTTTGTCCCCTGCAAGCCACCCACAGCCAGGCCTGTGAGGCTTGTCTTCCAGTTCACCCTCAAGCAGCTCTCCCCACCTGACGCTACAGAACTTTCTGTAGGAGCAGGGACTGCAGCAAGAGCAACTCCTGAGGCTCCTCACACCCTGCTCCAGCCATGCTGCCCCTCCATCCCACAGACAACTCCTGCTGCTCCTCCAGGAGCTGGGGCTCTCACTACCCCCTCCATGCACTGTCTTGGGGGACAGATGTGGGTGGGTTACAAGAACAAGTTCCAAAACTGGAGCATGTGGCTCCTGAAGCCTCCAGTGACAGCAGCCTGCCCACAAAATCACTTCCTTTCTCCTTCCTCTCTCCTTTTCCCTCTGGCTCTGATGCAGATCCTCAGCATCGGGGGAGCTGCGGGGGTCTGGGACTGGGGGGAGCACGGCCAAGACGATGTTCTCTCTCAGCTGCCCTCTCCGAACGCCCCGGACGGCTCTGCCCTGCTAATGGCAATGTGGGAGAGAGGCTGGGTTTGTCTAAGCCGGAGTCAGCGGAGCCCAGCTCGTCATTAGCGGTGAGTAAAGCGCGGTGAGTCACTGCTGCCATTACCACAAAGCTAACGGCAGGGAAATGCAGCAGGAGAGGGCAGCTCCTCGGAGTCACTGCCTGAGCTCCTGCCTTCCACCGGCATCTCTGCACTGCCACCCGGGACGGCTCCACCTGCCCCACCTGCCCGCTGGTTGCTGTCCCCAAGGCCGTGTCCCCAGGGCTGACACCCTGACCGTGCCTGCCCCGCTCCCCTGAGTTTCCCGGCTGCTCCTGGTACGCGGCGTTTCTAAAGGTCAATGCATGCAGGACACTTGTGCTTTTCCCCAGCTAATTGACGCTAAAGATACGGCCAGCAAGGAGCCAGCACGGCCAGCTTGGTGAGAGCACTGTGACCCTGTCCCACTGCTGCTGCCCTGGCTCTGTCACAGCCTGACTCTGCTTGTCACCCCTGCCTAGGAACCCAGAGCTATTTGTGAGCCCAGCACACGAGGCTACCTTGTCACCACTGCCTGTCCCTTTTCCTGGGCTCAGCCCCACTCCTCGCCACAGTCACTCTCCTGTCCACTGCTCCTGCAGGGAGCTGCTGAGAGCCCTGGGAGCCCAGCTCCATCCCCAGCCCTGGGACCCCAGCTCCATCCCCAGCCCCAGGAGCCCAGCTCCATCCCCAGCCCCGGGAGCCCAGCACCATCCCGAGCCCCGGGAGCCCAGCACCATCCCGAGCCCTGGGAGCCCAGTGCCATCCCGAGCCCTGGGAGCCCAGCACCATTCCCAGCCCTGAGCCCAGCTCCATCTCCAGCCCTGAGCCCAGGCCCATCCCCAGCCCTGGGAGCCCAGCTCTATCCCCAGCCCTGGGAGCTCCATCCCCAGCCCGAGCCCAGCCCCATCCCAGCTCCAGTAAGGCCCAGCTGGTGCTGCAAAGCGCCCTGGTGACCAGGTACAGTGCCCTGCCACTGCCACCACTGTGGGGGCAGCAGGACCTGTGACCCTGCTGCTGAGAACACTGTGCTGGGTACCACAAAGAGAAATAAAAATGCCAAAACTCTGAAGAAAGCAGAAGGCTCATGGAGCCTGAGAGGGGAGAGCAATTCCTGCAGGCACCAGGAGGACCCTGGGTACAGTCCTCGTCCCTGCCCAGCTCCATGCTGCCAACCCCACGTCTTGCCCAGGCTCCAGGGCGAGACACTCCGATCCTCCTATTCAAACGGATTACAAATTACCGTCTGATCCACTAATTAGGACGGGAAGATGAGTGTGCCTCTGGCAGTGCTGTTTAGCAGCCATTCAGCTAGGAAGGCAGTGTGGCCTCGAGCACCGAGCACCACACGGTGAGTGGCCACATCTGCTCCAGCAGCGAGCCTGGCAGCACCCCGGGACCACCCCCAGGAGCAGCCCTGCTGTCAGCAGCTCTGCCCGACCCCATCCCCGCTCCCAGAGCTGCTCCTGCCCCGCTGCAGAGCCCCCCCCATGGCTCCTAAGGATGTCCCCAGGCCATCTGGCTCCCAGCCCCGCTGCCATTACTCTGTATTTATTTAACAAGATTAAACCCTGCTTAGTGGGGCCAGCGAAGGAAGGGCAGGCAAATCGGTTCTGGTGCTGCTGCTGCCAGGAAGGGCAGCCTGGCACCGGGCTGGGGCCCCTCCAGCGGCCGTGGGGGCACACGGAGCCTCCTTCCCGGGGCTCGGCAGCAGCACAAGCACCTCAGCTCCCTGGTCCCCTGGCCTGCTGTGTGACAGAGGCTGGCTCTGCCTGGGCAGGGCTGCAAGAGCAAAGCTCCATAGTGGGCTGGGCTCCCTGAGAGCCCTGGGTCGTGGTGCCAGGCATGGCCATGGCTCTGAGAGGAGCACCCAGCCCTGTGCCTGCCTGCTGGCATGGGGGCCTGCGGGGTTTGGGTGGTGCCAGATGTGTGTGGGCTTCTCTGGACCTCTCCTTCAGGCAGTGCCCAGGCACGGGACACTGCCCCAGCCAGGAGACCCCTCACTGTCCCCTGGCAGGGCCCCTCTGTCCCCTGTAGCTCCTTCAGGACCACGCTTCTCTCTCCTGGATGACAAACCTACTCTGGGTCAGGCAGGAGCCCAGGAGGGCCCAGGAACACCTCAGGAACAGCTCTACAGCACTGGCCTTCCCAAAATTCATCCATTCCCCAGCATCAGAGCCCTGCCAAACCCATGCCAGTGCTGGGCACAGGAGGCTCAGCTCCCATGGGACAGAGCACAGAAACCACATCCCCAGAGCACCAGGGCAGGGATCCCCTTGCCCCCAGCCCACTGGGACCCCCTTGGATTCTCCCAGCCTGCTGCCCCTGGGCACTGGGCCAGCCCTGGCACAGCACTGGCACAGCATCACCCAGCACAGGATTGTAAAGCCACTGGAAGGCAGAGGGAGGCAGGAAGCCTTAGGTGCAGGCACAGGCACCCAGAGAGGAGCAGCTTCACCACAGAGCCTGGCCCAGCCATCACCAGAGGAGTTACAGTGCCAGTAATGAATGCTTTCCATTTTAATGAAGTTAATCTACCTCTAAAAGCTCTTTATGCCCAGAAACATGTGAGCTGAGAGAGAACAGGACCTGCAGCCACATTTTTACAGCATTTGAGCATGGTTTTTGCAGCCACCTATTTTCCAGCAAAGCAGCTGGGGGAAGAAAATCCCTGGGCAGGCTGCAGCCTCTCCACTGTGCCAGTTACACGTGGAGATCCATGGCCTTCCAGGAAAAGCGAGAGCCTCTGTTCCCATTACAATAAGAGCTAGAACAACAGTGAATTTCAGTGAAAAAACAGATACTGTCTTTTCTCAGCTGGGAAGGAGACGGTGCTGGCAGAGAGGAGCTCAGGGGTTGCTGAGAAGCCCCTGCCCAGCACATCCCCCCCACCCTGGGCTCTCCCTGTGCTCCCTGCTCCTATCCCAGCCCATGGTGCCAGCGAGGCTCTCACAGCAGGAGCTGTGCCAGGGCTGCCTCCAGCCCCCAGCAGATCCCTGCCTGCTCTGCCAGCTAAGGATCTCCTGTTACTCCTGGACAGGGTGCAGGTGCCCTGGGTTTGACTCTCTGGCTCCTTTCCAGTTTCACCTTTCTCAGCACTGTGGAAAACTGTAGAGTTGGAGCTGGATTTAAAGCTGGCATGACCTCCTCAAATACAGAGGTCTGGATTTGTTCCTCCCTTCTCCTTGGGAATCCTGTGGAATTCCTGTGCCCTTCCAGCGATGCCAGCCCAGGTGTCAGTGCCAGCAGCCCCCTGGGGAGCTGCTCCTTCCTTCCTGCAGGGGAGGACAGACACAGCCACCTCCCTAAAAATGTCCAGTTGAGCAGAAACCTTCCCACCCCACCTGCAGAGCCAGGGAGCAGCAGGAATGGCACTGGAGGCTCCAGGGACAGGACAGCTTTCCTCCAGGAGAGGCAGGCAGGGGCTCTGAGGGCTCCTGTCACGGCCTGGGTGAGGGATCCCTGGGTGAGAGATCCCTGGGTGAGGGATCCCTGGGTGAGAGATCCCTGGGTAAAGGATCCCTGGATGAGAGATCCCTGGGTAAAGGATCCCTGTATGGGGGATGGCCTGGGGCTCTCCCTGCTTACAAAGCCCCCACTGAGACCCCTTTGAGGGGTGCCTGAGCTCGATCCAGGGCAGAGCTGAGTCCTCTCCAGGCACACTGGTGGTTTGCTCTCCACCATTCTGTCTTTCCAACCAAAATTGCCTCTCCCTCCAGCCTGCCCTGGCCTCTGGCAGCACTACCAGGGCAGGAGGTGCCCTGTGCCAGGGGAACCCCCAGCAGCACCCACTCTGCTGCCACCCCTGCTCTTCTGGCACTGTTCCCACAGCTCTGTCACAGCCCAGTGGGTCTCAGGAAAACTTGGGAGGTTTGCAACACCCTCCTACCCTGGGGCCTCACCACAGACTGCTACAGGGCCCCTCCTGTGCCAGCACTGAGGCAGGACAGCCCCACATGCACCCCAGAGCTCCAGGCACTGTACAGGGTCAGCACTCAGGGCTCCTCCTGCCACCAAACTCCCCAAAGGCCACCATGTGCTGTGACTTCTCCTCATGGAGAATGTCCTCATGTGCCCCCAGCCCAGGCACCCCTCAGAGGGTGACTCCCTGCCCACGGGGGGAGATGTCAAAGCAGCTGCCCTTCTCCCTGCTGCCCCTCTCCCTGCCAGAACAGCCTTGAGCCCAAGGCACAGGGAATGTCCCCTCACACCCCCCTGAGACAGGAAGGTTACAGCAGCTGCCCAGCCCCAGTGGAAACCAGTAGCTCAGTGTAAACGGATGTTTGTGGAAATAAAATTCCTCTTGGCTTTTTCTGACATTTGCCTCTGTCCACAGAGCCTTGGCTCCTCCTGCCATGGGCCATGGGATCTCCTGGAGCACCCCAGACTGGAATGGAACCTGGCAGAGGGATCCTGGCTTGGTCTGAGCCCATCCCTGTGGAGGTGGCTAGAGGAATGGGGATGCCAAACACATTCCTACCTTCTTGGCAGGGGCAAAAATGGCTGGGTTTGATGGACCTGACGACACACAAAGCAGGAGTTCCTACACAACCATGGAATATCCTGAGCAGGAAAGGACCCACAAGGATCATGAGCTCAGCTCCTGTCCCTGCCCAGATCCCCAACAACCCCACCCTGGGCATCCCTGGCAGCACTGTCCAAATCCTCCTGGAGCTCTGGCAGCCTCAGGGCTGTGCCAATTCCTTGGGGAGCCTGGGCAGTTCCCAGCACACTCTGGAAGAACCTTTCTCTTATATTCACCCCAACCCTCCCTGACAGCTCCAGCTGTCAGGGAGGGTTGGGGTGAATATAAGAGAAAGCTAAAATAGCTTTCTCTTATAGCTAAAACTCATCCTCATGGGTATGAGCAGTTCTGGAGAGTCCAGCCCAGGATGTGTGGGATGCTCTGGAGCACAGATGCATAGCCACACTGGGTGCCTCAGGCATGGGCACTTCTGAACACCAGGATGGGTGTTCAGGGCTCTCCAGAGGCAGAGCAGAAGCAGTTTGGGGTGCTCTCTATTGGGGTTAAAGCCTGACTCAAGAGCAACCTCTCCAATCCCTGGTTTGCCAGTGAGGCTTTGGTTCCAAGGCCAGTCCCATGTCCTGCAGCTGTGGCAGGCACTGGATTTGAAGCACCTCTGAGCTGTGTCCTCACTGCACTGCCTCGCAGGAAGGGGTTGCTCTATTGCATTGGATTTTTGGAAAAATTCGTTCCTGTGAGGGTGGGGAGGCCCTGGCACAGCGTGCTCAGAGCAGCTGTGGCTGCCCCTGGATCCCTGGCAGTTCCCAAGATCAGGATGGACAGGGCTTGGAGGAATCTGATCTCCTGGAAGGTGTCCCTGCCCGTGGCAGGCAGATGGGGCTGGGTGGTCTGTGAGGTCCTTTCAACCCTTTCAGTCCTGGCAGGGAAGTTGGAGAGCCCAGGTGGGATGAGGGGCTGACTCAGCTCCCACCACCCCCTCCCAGACCCTCTCCTGCAGGTCACACGGTCTCTCAAAGCCACCAAAGCCCAGCAAGGAGAGGACATGTGGCCCCCAGGCAGGAGAGAGCGAGGGAGGAGTCCAGCAGGCAGTGTTCCCCGCTGGAAGTGGCTCAGCTTCCCTGGGACCAGCAGTGCCACCAAAGTAGGGCTGCAGGCACGGAACAGGGTGTCCCATCTAATTATATCAGCTGTGTCCCACAAAGAGCAGCTGGCACTGGGCTGCCCTATTTCCTGAGCCCTCCTCTGGGCCACAGCGCCGCGCTGGCACCAGCCCTGGCACTGGGATGGTGCAGGAGGGAGCGGCAGAGCTCCGCACCCAGGACAGCCTGGCATAGCCCTGATGGAGCTTCCCTCTGGGCAGGAGATGGCTGCTGGCTCTGGGGCACTTGGGGTGGATTGGTGGTCTCCATCTCACCCTGCACACCCTGGTCTGGCTCACACTGGGCTCCCCACCAGCTGTGAGTGATCCCACAGTGCCACGAGGTGCAAACACCAGAGTGGTGCCATGGGCACAGGAGCCAGCCCAGCCGTGCCCTCCCACAGGACACTGCAGTTTGTGTCCCCACTGCCCCACCTCCCACAGGCACTGCTGCTGGAGCCACAAAGGGCTCTGCAGCACAGGGACTCCCCTGGCTCCAAATGGGTGTCATGGGCACCCCAAAGCTGACAGTGCTCTCACACCTCCTCCTGCCCCTCTTGCTTTCCAGCTCAGCTTAGCCTGTGCCCCAGGAGAGCCCACCCCCTCAGGGTTGTGGTAGGATCACAGAATCTCAGAATGGTTTGGGTTGGAAGGGACCTTAAAACCCACCAAGTGCCATCCCTGCCATGGCAGGGACACCTTTCACTGTCCCAGGCTGCTCCAAGCCTTGTCCAACCTGGCCTTGGGCACTGCCAGGGATGGGGCATGGACAGCAGATCCTGTGCCAAGATCCTCTGGAGGTGGCTGGAAATATCGGGAGGTAAATGGCACCTCAGGCAGCAGCAGGGCTCTGACAGGAGCAAACCCCTCCTGCCCCTGATGGAACAACTGCAATGAACACGCCATGCTGGGATCATTCTCTGGCTTGGACAGCAGTAGGCAAGGGACTGGGCTGGAGCCAAGGATGCTCAGAACTGCTGGTGGAAGGGGTGACAAGGGGTCAGCAGATCCCATCCAAAGCTCTCTGAGTTCAATCTCCCAGAAACTTCACTCTGGAGGTCCTGGCACAAGCCTCTCTCTCCTGACAGAGGATCTCTGGGTGCTCCAGACTGCCAGCAGTCTGTCCAAAGGGTGCCAGAGACCTGGTCTCTCTGTGCATGCTTGGAGATGCCCCTTGGACCTCCCTGGGAGCTGCTCCTGGGGGACCCTTCCCTCCCTTCACCCAGCTGAGCCCCTGCTGCTGGGGTGTGGGTGGCAGGCACAGTCCTGGTCCCAGGGCTGACAGGAGACAGCCCCGAGCCCCTCTCAAGGGAAGCCCAGGGGCTGGGGAGCAGCTGGGGGCTGCCTGGCCCCTGCCACCCAGGGGGATGATGGTTTAATCTGAGACTTATTTCGGTTGCTAGGTGATCAAATCATCCATCTGCTTGTGACTGGAGAGCGCCGTGAGTCAGCCCCTGCCACCGACAGCAGAGGGTTCACTCCAGCCTGGCCCAGGGGCTGCTTGACAGCAGGGCCTGCCATGGACATGGAACAGGTCCTGCCTGGGTAACTTGGGCTGCCACGGGGCTGGGGGCATCTGCCCACGTGCTCCTGGAGAACGGGATCCCCACAGCAGTGTGGAGAGCACCTCTGAGCTGTGTCCTCATTGCACTGCCTTGCAGGAAGGGTTTGCTCTATTGCATTGGATTTTTGGAAAATATTCTTTCCTGT
The DNA here is from genome assembly GCF_022539315.1 of Serinus canaria. Taxonomy (NCBI): domain Eukaryota; kingdom Metazoa; phylum Chordata; class Aves; order Passeriformes; family Fringillidae; genus Serinus; species Serinus canaria. The sequence goes on from NC_066333.1 coordinate 1,033,480, forward strand.
GAGGGTGGGGAGGTCCTTGCATAGTGTGCCCAGAGCAGCTGTGGCTGCCCCTGGATCCCTGGAATTGTCCAAGATCAGGATGGAGGGCCTTGGAGGAACCTGTTCTACTCGAAGGTGTCCAGGTTGAGGCCGGGCAGATGGGGCTGGATGGTCTGTGAGGTCTTTTCAACCCTTTCAATCCCATTCTGGGATTCTGTGATTCAATCCAGAGCACTTTGGAAGGATCAGATGAGCCCCACTAGAAGTATAGGAAGGTTTGGCGTTCCCCCCTCAGCTCAGCTCAGCCCCCCCAGCACAGCTCAGCCCCCTCAGCACAGCTCAGCCCCCCAGCAACTTCCCTCTTCTGCAGGGACATCCCTACCCCTACACACTGTGAGCCCAGGGAAAGCCAACAGGCTTCTCAGGAGAGCAAGGCAGAAAGGCAACAGTTTGGGAGAAAATAACATTTTCATAAAGTGTTTGAAGTCATTTGGAGGAGGAAAGTGGGAAGGGAGAGGAATCAGAGTCCCTGTGAGTGTGTGATGCGTGCGTATGTGAGAGTGTGACAACAGGAGCCTCCTTCTTCGCAGAGGAGAAACCATCTCAGCTTCTCAGCTTTGGGAGACTGTTGAGACACTGGGAAATTAAAGAAATGCCCACAGAACATGTTTGCAAAGTCCAGCTTCTTTGATGAGGCACCACGTGTAGGTGTCACACTGCTGCTGGCAGCAGGCACGTGCTGGGCACGGGCACTGTGTGCAGGGCTGGGGCTGCCCAGGACCCCCGCGCTCTGCCATGTGCAGCCCTCGGGATCTGAAGGCCACCAGGGCCAGTAGAAATCTTCTGTGGGATGCACAGGCCTCTGTGGGAGCATCAGTGGCCACCCCCTGCCCATGACAGCCCCAAAGGAGGAGCACCACAGATGGCAGAAATGGGACAGAACCACGGCAGAGCAGCTGGAGCTGCCCCAGGCTGCTTCCTCTGCCTCCTGCCACTGCATGTGGGCAAAAGACCACCCGACCGTCCCCTCCCTCTTCCCCCAGCTCTGTTGAGCTGTGCCAGGGCTCAGCCAGCACCCAGGCTGCCCCACAGCATCCCAACCCCATTGCCAGCATCCCAAAGCCCGGCAGCGGGGCTGGTGGCCTCCCCACTGCTCTCCACAGCCCCGCCAGCTCCCCCGGCAGCTATCACGACTTCTTAGTGCAGAGAGACTCACTAATGAAGTGGAAAAGGAGGAGGAGGAGCAGGCTGAACGGTCCGTCCTGAGGGACAGTGCAGCAAGGAGGAGGAGGAGGAGAGCCTCAGCACTGATCTCAGATCAGCAGCCACCCAAGGGGGGAAGCAGAGCCGGGGCAGTGCCGGGCTGCAAGGGCCGAGGGCAGGCAGCCGGGCCGGAAGCCATGCCGGTGTGGGCCGGAGCTCAGCCCCGGTGCCCCAGGCCCACCCCTCTCCTGGGGCGGGAGGCAAAGGGGACCTGTGGGGACCTGTGGGCCCAGGGACACCCACGGCACCCCCTGGAGCTCCGGTGTGCCCATCCCGCCGGGCAGCAGCCCCGGCAGGGAGCTGCAGCTCCTCACAGCAGCAGGGGAGGGGAGGGAAGGGGGGAGGACAGGCTGGGCTGTATGGGAAGGGCGTTTTTCTCCACATCAGCCAGTCCCGGTTCTCGAGCTGTCTCTGCAAGGCCTGGCTGCTGTGCCTGTGGGAAGCACAGCCGGCGGGCTGCAGGGAGTCACGGCCCCCCGGGCACGGCCCTGGCTGGGCAGCAGCCCCAGGAGCTGCCCACTCCTCAGGGGGCAGTGCCACAGGAGGGGAAGGCTGTCCCAGCCCACAGCTCCAGGCAGAGCCCCGGAAACATGAGGGTGACTGGGGCCCGTGGGCAGAGGCTCTTGAGCTCTGAGGCCTCGCTCCATTCCTTGGGGCCCCAAAGCTGGGGAGCCCCAGTGTGCAGCAGCCTCCTGCCCCCAGGTCATACGGGGGGCTCTGAGCCCACCCAGACCTCCACTGCTCCTGGGTGCGGGGGGGGGTTGCTGTCCCCTGCTCACAGCCCCAGCTCAGGCTGGGGACAGGACTCCCGAGCCTGCCCAGTGCCAGGAAAGGACTGAGGAGCTCATGGGGAACTTGGGTGCCCATCCCTGCCCTGCAGGGCACACAACTTCTGGGAGCATCATCCCTTCCATGAGCATCATCCCTTCCATGAGCATCTTCCCCTCAGGGAGTGTCACTGCATGCTGAGCAGGGTGGGACACACCTCTGTGCTGTGAAGGTCTGGCTGTCCATGCCCCTCCAGTATCCAGTATCCAGTCTCCTGCTTGGAAAGCACAACCAAAACCCAAACCTTGCCCTGCCATGAAATCCGTGTTCCCATCCCAGAAGCTTTCCCCACAGCAGGCAGGGCAAGTAAGGAATGGTTCCAGTGGCTGTGAGGGGACAGCTGAGAACTGCTCCTCCGTTCTCCAGCCAGCTGAAACACCTCCTAACACTGTCACTGGGCCTTGAGCTCTGCCCAAACCAGCTATCAGTGCCCAGCTGAGACTGAAGGAGGGTGGGATATTTAGAAAATGCCAAACCAGCCCTTTTTGATTGTTCAGAAAATTGCCTCAAACTGTTCAGAACAAGAAAGTCACGGGACAACGGCCTTGTCCATCAGCTGGGTCAGTCCTAACGCCAGCCCTGAGCCCCAGCTGCCCCAACAGCTCTGACCAGGAGGGAGGTGGTCCTGGGGAAAGGCAGCAGGTCCCTGTCCCACCTGGCTGTGGTGCCTGTGTCCAGAACATGCCCAAGCCCACGGTGGCCCAGGTGCAGCCCCAGAGCAGCCATCCCACCTCCAGCATGGGGAGGATGAGTCGGTCAGGTGAGCAGTGAGGGAGCGTCACCTTCGCTCCTGCAGTGAGAGCTGAGCCATTCAGATCCTCTCTCTCTGACATGCACTGAGCCCATTTCCGGGAGTTTGGCAGGGAGTAACATTATCTATAGATATATAAATAATGTTACATAAATATACCATTATCTATAAATACTGTGGGGTGCTGCTGTGCTGATGGCCCTGCCCACCCTGGGAGGGCTCAGCCTGAGGGTCAGGGACAGCAGAGCCTGGCAGGGCTGTGCCAGCCCGGACTGCGGGCAGCAGGCACAGGGCAAGAGCTGGGCAGGACCTGGGGGCACAGAGTGAGCCGAGAAGCATGGGGGTGAGGGAATGAGTGAGGGTGTGCTTTGGGTCCCTATGGCTGCAGCCAAGGACTCTGATCTGACACACAACCAGCTCATCTCTGCCTCCCCATGGGAACCCCAGGCACAGAGGGGCTCTCACACCACAGCAGGCACCAACAGAGACTCCTCAGGGCACCAGGGGATGCCCTGAACAACTCAGGGACACTCACTGCAGGCAATTCCCAGCTCTCCCAGTGGAGGGAAGTGGCTCCCTGTGGACTCCTGGCCATCAGCTGGGCCAGCCCAGGACCAACATGAGGAATCAGTGACACCTCCAGCACCTGCTCCTCTACCAAGGCCCTGAGACACTGGGTGAAGAAAACCCTTCAGCCCAGCTGAGAGGGAAGCAGTGGGGAGGGGACCCAAGCCTCCCTGCCCCCAGGCAGGCTGTCCAGCCCCCCTGGAATGGCTGGAGCCTGGTGTCGTCACCCGTCTGTCACCTGCCAGGGAAAATGGTGTGGGTGGTCCCAGTCCTGTGGAGACACACGAGACAAACAGCTCAGTGACTGGGATATTAAATACTTGACGTAAGGGGACTCTCATGATGCTCACCACAGGCCTCACCACTCCTCCTGAGCACAAGTGTCACCTCAGAGCTCCTTCAGAGAGCTCAGCTCCTCTGAGTCCTCAGCAGCAGCCCTATGGATAGCACGAGAGATGCAGGGGACACCAAACCCAAAGGCAGCTGTTGGAGGCCAGAGGAAGTGGGGTCCTTCCCTGTGGGAGTTGATCAAGAGATGTGCAGAAGAGTCCACACATCCCAGGGACTGCAGAAGCCAGGCCCAGGAATATCTAAACCATCCCAGAGGCAGCACAGTGTGGGTTTGGGGCTGTCTGTGTCTTTGCTCCCATCCCATTCTCCCCCAGAGGGCATAAACCCACCAAGACCACAGAACCATGGGATCAGGGACTGGTTTGGGTTGGATGGGACCTTAATATCATCTAGTTCCAACCCTCGTCCACGAGGTCTCTACAACAGCTCTAGAAGTTGTGCTGTGCTTCCTTGCAGTGGCTTTGCTTTCCTGGCCAAGAGCTGCAGCCAGGCCTCATTTGGGCAAAGCTCTCAGGGAAGACAATTTTCCTGACAGCCCATGGTCCAGAGCCACCAGACAAGCAAGGAAAGGCTGGCATCCATGGGAGCCTTCCTGAGCAGAGACAGAGCTGGCACAGGAGGGCTCAGCATGGTCGGAACCTTCCCTCTACAACGTCTCTGAGCAGGAAGAGGCTCAGGACCTTCTCCTGCACATCCAAAGCAGGGGTCACACACAGAGCCCACAGAAGTGTCCACTGGGAGCTGCATGGTTGCTGTAGCTGCAGTCTGTGCCCATGGAGGGACCCAAGGGACCTCTCAGAGCAGAGCTGTGGGCAGCTACAAGGTGAGGAACACAGACATCTGCAAACCCTGCCATGGAGAGCAGCACAGGCCCAACCCTGGAGTGTGGCTTCAGCAAAACTCTGCTGTAGGGAGCCAGCTTGCAGCACCTCAAACCCTGAGCCAAGGGCTTCCCTCACAGAGCAGAACGTTCACCTCTGTTTATTCTGCACAGAGCTAAACACACCTCTGAAATGAGAATAACAAAGCAGCCTCAGTGCCCAAAATTACTGTCCCATACCACCCCAGTGACAGCCTGAGATCTCCTGCAGCCCCTTTGCCTCAGTGAGTGAGACCAGAGGCTCCCTCTAGCAGGCTCCTGGTGGGAGGTGGGCAGTGCTCAGCACACCCCCCACCCTCCCAGAAGGGCGGTGTGCCTGCAGCTGAGGGCTGCCCACCCCAGCATGGCTGGGCCAAGCACAGCCAGCTGTGGATCCTGGGCAGGATTCCCTCTGGAAACAGGGCAAGAAAAACCCCATGAGCTCAGAATGAGCTCCTTGAAGCCCATCCAGGAGCAAAGGGGAGACAGCCCAGCTTCTGGCAGCCCAGCACTGCCCAGGGCTGGCGGCCCTGGCCTGAGCTGGGCAGCAAAGAAGGGACACAGGTGGCTGTCGGGGACAGAGCCCTGCCAGGGCCAGTCCTGGCTGCTGCCCTGCACTGCTGCCCTGCACTGCTGCCCTGCGCTGCGGATGGCACCGGGAGGATGCGGGGAGGCAGCTGCCATCTGGATCCAGGGCTCTCCATCTCTGCGGCGTGGCAGCAGCGCTCGGTGCTGATTGTGGGCAGATTAGAGGGGACACAGCGTGCTCATCCCGATCCTGCTGCGCTGCCGCTACCCAGGCTGGAAATAAAGCCTCGTTTTTCATGCAAAGATGCACAATGGTTAACAGGGAAAAGCTTGCCTGGGAGGCATGCAGGTAGCAAACCAATTTCCAAACAGGTCTCCAATTACTCCTGATGGTTATTCGATTTACATTTTTTTCTGGCTCACCAGATGTTGATGCTCCGAGGGTGAAATTGGGCCCAGCACGAGGGTGTAGGAAGGTGCAGGAGTCCCCTGCTGCAGAGTGGCACGTTTCTCTGGAGCTGCTCTGTTCCTCACCACTCACAGCCATGCTTCCAACCGTACTGTGCGTCATGGACACGGAGAGGAGCGAGGGAGCTGTGCTGCTGCAGGCATGGAGCCACATCTGCCAAGCCCACAGCTGGAAAAGCCCCATTTTCCTGCCAGCACAAGCGGCAGCCCCGTGTCCCAGAGCAGGAGTGGCAGCTCCTACCAGGTGACAGCTTCATGTGAGAAGCCCCTGGGCTGGCTCTGTGCTCTGCTTCCTTGGAGGAGAAGCAGTGGAGGTGGATTCATGAGGCTGCGAGAGTCCATTTTGCAGGAAATGCTCCAAGCTGCCTGGGTCCTGTGGAATGCCAGCCCCATGCCTCCACATGGACATGGCTGCTCCTGGCACTGCGGGTGCCAGCCCCACACCAGGCACAGGGTCAGGAAGGTCAGCAGGGCTCTGCTTCTCGAAGGCCAAGCTCCAATGGAAATGATGGCAAGAAGGCTCTGAATCCCTTTCCTACCCGGGCCTCATCCTGGCCCCGAGCTTCCAGAGTGCGTCATGGCAAAGGCCCAGAACAGAGTTTATGTGGCACCTCTCTCCTGGAGGGGACTGGCATGGGAAGGGGACATTTGTCTGCTCCTCCAAAAGCCTAATGATAGTGTAACGACCCAACCACAACCTTGGGACTGATCCTGGCCCTTGATGTAGCTGGAGAGGCACTGGTGGTGGCACACGGGGACAGGGACAGCAGGCACTGACCTGCCAGGCGCTGCCACTCGCTGCCAGCCAGCTCTATTCCTCACGGCCTCCACTGCCCACAGCTCCACTGGCTCTGGGCAACCTGGAGCACCTTTACACGGGAAAACCCGCTGGGAGAGGGATGAGGATCAGGCACCGGGGTGAGGGTCAGGGAGTTCTGCCCGCAGCCACTGCCCACACACTGTAAACCATCCCGGCCCAGAGGAAGGACAGGGCACATCCCAGGCACAGCAAACACAGGCCAAGGCCATGCTCAGTGCCAGTGGCCACTTGTGACATGGGGACAGGTGCCTAAAGACCACCAAGGCTGCAGCCAGGCTGGGGTCGGCAGGAGCAGGGCAGCCCGGGCATGGGTGTGCTCACACAGCTCCCCACACGTGCCCACTCCCTCCATCACCCCTGAGCGTTCCCTGGCCCACACCTCCAGCCCCACGCCCTGCACATCCGCAGGGACATCACCAGCGACCGCTGCACACGTGTGTGTGTGACATGCACCCACAGAGAGGCACATGAACCCCAGAGGGGCAGAGATGCACATCCAAGGGGAACACACACACACCCAAGAGGTGCACACGCACCCAGAGTGGAGCACACACATATCCAAGGGGAACTACACTCACCCCGAAGGGAGCACACGCAGGCGCGGGCCGCGCACACCCGCACGGCCGGGCTGGGGCCGCTCCCCTGCCCCGGCTCGCTGCGGAGGGCACGCACCGGGAATCGCGGCCACTCTCAGCCCCGCAGCTCGACCCCGACCCCACGCCGTGGCTCCCGCAGCCGGCACGGCTCCGCAGCGGGTCCCCGCACACGCACGTATTTGTGATATTTGTGATGCGGGGAGCAGCGAGGCAGCGGCGGGGCCGGGCTCTGCCGTGGCTCCCGCACCCCTGCGCAGTCGCGGCCCCGCCACGCCGCAGCCCGCAGCGGCAGCCGGCCGCCCGCTGCCCCGCACGGACACGCGTGGGGTGGGCTGGGCCACGCCCCCGGGGTGCGGGATGTCTCTCACACACACACACTCACACTCACACACACACTTACACACGCTCTGAGCCAGGTTGCTCCGCAGCCACGTAACTCTTTGTTGCCCGTTCCCGCACCAGCCAGCTCAGCCCTGCACCAGCCAGCCCCTTCCCGCACCGTCCGGCCTTCCCTCCCGCACCGTCCCGTCACACACCCCGCTCCGTCCGGTATCCCTGCCGCACCGTCCGGCCACACAGCCCGCACCGTCCGGCCACACACCCCGCTCCATCCGGCCATCCCTCTCGCACCGTCCGGCCATCCCTGCCGCACCAGCCGGCTCCTTCCCGCACCAGCCGGCTCTTTCCCGCACCTCTCAGACCTTCACCCCGCACCGTCCATCCCTCCATCCCTCACGGTTCGAGCCGTTCCCCGCACCGTCCGTACCCTGGCCCCGCACCGTCCACCCCCGCGCCCCGCACCGCCCTCCCGCCCCGCTCCCGGCGCCCCCGGCCCCCCGCAGCCCCTCCTCACCTGGCCCGGCTGTGCGGATCCCGCGGCGGGGCAGCGCCCGCTGCTCGCAGCGACCCGGCGGGCTGGGCGGGGGGCCCGGCTCGGCCCGGCCCGGCCCGGCCCCGGCCCCGGCCCCGGCCGCTGGCCGGCCCCGCTGCCCCCCTGCCCGCGGCGCGGTGCGGCCGCCTCGCCCCTATGCGGAGGCTCGAGCGGCACCGAGGCGATGCCCATTCATTCAGCTTGGCCCCCGCAGCCCTCCCCTTCCGCCCCGCGCCCCAGCCGCCTGCATGGAGGGGGCTGGCGATGCTGCAGCGGTACCCAGAGCCCCCGGAGAGCACAGTGCGGAGAGGAGGGAGGGAGAGGAGGAGGAAGGAGAGCAGAAGGAGGGAAGAGGAAAGAGGGAGATGGCTGCCCCCAAAACCAGAGCTGGATCTGTAGAAGACTCTGGGATTTCCACCAGGAAATCAGGGCAGGGAGCAGAGCGGGGCCGGCGCAGCACCCCCCGCCCAGCCCGGCACGGCAGCCCCAGCCCCGTTCTCGGGGATGCCGAGCCAGAGGCTGGGGGCTGCGAGCGGTGGGCACGGCCCCGCGCAGGACCAGGGCAGGGCACGGCCCCCCTGCAGAACCCAGATGTCCCCTCGGAGACGGGGCTGACCCAGCCGGGGAACGCCAACCTCCCCAGCCAGGAGCTTTGCTTTAAGGGCATGGAAAGCTCGGGGGGCACCTTTTCGTGGTGTTGCTAACCTGGTGTACGGGCGCTGCACGCTTGGCCCCGCACTTGCCCTTTTTGCAGAGCCCAGCTTTGCTCAGATGGGGCCCTTGGACCTTCACACACAGTCAGGACCCCCTCAAACGCAGCAGGGTCCTGAGCCCCAGGATAACGTCCTGCATGCCATATCAAAATTTCTCAGCTTTTCCTAATCTGGGTCTTGCCTAACCCTCTGGAAAATAATCCACTGACCATCTGCCACAGTGAAATTCATTTACAACCTCGTACAAATTAGGCTCAACTGTTCACTTCCTGCTCCTTTTCTGCTCAGGGCTTTTGGTCGCTCTGGTGCACGTGTGTCTCCCTTCCCATGGGCTGGGATGTCCTTGCCATGGGCTGGGATGTCCTTGACGTGGACTGGGGGTGACTTTGCTGGTGCTGGGCTGCAGGGCAGTGCCGGCTCCTGACACGCTCTTGGATCTCAGGGTGCTTTCTCCTGGTGGGATGGCATTCCCATGCCGTGATAGCATTCCCATGCCCAACCTTGCCATGGACAGGGGGTGACCCTGCCATGGGCTGTGATGTCCTTGCCCTGGGCTGGGTGTGACCTTGCCATGGACTGGGCTGCAAGGCAGTGCCTGCTCCTAACACGCTCTGAGATCTTGGGGTCTTTCTCCTGGTGGGATGACATTCCCATGCCCAGAGCACAAAGCCCTGCCCTCGGGAGGGCTGAGGAGCCTCTTTGGGGACCAGCCTGTCCCTCTGGCTTCCCTTGGAGGTATGTGCAGGGCAGGTGAGGAACATTCAGGGGTCCAGGCAGGACAGAGAGCAAGAGTTCTTCGATTTCCCTCTGCCAGAGATCCCAGCCTGACCTCAGGTGATCCAGGTATTGATTCAGGTGTTGGTGGTTTCAGAGGTGATTACAAATCCATGGATTTTGCTGGTTTGGGATGCCTGGCCAGGGCTGCCCTGTGGGAGTGAGGGATCAGAGCCAGGACTGCTCAGTTCTGTGAAACACCTCTGCAGTCCCTGCATCTGCCTTAAAGCCTGGCCTGAGGGTGAGCACAGTGTGGGAGCAGTGACCACAGGGATTTTCCCATCCCTTTGCCCTGGTGCTTTTGCAAATGGAGAGCTGGCTTTCTGGGGAAGAGGCTTCATTCTCTAAGGAAAATGGAAATATACAGATTTTTTTTTTCCTTCCTGTAGCAGATTCAGCAAAAGTGCAGCTGCCTTCCCAGTCCTGAATACAGAATTGACCATTCAGTTCATCCCTAAGGGGAAATGGCCTAGCAGAGAGGAACAACGAGCCCCACAGTGCTCTCTGCACCCTCCAAAGTCTTTCTCAACCCTGGCATTTTCCTCCCCCAAATTCCAGGGGTGCCTGGCTCCCTTTGCAGGTCAGTGAAGGTTTTCCATGTGCTTACAACCCCCCTCTCTTAAAACCTATCAGCTTCAAAATATATCATTTTTTCCCCTTAAACTGTAATTTTCCAGGTTATATATCCATGATAGAGCCTGGGGGGCAGAGGCACTGGGGCAGCCAGAGCAGTAAGAGCTGGGTGGGTGCTGAAGAGCACCCCAGGAGGACAGGGCATTCCAGCTGTGCCGAGGGCATGGATGGTGGGCACCAGGCAGCCCGGTATCTTTTGGCTGTGAGAAGTAATGCCTTTGCCATCCTTCTGCCTATTCCTGAGCCTCATGGCAACTCCAAGTAGCTGGAAGGACATGAAAGGAAGGGATGAGTGATGATGTTTGCTGCTGATTTCACCGTGAGTGTCTGGGTGTTCCTCAGGAAAGGCACTCAGTGTCCTGAGCAGGCCAGGCCAGGTGCAGTGCCAGGGGCATGGAGCAGCCCTGGCAGGCTGCAGGAGCCCCTGCTGGGCTTTCACTCAGCAGCCCAGCAAAGGCTGTGTGGAGGAAAAAGAGAAGGGAATTTAGGAAGACATTTAGGAAAAAATTATTCTATAATATTTAAGAAGAAATTCCACCCTGTGAAAGTGGGCAGGCCCTGGCACAGGGTGCCCAGAGTAGCTATGGCTGCCCCTGGATCCCTGGAAGTGTTCAAGGCCAGGCTGGGCAGGGCTGGGAGTAACCTGGGATAGTGGAAGGTGTCCTTGCCCATGGCAGGGGGCTTGTAACAAAGATGTTCTTCAAGGTCCCTTCCAACACAAACCATTCTGGAATTCTGGGATTCTATGAATGAAGGGCAGCTGGGGAGGTTTTCCTGTGAAAGAGCCGAAAGCCTCATTTCTCAGCTGTACCGTAGTCAAGAGGGGGCTTGGATACCTGCAGGAAAGCCACAGGCAGCTACAGAGGCTTCTCCAGTGAAGACAAATGGTTCTCATTCCTGGTGATCCAGGAGGGAGAATGGAGGGTGACACAGCTCAAGGCAGAGGGGAAATGATCTCTCCAGGAGCTGGTGTGGTGAACCCTTGTTCACTGCCAGGCTGGGGAGCTGAGGGCAGCCCCAGTGCAATGGCAATGTTCCTGAGCCCAGGGGACTGCTGTCCTGAGGAACTGACACACCTGGAGCAGTGATGGGACAACAGGAGGGACTCAGGCATGGCTGGGCTCCAGGGGGAGTGGAGCAGTGTCTGCACAGCAGGGATGGGCAATGGGCAGCAGATTTCATAGCTTTATTTTATGGGGTGTGTCGTAGGATTTGCCAGGAGACAGAGGAGGGTTGTCATTGAATCACCCTCCCAGCTTCCCTTTCCCAGCCTGCTCCTGCAGGAGCCCCACTGCCCCTTGGCCACACGCACAGAGCCGGGGCTGTCCCCCCCGGCCACCCCGGGGCCATCCCAAAGCCTCCCCAGGGCCATCTCGTACCTCTCAGCTCGCTGGGCTTGGCACTAGGCCAGACTCAGCATCCTGAGCACCGTGTGTCCCTCTGGGCTCCAGGGCTGTCCCTCATGAAGGGACAGAGAGCAAAGGGGCCGTGCCCTCCCAGGGAACAGAGAGCCTTTGGGCCAGGGTTGGTGACTCTGTGCTCAACCTGGGCCCAGGGCTGCCCCTGCAGGGGAGATGGCAGCCAGGCTGGCTGGGTTTTCAGGGAAAGAGACGAGCCTGGCACAGCACGAGGGAGCTGAAAGTCACCATAGTGATAGTGGCTGGAGCAGGTGGGAGGTGGGCATCACCAGCCATGGCTGGGAGAAGGGACAGGCAGGGCTCTGGGCACCCAGCAGGAGAGGGAGGCAGGCCAAAGGCAGGCATGGATGACAGAGGCACATAGAAAATGAGGGAAAGGCACCAGAGAGGCTTTCTGAGCCTTTCTAAGCATGGCTGAATGTGTGGAGAGCAGGAGAGAAATCAGAGAGCTTTGAAACCTTTGGGAGAAACACAGGGCCAGGACTCTGCTGGGCAGTGGGGACAGAAGGCAGGGACAGTGTGAGTGTGAAGGTGGAGAAGGCCTGGGAGCTGGGGCAGCAATCCAAGGGGATTTCTCCAGGCTTAGAGATGTTTGTGCTGCAAACCTGAGGGGCCCTGGCACTGCTTATGAGGACAGCAGAGCAGGGGGAGGTGTGATCAGGCTGTCCCCATGGCAGGGAGCTGATGGTGCTGCCAGGAGAAACAGAGAGATCCAGAAGAGTCCCAGCACATCAGCAGGGCACAGCACAAGAGGGTGAGGGCTGACAGCTCCGGGACCCTTGCATCCCTTATGGAGGATGCTGTGTGGGAGGGCTGAGAGGAGCAGGGTCCTTTAGGGAGGAGGAGATGGGAGCAAATCCCAGAGGAGCTCTTTGGAACTGAGCTGTTGGCTCGGGTTGGGATCTTGTGTTATGGTTTGCCCCGTGGGCACTGGAGTGTGTGACCCCCGTGCTCACACCAAGGCCCTTCTGTTTCAAGTTTTGGCATGGCAGGGTTCAGCTGGTGGTGGCTCTGCAGCCCACAGGACAGGCTGGGGGTGTCACTCTGCTCTGAGGCAGGAGCAGCTCCCCTGGCACTGTGTTGCTGCTGTCCCCAGGGGTGACAGAGTGGGTCAAACGTGACAATGGCCAGTTCAGTTATAATGGACCAGATCTTCAATGCCAGCAGGAGAAATGATGGCTCTGGATCCCTCCAGGAAGCTGGGGAGGGACTGAGGGAAATTGTGTGGAGTGGAAGGTGAGAGGAGAAGGAGGTAGTGCCCAGGGATGGACACAGTGCTGAGCATGACCATACACTGCTGGGGCTGCTGGGGCTCTGGGACAAATAGCCAGGGCTGGCTCAGGAGCTGGGGACAAGGAGGAGGTGAGTGTAGGCAGGGGAGGGCACTGCAGGTGAGCAGGGTGCAGAGCCCAGAGCTCTCAGCCCCACAGAGGGGCAGGAACAGGGACATGCACTGAGCACTTGGCTCCCCCAGACTCAGCAAGCTCTGAGCCCCTCCAGGGAGATCCTGCAACCTCCTGCACTTCAGGGTGCTGCAGGTACCTCTGGAGACCACAGAGGTGTGAAAGGGCAGGAAATCTGAGGTTGGCTGCAAGAGATGAGGGATGTGTGCCTGGTGGGTGCAGACATTCCCCTCCTCCCCACCAGGCAGAGCACTGACCTGCTTTGCTTTGCTCTCCTGCCCATAAATCTCTCACAAGTCAAACCTTGCCCTTTCTGCTCCTTGCTGCAGTCAAACACTGGTGAGCAGCAGCCTGTTAAGGCAGCCTGGTGCCCAGAACCGAAGTGTCCCTCTGCCCCTGCCTTGCTCTGACGTGGCAGCCCCTCCAAAGCCTGGTCCACATGAAGGAACTTCAGCCACAGCAGCCTGTGCTACTCTTTGTCCCAGAATTCCTCCTGACCAGGTAGTGGCTCATTCCAGGCCATGTGGCTCTGCTGAAAGTTTGAAATTCTCTGTGAGGACAGATGGGAGTTTATTCTCTGGGCAGCTCTGGTCAGATCAAGGGGCTCTTGCCCTGTCTGGAGGCCACAAGCCCTATTGAGGACAGACATGTTCCATGCAGACAAAATGCATCATCTCCATTCAATGAGATCTTGGAATGAAAAATGTCCTTTGCCCTATTCTTGGAGCACACACAAAATAGGGCACAGCAAGGGCTGAATACCCAGCAGGGTGAGAAACTGAATGGAGACAAGTCCAGCTGTCCCATGTGAAATGCTCAGTTCCACCCTTGATGAGCCAAGGAGCGAGTACAGCAGGGCTGGAGTGTCTCTGGTTGGGGAGGAGCACTGAGGAGTAATGGGATAAAGCCACAGGGAAGAGCTCAGTAGGGCTCAGGAGGAAGATTAGGTGCTTAGGGAGCAGAGGAGCATCTGCAGCCACATCAGGCCCCGGGAGGAAGTAAAGAAGGGATTGCAGCTTCCTGCTGCAGCCAGGACCTCCCCTCAGGGCAGGGCTGCAACCCAGAGTCAGGAATGTGGGCTGCAAGGGACCCACCAGAACCATCAGTCCAACTCCTGGCCCTGTACAGACACCCCAGAATCCTTGGCAGCGCTGTCCAAACCCTCCTGGAGCTCTGGCAGCCTCGGGGCTGTGCCCAGTCCCTGGGAGCCTGGGCAGTGCCAGCACCCTCTGGGGAAGAGCTTTAAGTGTACTTAAGGACTTCCTTGGGACTGTTTGCCATGAACCACTGCTGGACGTGCAGACAGGGCACCAGTCTGCTCCAGTGGGATGTTTGCAGGCTTTCACAGCAGGAAACTATGGCCTGGGCATGAAGACACAGCTGGACACTGTCCAGCTGCCCCTCAAGAGCTGCCAGTGCATGTGGTATCTGCACAGCTCTAAGTGATACTCTGTGAGAAATGAGCCTGTACCAGAAAAGAAGAAGGAAATTAATAAGGCAGCTCCAGTCTTCCCTGCACAGCTCAGGGGCTCACGGTGCTGCCCCACTCAAAGCAGGCTGGGGAGCAGCCTCACTGAGGAGCTGCAGCCCCTTCTCTGCCAGGGCAGGGCAGGGGGTCGTGCTCAGGCCCATCAGCACCTGCAGGATGGCCCTGAGTACCAGAGCTTTGTGGGGCTTTGCCCCTGGAGCCCAGCTCAAGGTGCTCCCCTGTGCTGCCAGCCTGGCCAGAGCGCTCTGGGGAGGTGCCAGGGCAGGGCAGTGCCAGGAGAGCAGTGAGCCAGAGGCTGATGTGAGGCAGGAATCCTTTCTGGAAGGAGAAGATGAGCAGGAAGGTGGTTGTTGTGTAAGGATGAGGCCAGAGCAGGATGCACAAACCTCCCTGTGCCCTGACTCCTGCCCTGTCCCCATGGCTCCAGGTGTGGCAGCACAGCCCACGCACTCCTGTTTGCCCCCTGAACCAGGGGCCAGATCCTCAGCTCTGGGAATCCTGGGCTCCTTCATGGGGGGACCAGGCTGCAGGCTCAGAGCATCCCAACTCCTCTGGTGGGAAATTTCACACCCACCCTACTGAACACAGAGTTCTGCTGCTCTGGGGTGATGGGGCCCCAAGTCACCACTGTGCCTTGGGTGTCACCCAGTGCCACTGCCCGTGTCCCCAGGGCTGAGTGCCCATGCAGGGGGTAGGCTGGTCCTTCCCCAGGCTGGGAACACAGGTCCCTCCATCTCACATCAGAGATCAGCTGCTGGATGCTCGTTGCTTGGCAGCCACAGGCTTAGAAATGTCAATTTCTAATTAAAACCATGCACCCAAAACCTGCACACTCCCCTCAAAGCCTGGGATTTTGTACCCTGTTCTCAGCTGGAGGGGCATGGCAATATCCCCCAGTGTGCCAGCAGCACTGGGGCATGATCCGGGGCTGTGCCAGGGAGGAGCAGGGGAGGCACGGGAGGGCCTGAGCAGGAGGTATCCAGTTAAAAAAGGCAGATGCCAGCTGAAAAGAAGGGAGATGGAAGATGTGACCCAGAAACAGGAGTGAGGAAATCTCCCCTGGAGCACATGGCTGGGTGCCAGGGTGCCAGGCACAGAAACCAGGGCAGTGGGGTGAGAATCCATGGCACAGGGCAGTGCTGAGTCCTGGATGTGGGGATGAGGCCACTGAGGAGTGGGCAGTCCCTGTGCCAGGGCAGTGCTGCCCTGGGCCAACCTGGCCACAGTCCCTTCTTGGGGACCCCTGTGTCCCCTCGGGCCTGAAGCCTGTCCTGGGCAGTGATGCCTGAAAATCACCAAATCTCAGAATATTTTGGGTGGGAAGGGACCTTAAAGCTCATCCAGTGCCACCCCCAGCCATGGGCAGGGACACTTTCCACTGTCCCAGGCTGCTCCAAGCCCTGTCCACACCTGGAGTTGGGCACTGCCAGGGGTCCAGGGGCAGCCTCAGCTGCTCTGGGCACCCTGTGCCAGGGCCTCCCCACCCTCAGAGGGGAGAATTCCCTCCCAATATCCCATCCAGCCCTGCCCAATTGGAGCTCCTTGTAGGAAGTGGTGTTTGCAGTGCTGGGAGCTGGGCCTCAGGGTGGGGTGACCTGTCTAGGACACCTGGTCCCTGGTAGTGCTTCAGGCAGGGCCACAGCAAATCCAGCCCCTGTGGCTCCAGGAAGGAGAAGGGAACTCCGTGGTAAAGTCTGAGCATGAGAAACTCAACACACTGAAAACTGCAATAGAAGAAATTAGTTTTATAAATCCATATCATTGGATTGCAGATTTGGGGAGAATAAAAATCCAAATGTTGGCTGTGGTATCTAAACCCTTAGCATGTGTATTTCTATGCTCTTGTTCCATAAGAATGACAGGCAGAGGGAGGAAAGGCACTGGAACCCCCAGTACAGCCCCCCTGCCAATCAGGCCATGGCCAGCACGGGGCTCACAGAAGCAAACAGTCTCACTGGGGATGGCAGTTTATTTTTTGAAGTTTGCAGAACCTCTTTTTAGCATTTTCTCACGGAATAATTCTGGGTCTCTGCTTCCAAGTGACATTCAATTTCCACATCTGAGCTAGGGATAAAATGAATATTTTTACAACCTGACTGAATTCAAACCAAAATGCTCAAAAAAATGATGAAACTGTCATCTGTGGAGCCAGGCAGGGGTGGGCAGGCAGCTCCAGCTGCTTGATGGCTGGGGGTGCTGGTTTACCCAGTTCAGACTGGAGGAACCTCCAGTGTGCCCAGCTGGTGGCTGCCCAGTGCGCATGGGGGGTACCCAGAGGAGATGGGCACTGGAGCAACCTCTGTGCACAGCCTGGCCAGGGGCTCTGCCCCTCCAGGGGGTTTACCCTGTCAGATCAGCGTGGTACCAGGCTCATCTCTGCCATTCTCTGCCTCCCTTGTCTCCTTCCAGCTGATCTCAGAAGACATTTGATTGGCAGGTCATGCCAAACACATTTGCTTTGAAGTTTTCCCAGTTTCCTTAGAAAAGACTTTCTTATCAAAGGGACCTCACTGCCTGATTTCCCTCAGGTGGAGAGCAGAGCCCTGGGCTGGGGAGGGTGGGAGATGTTTCACTGGACAGCCTGGGCTACTGCAGGTGTCCCTGCCCCAGAAATCCCTGGGATTTATGTTCCTTTCCAACCCAAACCAGTCTGGGATTCTGTCATAGATAGACCAAGAATAACTTTTTTTTTAACCCCAGGTTCTTACATCCCCTATGCCTTAAAATAATCCTTTAATTAGTGAGGCCAAAGTGTTCAATAATTAACAGAGGGACCTTTTTTCCATCATGTGCATACTGGACAAATCTAGTTAGTCAGGTTTAGTTAATCCTGGGTTTGGTCCACTCTCATTCTTCAGCACTTCCTGGCCTTTCTAAAATCTCCAAATTTTGTCTCAAAATCCAATTCCTGGCTGAAGCACAGATGAATCATCATTAGCTCCTTGTTTTTTAGGGGTCTTTGGAAAAAGACAGCTGGGCAAAGACCAAGCCTTTAGCTGGAGAGAAGAAAAATGCAGATTCAAGGTGTCAGGCTGGAGTTCCCTCAAGAGAAGTCAAATTTCCAGGGGCTGTAAGGAGCAAACACAACCTGTGGGGTCACGGGGCTACCCCAGAGCAATTGGCCCTACCCCAGTGCAGGGGGAAATCTGGGAGCATTATTCCTGAGGATTTGTAGGTGGGATGCTGGGGTGTCCCCAGGCAGGATGGGACGGGGGATAGGGCTGCTTCAGAGGTGCAGCATCAGCATCCCACAGGCCTGGAGTTAATTATCCAAAAAAGCCAACTATAAGCTTCATAAAAGCCTATAAAGGCTTTATAAAGACCTAATAGAAATAGAAATAGCTGTGCTTTGTTTTTAAAATCACTTACAACATGGATCATTATTAGTTTAATTATCTCCCTGCAGTGTGGAGATGCCATGGGGTTTTTTGGGTTTGTTTATTTTTTTGAATTTTTCAGGCACAGAAAGCACATAAGGCACATTTTGGGGATTGAATAGGAAGGCCAAGCGGGAGTAAAGGAAAGCTGTGCTGTCCCAGGAGCCTGGGGCTGACTCCTAGCCCCACATCCAGCTCCTTGCTGCCCTTCTATCTTGGTTTGAACAGACTGGTGTCTGCTGAGGAAGGCAGGAGCCTCCCTTGAAATAGAAAATGTAAACCACCTCCATCTGAATTATTGTAGTTTTGAAATTAAGGGGCTCTCGGGGAAAGATATGGGAACAGGAATAACAGTTCTTTACTACAAAAATTTAAAATACAAATGCAACAGTACAAAACAAAGCACTGCCAGAGTCAGACAGGCCCTGTCCCCTGTGTGTCAGGGTGGTGGCACAGTCCCATCCCAGGGGGCCTCAGCCCTCCTGCAGTGCCAGCTGTGGTTGAGAGCAGGGATCCTGCACAAGGGGGGAGTTTTCCTCTGCAGCTCCAGGGCTGCTGGAGATGGGCCTGCTCTCCCTCTGGGAATGCAGGGCAGCAGAAAGCTGCTCCTCTGGGAATGCAGTGGGCAAAGGCTGCTGGGCTGTTCCCAGGGCAGATTGGATCCAGGTAGGAATGCTTGGCTCCTCCCCTGGGATGATGGAATTTGATCAGCCATGCAGGGACACTCCCTGGCCATGAACAGATGATAATTCATAATTAATGGCCATGAACAGCAGAGATCTCCTGGAGGGAGGATTGGTTGTGGGAGAGATAAAGAAAACTGCCCAATGAACAGCACAGAACTGCCCAGCTCTGACAGATGGCAAATAGAGCACACACATATCTTACAGGACACCTTCCCACTCTGGATCCTGGACCCAACAGCAGCAATGTTCAGCCCAAGGCTGGGCTGAGGAGCTGTGGCACCCCTGGCACAGGGTGGGAAGGTGTCAAGAGTGAACAGGAATAGAGGCAGAATAGCCTGAAGGAGAAATTAGTGACAGCAAAACATAAGAATAAATAGTGAATAAATGGAAATAAATTAAATCCATGGGCAAGAAATTAAATCCTGGTTTTGAATATCCAGAGACTGGGTCTGTGTTGTGGAGTCCATGGGCTGAAGGGGACTGGATGAGCCTTAAGGTGTCTTCCAACCCAAAACTTCTGTGATTTCACTGTTGTGTGAAATCCCCACTCTGTGTTCAAGGTGTTGACACCAACAAGATCCTACAGCCAAAGGACACAAAGGAGATTTTCCTACATGACCTCGCCATTTTTAGTGACAGATGCACTTCTTCCCTGCCAGCCATTTGTTCTCCTTTGCTGATATTCCATGCATTTCCTGCTGGCTGCTGCTCCCTGGGTGCATCAATGGCAGCAGCTCAGCACATCCCAGAGCCCCTCCTGAGCTTCTTGTGGAGAAGCAGATGCTGGACCAAGGCCCAGGGAAGTTCAGAGGTGGCTCTGGGGATGAGCAGTGGGGCAGGAGCAACCTTGGGAGCAGGGGACCAAAAGCACTTTGGGGCACCCAGCCAGGCACCACCCATGGCTTTGGGCACAGCCTGAGGTGTCCCCATCCTCCAAGGGCACCACAGCACCCACAGGACTCCCCTGGAGCTGAGGCCACTGAGCTGGGACTTGGCCACTCCAGCTGGGAGCCTGCCTGCTGCACCCTTCTGTGCCCATCTGCTGCAGACAGAGCCAGGGATGGCATTCCATGGGCACGGGGATTGCTGCTGCCCTGCATGGGCACCTGGGCAGTGACGGGAACCCTGCAGACACTCTTGCCAAGGTGGAAAGGTTATTTTAGCATCACCTCAAGTGCCACATTCCCAGGGGGCTGCTCAGGATGTCCCTGTGCCCTGGGAGACCTCAGCTGCCTCTGTGGGAGCTCCCTGCCTGCAGCCAGCTCAGCATGGGCAGGGAAGGTCGGGCTGGCACCTCTGTGGGTTGTTCTGCTGGGCTCTGGGAGAGACAGGAGGGCAGAGGTAGTGCCCAGGCTGGCACCCTCCCAGGGAGGACAGAGAGGGGCCAGGCTGGCCTCACGTGCAGGAGGGGCAGCTCTGCCTCCCTGTGTGCAGGTCTGGCCACCAGAGTTCTCCTCTGACTCCTTTGTGGCCTCTGGGCACTTTCCTAGCCCCAGGTAGCACCAGCAGGCTCTGGCACAGCCTTGCCAAGCAGGAGAAAGGCAGGGACAGACCCCAGCAGGTGGGGATGGATGGGCTCTGTCCCCCTGCCAGCTTCACCTGCTCAGTACATCCAGGGAGCACTGGTGGAACAGGAAATGCCAGGCCTGGAGCTTTTGGTTGCAGAGCCCACAGGTGAGGGCCTGTCTGAGCTGCTGCAGGTGTTGGGACAGGAGCAGTGGCCAGGATGGGGACAGTGACAGTGGCTTGGGGGAAAACAAGGGCACAGGGACCTGTGACCCTGCAGCCTGGGAACCCCAGAATGGCTTGTATTGAAAGAGACCTTAAAGCCTATCCTGTTCCAGCCCGTGCCCTGGGCAGGGTCACCTTCCACTACCCCAGGGCGCTCCATATCCTGTCCAGCCTGGCCTTGGACACTCCCAGGGATAGGGCGGCCACAGCTGCTCTTGCAAGAGATTTTCTGGGTCTCCAGGAGGCACCAAAGCAGCCAGGAGTGAGTTAATGCCACGCCACTGCCCCAGCTGCCTCCTGCTTCTCAGAACACATAGAGGAGGAGCAGGTCCTCGTGTGACAGCCAGGGACACGGAGCTCCCTCCTGCTCCCAGCAGCTCTGGCACCACGAGCTCCTGGTGGGGCTGGGCCTGGGCTCTGGAGCCAGGAACAGAGTTAGGGCCCAGAGGGAGGGCCCAGAGGGGTTGGCACAGGCTGGGCATGGCTCCCTTGGATTGTTTTCCAGAACAGCAGCACGGTCTGTGGGAAATCCCAGCATTCCCAAACTGCTCTGGCTGCAGGAGTCACCCCGGAGCTGGGACAGGAGCCCAGGATGTGGAGCAGCCTCTGCTGAACCCTCTTGTGTTTCCACCCTTGCAAGAGAAGAGAGGAGCAGCCCCTCTGTGGCAGGGGTGAGGGGGTGACATCTGGGCACTCTTGAGCCATGGGGTTAGGAATTAGAGGGGTATTGATTGGAAATAGATATTTAGATGAAATATTGTTTATTTGCTGCATTTTACTGTGCTAACTGCCTGTAAAAGGAAGACAAGGATATGGGGGACAGGGTATACGTGTGAGGGCAACAGGAAAGAATGCAGGGATGTGTGATAAGGGAAGGAAGATGTTCATCAAACAGGACAAAATTACAAGGCTACCAAGATAACAAGGCTCCTCTGGACCCTCAACTAGATCAAACCATCCTCATGGATTGGACTGTGACCAAAGGATCAGTAAGCATGTGCAAGAAGAGGAGGTGAAAAGGTCAACTCTGATGAAGACTATTTACTTCATCCCCCTGTGACCCCCAAAATGACCACCAGAGACAAGTATGCAGGCACAGGGGACTGATAAAATAATTAACATATGAAGTGGGAAAAGGTGGAGCCAATAAGTATGCATTGATGTATAGCAAAACCTAATGTATATATAACAATTTAGAAGATAAAAAAGATCACTGGGAATGGGTAGATGTGCATGTCTCTGTGGAGGTATCCCTATGAGCCCAGCCCAATATACATTCCTACTTTATAACTCACTTTGTCTTTGAGTTTTAGAGTCTTTCTGTGTGTCACAGTCACAGGGCTGTGCCCAGGGTCGGTGCCACAGCGGTGTCACAGCAGAGCTGGCAGCAGGGGACATCCCCAGCTCCCCTGGCCACCAACCCACAGGGACAGCAATGCACAGAGGAAGAGGTGGCACCCAACTGCACCTGGCAGGGACTGAGACTTGGAAAATGCATTTAATAAAAAACTGTCACCACTTGAAACCTGCATCAATCCCAGCTGAGAGGGAAAACTGTTCAATAAAGAGAGCATTTCCAAAATGGATATAACTGAGAAAGCAAAAGTGCAAATTGCATTTTAAAATAAAATGCACAAAATTTAGAATAAAATGCTGACTCCATCACTTTCCCAGGGATGCAAGTGGTATTTCTTTCCATTTCTCTCATCCAGCAGTGTTGTGTAGCATGTACCAGGCACATGGTGGGGCAGAGGATTCCTGCTCTTCCATTAATTTATTCCCAGTGCTGTATTTGTTTTACAACATTCAGAACAGCTTTTACTCAGTGTTGATTGAAACATCTTATTTTCCAGATCAAAGTGCTGCTTTGTGCTTTAATGAAATACTTTGACACAATAGCTCTGTGTTTGTTGGAAATCATTATTGAATATATTGAGAGCTGCTGGTCCTCTCATTAACTTGCTGTGTGCTTGTCTTCCCGTCTTGTTCAAAGTGTCAAAACATTTCACTACAAGAACAATTCCACCAGGATTTACCAGCAGTGCTTGTACACACCAGGATGAGGCTTTGGATGGGATCTGTGTGCTGGTCCAGCATCAAAATAATAACAACAGTGAAAATTAGAGGCTTGAAATTCAAACTCATTTTGAGTGTAATTGTTGCTTCCCCAGTTAAAATTTTTTACACTTTTCCTAGGTTCCACCCTATTTCTCCCCTTTTCTGTCCCTCACCTGTCCCTTTTTCTGTTATGTTCATTTCTCTGCTTGCCTTCCCAGCTGTAAAAGTCCCTTTTTTCCACTCAGAGTGCTCAGTGTGCAGTGGAACAGGGAGATGCTCTTTGCCGGGCTCTTCATCCCCTGTTAGGAACACAACAATCCTGTTTCCACAACATATTTGCAAAATCCTACAAATATTTTCACTAAAAATTGCCAGTTTCTCTAATCCCAGGGAAAAGTATAGAAAAGGAATTTTAGGAAGAATTTAAAGCATGATTTAAATTGTCCTCAGCCTGAAAATATCCATTTTGTGACTCCCAGAGAAAGGCTCAACTTTAAGAGCAGAATGTGGAGGAGTGGGGGAGAAATTTGAATGTGGAGGAGCGGGGCAGAAATTTGGGCAGTGCAGAACTGAGCTGCTGCCCCCCTGCCCACCTGGCTCAGGGTTGGTGCTGTTGCTCTGAGGCACAAAGTGTGGCTGGCTCAATGTGGGATGTGCATCCCTGAGCTCCTGCAGACAGACACATGCCCTGTCAGGGACAGGCTCAGGTTTTGTGCTCCAGCTTGTTATAGATACATATTATAATATTGCCTTTTTTCAAATATTAAATGGATTTTATATGTGTGAAGTTAAAGTAACTTTGGTATAAAGATTTAGTTTTTATTTCTACTGTTAATTAAGCTTAAGACATAATAGTGAAATAGCTGATCTAAGTATGCTTGCGTTAAAATGCCTGCTTGGATGGGATAACATCCAGTGAACACAGGATGAGGACCCTGCTACAGATCTGCCATCCATCAGCACTCACCGTCTGAAGAAAGCAAGGCTCAAACGGGAAGTGATAAGGAGAAGGAGCCAAAACCACAGCCAAGAAACACGCGGGCTCTAAAAAGGCAGACCAAGGAGGGGCTATGTAAAATAGCTCATGAATATGTAAACTAGCTTATGGATATGCATGAGGGTCTATGACTATGTAACAGGCTGATGTAATTCAAGGTATTTCAGGGGTATCCCCGAAGAGAACAGGGTGCTCATGGCTGAGTTCGTGAGAGGCTTTGGAGGGCTCTTCCAGCCCGTGCTCAGCCCCTGCTCCCGTGTTCATCCAGGCTGTGCTCCCGGTGATTCACCTCGCTGGCATTCCTGGAGCCTGGGCAGGACTGGGCATCACCTCTCAGTGTGAGCGAGAGCCTGACACATGGAGCTCACCCAGACACCCAGCTCTATCCTCAGCTCACCCAGACACCCAGCTCCATCCCCAGCTCACCCAGACACCCAGCTCTATCCCCAGCTCACCCAGACACCCAGCTCCATCCTCAGCTCACCCAGACACCCAGCTCCATCCCCAGCTCACCCAGACACCCAGCTCCATTCCCGTGCTGGCTTTGGCAGCTGGGGTGTGGCAGGAGGTGACTGGAAGTGGCTCTGGTGTGGCTGTGGGAGGATGGAGCCACTCTTCACCCCCCCCCCCCCTCTACCCCCCAGCCCCTTCTGAAGGGTTTGGCCACTCAGCTGCAGGATAATCCAGGCCTGGACCAGGAAGAAGGGGCTGGGGGCATGGGGAGGAGGGCAGGGAAGGGCTGGCATGACCCCAGCACCTCCTGGGGAGAGCATCAACCAGACCATGGGTCCTGCTCCTGGGCATCCTCACGGAGCCAGCAATGCAAAGGCTTTGTTCTGGGGGAAAACCAGTAGTGGCAGGGAATTGTACCATCAGGAAAGCCCCAGGCTGTGGTGGCTCCTGCAGGGTCCTTGGGGCACGGAGGGGAGGTGAGGGGACAGGGACACAGGGCAGCACCAGCTGTTCACTGTCTCAGCACGGGAGTTAATGCAGCACAGGTGCTGCCAAACACAGGGTTTGAAACGTGCAAAGGGCAGAATCTGCCCATAAACATGTGAGGGAATTATGGAGACTGAAGGAATTTGGGATGAGGGAAGTCAAGCACCCAAGGTGATGGTGTGCACATAGTCCCAGCAGTCTCTGGAGCAGCAGTGGCACCTCAAGGAGGCAGCTGTAGGAGTTTGGGCTTCTCATGGTCCTAGGCCTTCTCCCTCAGCATCCTCCACTGGCCACAGACTCTTGTGGCAGTAAAGCCTGGAGGTTCCTTTCCTCAGTACCTCGAACACTCTGGCATTCCCACCTCCGCCCTCTGGAGCAGCTCCTTTCAGAGCAAATCTGTCACAGAATCCCAGAACAGTTTGGGCTGGAAAGGACCCTACAGCTCATCTCGTTACACCTCCCAATAGACCAGGCTGCTCCATCCCAGCTGCCCTGGAGGACCTCCAGGGATGGGAAGCGGGTTCAGGGTGTGGAGCCCAGCCCACAGCCTGGGACAGGGTTGGATTTTATGCAGGGTGTCCCTGTGCCCCTCTCTGTCTCTGATCTTTGACAGAGAGGTGCAAGGCATGGCCATGCTTGCCCAAGCATGCCTGCCCCGGGCTGCTGATCCAGGTGGAGGCAGAGCAGGAATTCTCAGCCAGGTGCACAAAGCCATGTTTCATTCACCTTAGGTACATAAAGCAGGGTTTGCCTCAGTGCTCTGTCCATTCTGCACCACAGATCAAAGGAGAAGAGCCCTTTCAGTGGGGCACTGCCTGCTGGGGCACAGCCAGGGCAGGGGGACATGGCCAGGGGGGCAGGGGCTTGTTTGTCACCAGGGTCTGTCCCAGGGTACCCGGGCAGGGGAGGAGCTTAGGTTCAGCCCGGAGCCACCATCACCACGGCAAGAGGAAATGGCCTCAGGCTGTGCCAGGGGAGCTCTGCAAGGAACATCAGGGAGAATTTCTTCAGGGAAAGGGTGCCCAGGGCAGTGGTGGAGTCACCAGCCCTGGAGACGTTTGAAGCACATGTGGATGTGGCACCTGGGGACAGGGGTTAGTGCTGACCACAGGGGTGCTCCGAGGTCCTGGCTGCACTCACTGATCTCATTGTTCTGTCCCTAAGGATTCCATGAGTGATCAGACAAGTCTCTGGTGGTGGCACAGCTCCAGGGCCAAGGTGAGCCCAGGTGCCAGGGCCAGGCCAGGGGTGGAAGCTGGGCTCAGCAGCCAGCCAGGCCCTGCGTGCAGGGCAGGGCGCCCTGCCAGAGAGGGGATCAGCCCTCAGCCAGCCCCTGCAGAGCTCTGGGACTGCACCCAGGACCCCAAGGGACACGGACCACCCTGGAGCCTCATCAGGGGAGTTTCTGTGGGGGATGCTCTGGGACCACCCTGTGGGCGCTGGGTGGCAGAAACCGACTCACCAGCCTGGCAGGGACAGTGGCACAGGCCAGCACCCAGGGGCAAAGTCCTTCAGCTCTGGGGTCACACAGCCCCTGGCAGCCTTGGTGGGCTGGGGTGAGGCTGCCCATCAGCACACACAAACACAGCACCTGGCTGTCCCCATGAAAGGACCTGGGAATGTCCCTGTTCTGCTCCCAGGAAACCTCCAGAGCCCAGCAGGAAACAGGAGTGTGCCAGGGAAGCTGGGCAGTGCTGATGGCAAAGGGTGCAGAGCCCCTGCTCAGCCCACCCTGCCTGTCTCAGGCTCTTCTGGGCTCTGGCAGCAGGCCTGGGGCCCTGCTGGTTTCACTGCCCCAGAGATAAACACTGCCCAGTGGCTGGCTGTTAATTGTAATTCTGTTTTGCAGTAGCTGCAGCCCAGGGGATGTGTTGGGGGTAAAAGCAGCACTGAGAAACACCTGCAGGAGCCACCTGGGAGGCAGCTGGGGCAGGCTGACCGCAGTGCAAGTCGTGGTTCATCCCCAAATCACAGAGCTGGGCTTGGATGGGAACCTGAATCCTCAAAGTGCATCCAGCACTGTCCCTTGGCGTAGGGGACACTGTTGTCACTTCTCCCCAGCTCCAAGGCCTGATATCATCCCTCTGTGATACAGGTATGTCACTAATGAGCCTGGGGACTCCTCCAGGACAGGACTCAGTCTTCCTCAAAGCACAAGAAAACACAAAAATTGTGGGTTTGTTTTCCTTGGGGCCTTCCAGGAAACTCCAACCAAACTCTGTTGGTTGTATTTGTACCCCTGGGATACCAAAGTTTGGGTATAAAAGACAAAAAGCCCCAAATGAAATGAACTACTGAGCCCAAACCTCACGTGAGACATCTGAGCCCTGGAGTGGTGGAGGAGGCACAGATGGGGCAGCAGGGTCGTGCCCGAGGGCAGCAGGAGCAGGGCTGGCCCAGGATCCAGGGGAGGAGCTGGGGCAGAGCAGGACCCTGCCCATAACAGGAGGGGGGACTGGGGCTCCCCAAGCATGGACCCCAAGCAGCAGCTGTGCAGCTGGGACAGGAGGGTGTGGCACAGGCTTCTGCAGGAACCTGCACTGCCCAGGTCTCCCCAAGGCCCCCCAGCCCCTTCCCCTGCCCAGAGCACTTTCAGGGCACTGACATTCCCCGTTCTCACCTCTCTGGCAGCAGCAGCTCTTGGGGAGCTGACAGAACCTTCGTGTGAAATCACCCCAGTGAAGTGCCAGGGTAAGGGCAGGGACTGCCCCCAGCACTGGCACCCCAGAGGTGGCTCTGGGGGTGGCTTCTGGCACAGGGCAGCACCTTGGGCAGTGGGATCACATTTGGAAAAGCACAGAGCTCAGGGTTGGTGCCCTGGCTCTGTCCTGCCCTTTCTGACTCCACTCTTGATCCAGCTCCCAGTGAGCACCATCCAGGAGAGGTGCAGGACATGAGGGGACAGCCCTCAGGTCTCCAACCTCACAGCCTGGGGTGTGCTGCCTGCTCTGCCAGGGCCAGATCTCCCCTGTGCTGGTGTCACTGGTGTCACTGGTGTCACTGGTGTCACTGGTGTTTGCCAGTGATTGCTCAGAGCCAAGCCTGGCACTTCACTGTGCCCAGCATCACCCCAGACTTGTTATTTACTGGCTCCATTCTTTTCATTGCTTCACCTCCTGATGGTTCCCAAAACTCTGTGGTGTCTCTGCTGGGTGCCTTTGGATTAAAAGGCCCCAGAGGAGCCCCTGGGCTTTGCTCTGCTCTCCTGAATGTGCCACCTCATGTGAAGCCCCTCAGGGCTCTCCCCCTCTCCCCCCTCCCAGTCAGTTCCCACCCATCACTGTGTCTGCAGCCCCACCCATGTTGGCGATGTCTCCCAGCTGTCCCCCAGCTGTCCCTGTGGTGCCACCCCCCAGCTGTCCCCATGCTGTCCCCGTTGTCACCCACCCATGTTGGGGATGTCCCCACGCTGTCCCCATGCTGTCGCCCCCCCGATGTCCCCATGTCGTGCTGCTCTTTGCAAACTCCCACCTCGTGTCCTTTCCTGGAACAAACAGAGCCTCTGCCAGGTCAGGAGCACTAGGGCAGCTCATGCTCCGTGAGCCAGTCTTTGTGTTATCTTTGGGGACTGAATCCTGATCAGTTTGGGTTCATTCTGTGTCCTTCAGGTGGCTGGCTGAGCTTTTTCCTCATCTCAGAATTGCTAAAAGGCCTCATCTCTGAGGAATCCATCAGCCCTGGCAGCGCTTCCTCTTCAGACTCACAAGAGCCACAAATTCTCACAAAGTGCTGATTTCTGCACTCAGGCAAAGGTGCTGCTCAGCTCCTCTTGTTTTCTGAGGGGCACAGAACTCCTCCATTTCCCAGCATTCCCCATGATCATCATCTTCCTCTGCCTCCACGGATGGAGAGTGCCACAAACACCCTGTGCTCCTTGGGAGACCAGGAGCTCCTTCCCTCAGCCTTCCCTCCACCTGGCAGAGACCCAGAGCCAGCTCCCCCGAGGGGCTGGGCCCTGGCCAGGCCTGTGGTAGCTCCCTGCTGGCATCCTCCCCCTGGCACCCCTGCAGCTCCTGGGGGAGCCCTGACAGCGGGCTTGGCACGGCCCTGCAGCCTGGCTCTGCCCAGGGACCCTGTCTTTGCTCAGTCCTGCTTTGGGGACAGCTCCTGATTTGGGGACAGTCCTGTGCTTTAGGGACAATCCTGTGCTTTAGGGACAGCCCCTGCTTTGGGGTCAGTTCCTGCTTTGGGGACAGCCCCTGCTTTGGGGACAGCTCCTGATTTGGGGACAGCCCTTGCTTTGGGGACAGCCCCTGATTTGGGGACAGCCCCTGCTTTGGGGACAACTCCTGATTTGGGGACAGCTCCTGATTTGGGGACAACTCCTGATTTGGGGACAGCTCTTGATTTGGGGACAGCCTCCCTTTGGGGTTCCTGCAGTGCCCTGCAGCAGCAGCCGGTTTGGGGTGGGCTGAGGGGAGGCACCCTGGGCCCTGCTGCACTGGGGGATGCCTTTGCAGAGCCTTGGGAGCCCCACAGCAGGACGGGGACCCAGCCAGCATAGGGACAGGGGCCAGCAAAGCTTTTGGCACGGAGTCCCTCCCCGCAGCCTCAGCCAGGGCTGCTCTGAGCTGCTCCATCCCCATGGGCCCTAGAACAGCCCCTGAGGTCTGAGCACCAGGACAGCCCCCCTGAGCAGGGCAATGGCCCATCCCACAGGACTACTGAGGGGCTCAGGTGGCCACTTCACCCCTGGGATTGATGGGGCCTGTTCCAAAGCCTCCCTGTTCTTCACCAGCTGGCACTGACTGATGCCCGTGCCCCAGAGCCAGCAAGGGCACAGAGTGACCAGCAGTGTGGGGTGGGGGGTGTGATCTGGGTGCTTGGAGGACACAGGTCACCTGTCACTGCCCTGCTGAGGGGCCAGCTGATGCCAGGGTGGCCAGGGCACATGGCAGTCATTGTGCAGGGACAGGGGAGGAATTCTCAGAGCCATCACAGTCCCCCAGTCTTACCCAGCACTGGTTCTTCCAGAGGACACAGCACCAGCTCCAGGCTGCAAGGTCACCCAATCCCCTGGAAATCACCAAATATTGGGAGGTACTGTGATGAGTTCTCCTGTCACCCTGATTTTTTAAGATTCTCTAAGCCTTCTGATGTTTACATTCTTGTAATGAACTTTCTCACACACTTTATGTAAATAACTAATTGTTTTGCATTCTTTATGGAGGAGGAGAAATGTGATGGACTGTTGGTTTGTCCAGTGTCATTGGAGAGGTGGCACTGTCACCCTCCAATCCACTGTCACTTTTGGAAATCTAGAAATGCTGGAGTCAGAGATTTAAAAACTCTCTTTTACCTTGAAAAGAGCAGCATATCTGCATTGTGTTATTTCGTGTCCTATAGTGACATTGTCCCTCAAGGCATCAAACCCCCGTGGCAGTGTGCCACAAGCTCCCTTCCCTCTTGCTTCCCCCAGAACAGCCAGGGAGGGTGCCCAGC
This sequence comes from Serinus canaria, assembly GCF_022539315.1. Taxonomy (NCBI): domain Eukaryota; kingdom Metazoa; phylum Chordata; class Aves; order Passeriformes; family Fringillidae; genus Serinus; species Serinus canaria. The sequence goes on from NC_066333.1 coordinate 1,063,021, forward strand.
CTGGAGCAGGCCTCCTCCTGCCCCTCCTGTGCCTCCTCCTGTCCCCCCTATGCCTCCTCCTGCCCCCCCTGTGCCTCCTCCTGCCCCCCTGTGCCTCCTCCTGCCCCCCCTGTGCCTCCTCCTCCTTGCAGTACTGCTGAGGAAGGCAGGTGAGGTCCTGCCAAGTGCAGCACTTGCCTCATTCTGCCACTGAGCATCACGTCAGGGCAGCGGTGCCCAGCTGCCAGTGAGCACACCGGGCACACGGGCACGAGGGCACCTCAGCCCCTGCTGGGAGCTGCAAAGGTCCCAGGTGGCCCCGGGAGCCAGAGCTGAGCTCTGCCCCAGCCCTGGTTGGCTGCAGAAGAGACTGGTGGGCCCCAGAGGTGTCAGCCCTGCTTTTAGGCTTGGCTGGACAGCAACGGGAGCAGCGCTGGCAGCAGCAGCAGCAATGGTGGCAGCAGGGACAGCAGTGCTGTGGGGGACACCAGGGGTCTTTGGGGGGGAATTGTGTCAGCTCTGAACACCCAGTGTTGGGGGAGATGAAACAGGAAAGCCTTATCAATATGATTGCTTGGCAAAAGATTTTGAGAATATGGAACTATAAGTGAGATTGAAATGAAAACAAGCTTTGAGATCCCTTAGTTACTGAACACCTGGAAAACAATGGTGTGGCTGACAGAAGGTATTTTCCTGGTGATGAAACAATACCCTCTGCTTGCAGGCAGGTCTGAGGGTCAGAGCAGACCCTGCCAGCTTGGCAGAAGGGGCCCAAAGAGGAGTTTTTATGGTTTAAAATGTAACAGAGTATGGCAGTGTAATGATTCTTATAGGCTGTATGTAAATGCTGTAGGATTTGTATCTTGTACTAGATTGGTTGGTGAGAATTAGAATATTCAACGCAGAAGAAAATGTATTGTGTTGTAATGGGAACATTACAACACAAAAAAGTTCGCTCTCTTTCCCTCTTGCTTTTATTCTTCACTCTCTCTCTCTTTGGGGCTCCTCTTTGGGGCCTGCTCTGAGCTGTGGCTGGCAGCTCCCAGCAGGGCCCTGCATCCACGCCCTTTGCAATAAACCTCAAGTTCCAAGCCCTGGCTTCAGAGAGCTCTCGTGTCCGTCTGTCCGTCCTGACTGTCCTAGCCCCCGACGCTCCTACAGCCCAGCTCAGAGCAGCAGCCCTCGGGGCAGGGCTCTGGACAGGATCTGGTGCTGCTGGAAGAAAAGCAGGGCTGAGGTCCCTCTGCTGAAGCCCCCTGTGCCCAGAGGAACTGTGCACTTCTGGGAGAGGAAAAGCTCTCAGGAGCCGGCCAGAAACAATTCCCTTCTGACCTTTCCCTTCAAAGCAAGAAAGTCTTGATCTAAGTTGGAGCCTTGAGGAGCTGTGCAATCTTTAAAATGTTTCTGCAAGCTTTTTCCTTTAAGACACCCAAGAAAGGGTCTGTCCCAGTAGGAACAAGCCCAACTCGATTCCGGTGACCCTGTGCTCCTGCCCAGCAAACAGCCTGGGAAATCATAAAGCCAGCAGGAATTGCTAAGGAATGAGCCCAGGGATCAGAATAGCCTGCAGGAGTCCCAGCGTGTCCCTGGCACCACGGGCACACAGCAGGGGGAAGATCCCTGCTCCCTCCTGCCCTGCCAGAACAGGGATGGGGTGGAGTGGGACTCTGGGGGCTCCTTCCCCATTGCCCCTGGGAAGGAGAATGCTTTGAGCTGCAGTCGCTTTTCTTCCATCAGTCGTGGGTTTCTGTGCAGGACGTTTTGTCTCAGTCTGGCTTTGTGACAGTGCTGCTGCTGGGCCGTGCCTGCAGCCGTGGTGGCAGGTGGCTCCGTTTCACTGTGTCCTTGCCAGGGCCCTGCAGGGCTGTGGGGACAGCGCTGTGTCTCAGCTGTGCCTCCGCAGGGCCCAGCCTCAGCTCTCTGGCCCAAATGCAGCCCTTGTCCTTTGACCTTCATTCCAGCAACATGGGGCTGGCAGAGCAAAGAGAGGATGGGGCAGGGCTGGGTGTTTGTCCCCAGGGCTGAGAGCATCCATGGCTGTGCTCCCTGCCAGCTCTGTCCCTCAAAGGGTGGGAGAGCCTGGAGCTTCCCACCGGGACAGAGACATCCCACCAGGACAAGGACATCCCACCAGGACATCCCAAGGACAGACTCATGGGCTCTGCTACCCAGAGCAGTGTCCCCAACCACCTTGCAGTGACCCTGCTGACCCTTCACTCTCCCCCCATCCCTCAGAGTGCCAGAGCAGAGCCCAGCTGCTCCTGCAGCATTCCTAGACTCTGAAGGCTTGTGACCCTGGACAAGGCTGCAGAGACAGGAATGAACCATCCAGGGGCTCGTCCTGCTGCTGCCATGGCTGTGCCAGCAAAGGGAGAAGGGTGGGAGGTGCTGTGGCTCTGAAGGGATGGGCAGACAGAACCATGTCCCTGTGCCCAGCAGCCCAGGACTGGCACCCCACGGTGCTCCCAAAGGGCCTGGCACTGGTGGCATCAGAGAGCTGAAGCCAGAGGGCTCAGGGAGGGCACTGAGCCTCCAAGGCAGCATCTGTGCAGATCTCCTGGATAAATCCAGGACAGACTTGTAGACCAGGCAAACCCAGCCAGATCCAATTGGCAGATTGGGTTAGTGAGGAGAGATAAGTCAATCCACTTAGGGGCTTTGCTGGTCTGGATTGGCTAAACCAGATTAGGTGCAGCTGCTCGGGGGGTGGAGGTGGCCCAGGGTTGGGACAGAGCATCAGGGTTGGGGGGGACAGGGACAGGGACACAGCACCGTGGCTGGGGGGGACTAGGACACAGTACCAGGGCTTCCCTGCCAGTAATCTCTGCAGTCTCCAGGGGAAGAGCTGCCAAGTGACATTAATACAGGGGGATGGATTACATGGCAGGCTTGGAGGTAGCATTAGGCACAAATTTCTGTGTTGGCTCACTCCAGACACCACACCCCAGCTCCTCTGCAGAGCTAGGGGATGCACCAGTGCTCGGCTCCTCTGCCACGTGCTGCTCCTGGCACTGGTAGGTCCCTTTGGCCAGGGTACTCCAAGCCCTTCCAGCCTGGCTTTGGACACTCCCCAGGGATCCAGGGGCAGTCACAGCTGCTCTGGGCACCCTGTGCCATGGTCTGCCCACCCTCCCAGGGAAGAACTCCCTCCCAAATATCCCATCCAGCCCTGCCCTCTGACAATGGGAAGCCAATACCCCTTGTCCTGTCCCTCCATCCCTTGTCCCCAGTCCCTCTGCAGCTCTCCTGGAGCCCCTTTGGGCACTGGGGCACCTCTCCCATGAGGCAAGGCTCAGAGAGCTGGGCCTGGAGAGTAGAAGGCTCCAGGGATACCTCAGAACACCCTTGGAACCAGGGGAGCTTTAAGATCCCTTCTGACCCAAACCACTCTGACGTTCTACAATCCATCCTCCCTCCTGTGGCTGTCCCTGCTCAGCACAGCTCCTTTAGGGCCACCTCCAGAGGTGACAGTGGCAGGGAGGGCAGTCCCGAGCAGGGAGGGGCAGCTCGGCTCTCGGGTTTCGTGTTGCTGGAATGGCTCCCGAGGTAGTAAAGAGTTTTTTTTCCCAGCCCTGCGACCAAAGAAGAAGTTGGGATTCCTCGGCTCCGCTTTTCAAGGTTGTTTATTTTCTCTTATCTGTTACATTCTTTCTCTGACCCACTGAGATCTGTCTGGCAGGTCGGTTCATGGCACACTGACCGCCCTTGGGGTGGTGTTGGCTTTTTATACTAAGAACTAGGTGTACTTTATTTACAATAATTTTCCAATACCTGTCACCTGTGTTAGACAGTCTGTCTCTATTCTAAACCAATCCAAAAGTGCCACCATCACAGCAGAAGATGGAGGACAAGAAGAAGGACAGGACATGCCCTGATTCTTCCATCTTGCCTCTTGAACCCCCAGTCTAAAACCCCAAAATTCTACATTTTCACTCTGAGGCAAATTCACTGTCATTCTACTCAAACCCTTGTGGCTTGTAACTCCTCACACAGAGTTGGGAATTGTTTTCATGGCTAAAATCGAAGGCACAGGTGTCTTTGACTCCGTGCCAAGGTGTCTGAGTCTCCTGCCAGGGTCTCGAATCACCCCGGCAGTCAGAGGAATGTGCTGGGTCCCGACACTCGGGCAGCACCTGGGGCAGCTCCGCCCGCTGCACTGAATGAATGAGGCAGCTGATGAACATTCAGCATTGGCAAAGCAGATCGCTTTCAGCTAAATTTGATCACAATACAGGATAAATTAAGCCCCGGGATGAATGCATCTGAAATGAAGATTAAAAGAACTCACTGTACAAAGTCAGGAAAGTAGGTTTAGCCAAAATCTGACAATGTACACAAACAGATAAAAATAAAGTTCCTTTCACTGAGCAAATAATGAGGTCGGGATCAGCCTCTCTCCAAGTTCCTATGGAAACATGGTTTTTTTTCTTTTTAATTTAAAAATAAAGGGGGTGGGGGTAGAATGCCTGGGAAGCAAATGATGCTCAGAAAGTCCATGAATAGAGGGAGGTGCTCAATACAAGTGAGATGTCTGAGAAAATAGCCTCCCCTCAGGGGAGGGCCGGCAGGGGCCCTTGGCCCCCACGCCCAGGGAGCTGCAGGAGCAGCACAGCACCAGCTCCAGCAGAGATGAGGCCCAGCTCAGTTCCAGCTTGCTGAGGTCCTGGATCAGGGCACTGTGCTCTTCTGGCAGCTGGGAGAAGAATGAAGAGGAGGAGGAAGCTTTGGGGTTTGCCATGGGAGCACAGAACTGGAGAGCTGGCAAGAGGCTGAGGAGAGGAATGGGGGCTCGCATCACATCTGCTCCCAGGTTTGGAAAATTCAGATTATTGTGGGATCCTAAAGCAAAGCCAGGGATGGCACAACTGGGGAAACTGAGGCAGAGAGGCTGCCAGGGAGCTGGGCACCCCCTCCCAGGCACACGCAGGGCTTCCATCACCTCTCACTGGTGGTATTCGCATCGCTGTCACCTCCAGGGGACCTATTCCCTCACCTCACATGTCCCCGGCTGTGTGCTGGGCAGGCAGGACAGGTGGCAGCCCCACTCCTGGGTGAGGAGTATCCCTTTGGGGTGGGATCCCCCCTCTGCCAGGCTGCGAGCAGGAGGGCAGGGCTGCTGCAGGTGTACAGGACTTTTCCAAGTCCGCTGTCACCTGTCCCTGGTGTCCCTGCCAGCAGCAGGGACAGCCCCACCTGTGGCTGGGCACAGCGGCACAGGGCAGAGGCTGCATGTCCCAAACGCCTGCAGCCCAGGTAGCCTCCCTTGGGCACAGTCAGTGCCCCCTGGCAGTGCCCTCTGGCACAGACTGCAGGAGCCAGGGGAGGGCTGGCACAGCCTGGGAGCAGCCCCTGGCAGGTGAGGGGAGCAGCAGCCCCCGGGGGAGGCAGGCAGCGTGTCTGTGCCTGGGGCTGCTGTGGCTGAACAGGCAGGTGGAGCCGGGGGGTTCTGAACATCCCCCCAGCCCAGTCATGATCCTGTGGGCACTGCCCCTGGGCTGGGGCTGCCGGGTCCCACAGAGGGGGACAGGGGACAGGAGGTCCCCGAGGAACGCCCTGCGCCACCACCGCAGCGCTGGCACTGAGCCCTGTCCATCCACACTGCTCACAGCACTGGAGTGACTGATGGCTTCCCTGCCACCCTCCAGTCCTTGGCCCAGGAACCTGATCCCCAGGGACACCGTGATTCCCTCCTTGTGTCCCTGTGAGGGGCAATTCCTGAACCAGCTCTGCCGAGGATGTGAAAAGCCACCGGTGCTGGAGCCAGGGCACGAGTGACCCCAGGGGACAAGGGGGAGGCAGGTGGCAGCAGGAACAGGCCAAGGCCAGGATTTCCAAACGCCTGGAATTGAGGGCATTCCAGCCAGGGAAGTACAGGAGGAGATGAGCTCTGGCATGGCAGCTGGAGGGGGCTGTGAACGGCAGCCCCCGGGAGGGCACAGGGACAGGCAGGTGCCACCCCAGCACGGGCAGGGAGGAAGCTGATGGGCACAGCAAGGGGTGCAGAGAGCTGGGGAGTCGCAGCCCTCACCCCCTCCTTGGGGTGCCCTTCTTGGAGCTTTCCTCCTTCCTGTCTCCCCCAACCCCAGAGCTCTGCTCATCTCAGTGCCAGCCAGAGAGGTGCAGAGAGCTGGGGCAGTGCTCCAGGCTGGGCTGGGGGGGCACAGCAAGGTCCTGGTCAGGCCAAGGGCAGTTAACAGCCATGTCCAGCTTTGGCCTGGAAGAAGCAGGGATCTGAGCTCAGTCAGAGGGGCAAGGACATTGAAGGCAGTGCAGGATGTCTTCCTGCCCTCCACACATCCCCACCCCATGGCAGGACCTCAGGAGCCATAGGCTGCTGTTGGTGGAAACAATTGCTGCATCAGGAATATTGATTGAACTTTTTTTTAGAGCTCAAGCTGGAAAAACCAAATAATGGTGATTTTTACCTTCTGGAGAGCTTTCCACAGGCAAGGAGATAGGGATCAGAGGGAGTGAAAGGAAAGCACATCTTCAAGAGGCTCTCCTCTTGCTTCCTGGGCTTTTCCCTGTTCCTCTTGGTTCTTTGGTGATCCCACTGTGCTCAGAGGATCTCACCCCTACTTCCTGTGCCCTAAAGGGAAACCTGTTTCTGTCCCTGAAATGCCAAAACCCGCTCTGTTCCCCATGTCGGGGCATTTGTGCCACACCTGAGGATTCTGGCCCAGTGGCCCAGAAGGGGGAGGACTCCAGAAAGCCCCAAACAGGACTCAGGGCCAGGGCTGAGTGATAAGGAACATAGACCCCATATATTTCAGAAGGCTAATAATAATAATAATAATCTTTATTAAGAAACCCATGCTTTCGCACCCTACTTCACTACAGGTGGACTTGATTGGTCCTTTAATTAAAACACCATCACCATTGACTAACTAAGAAACCACTCTTTGGTAAACAAATCTCCATAACACATTCCACATGTTCACAACAGCAGGTGCAGCAAGTGAAGATTGGAATTGTTTCTCATTCTTTTCTCTGATCTTCTCTCAGCCCCTTCCAGAATGATGCCTGGGAAAGTTGTGTCTCTGTGGCCAGAGAGCTGCCTGGGCCACAACAACGGGCCCCTGGCTGGGTAATAATTACTGTAGACTCCGTGTATTACAGAAGTTTGATCAATAATAACCTTTATTAAGGAACCAATTGTTTTTTTAGAGACACTTATGGTACAGGTGAACCTAACTGGTCCTCCAATCCAAACAACACCATCATTGGTTAATTAAAAAACCACACTTTGGTGAAAAAATCTCCATAACACATTCCTCATGTTCACAACACCAGGTGCAGCAAGTGGAGATAAGAATTGTTTCTCATTCTTTTCTCTGATCTTCTCACAGCCCTTCCCAGAGTGATGCCTGGGAAAGTTGTGTTTCTCTCTGTGGCCAGAGAGCTGCTGCCACAGTGCCCCCTGTGCTGCTCTGAGCTGCCCACCCAGCACCCCCATGGCTTCCTCTCAGCCCTGCAGCCCTGCCTGGCTGTGAGCCCCTCCTGCCCTGAGCTCAGGAGTTTTACCTGGGGTTGACAGCTCTGAGGAATGGCAGCTTTTGCCTCTTTCTCCAGTAAAGGCTCAGGACTGGCAATGCCAGTGGGAGCTGCAAAACCAGAGGAGGAGTTTGGGCAAATCCCTTTCAGCCCTGGAGCTCTCACAGAAGGCAGAACTCATGCTAGTCTGAGTGACAGGAGCTCTGCTCTGCTCTGAGGTTTGTCTGTCCCATTTCATTGAGTCGACAGCCAGTGACACAGGATGGAGAGGGACCAGGGCCTTCACCTGCCCACAGAGATAGAACTCCCTCTGCAATGGACTGGCTCCTGTTTTAACAAGTGTTCCTGTCAGCAGCACTGGGACCAGGACAAGGAGTGTCCTTTAAACCCTTTACATTAATTCCCCACCTCACAGGTACAGGAACAAAAGGATCTTCTTGAGTCAGAGATTCCAAGATCACAGGATCATCGGATCATGGCATAGTTTGGGCTGGAAGGGAATATAAACCTCATCCAGTGCCACCTCTGCCATGGCAGGGACACCTTCCACCATCCCAGGCTGCTCCAAGCCCCATCCAGCCTGGCCTTGGGCACTGCCAGGGATGCAGGGGCAGCCACAGCTGCTCTGGGCACCCTGTGCCAGGGCCTGACCACCCTGCCAGGGAACAATTCCCTCCCAATATCCCATCCATCCCTGCCCGTCTGGCAGTGGGAGCCATTCCCTGTGTCCTGTCCCTCCATCCCGTGCCCCCAGTCTCTCTCCAGCTCTCCTGGAGCCCCTTTGGGCCCTGGCAGGGGCTCTGAGCTCTCCCTGGAGTGTCCTCCAGGCGAGCACCCTCAGCTTTCCCAGCCTGTCCCAGAGCAGAGGGGCTCCAGCCCAGGGGGCACCAAGAGATCAGCTGCTGCCTCCAATCCCTGCCCCAAAATCAGGCAGATGCTGAAGAAAGGAGGTGGTTTTGGTTGAGCCATGGGCAGTGCACTACAGGTCACCTCCCACCCTGAGCTCCTCCTGCTGGATTCCAGGGGGGTCCCTCCCCAGACCCCAGTCTGGCACTGATTTCTTCCTCATTGTTCCCGAGACGTCGATGTTTAAAGAACTCCACCCAGCCTTACTTAAAAGCCACATGAAATTTTCATGTTGTCAGTCTGCAGGGATGACTTTAATGCTGTTTAATAAAGGCTGATGGTGCCTGAACTTCACAGCAGAGCTCCTTGACAGACTCCCTTGTGGAGGCAGCTCTCATCCCCACTGCCTCTTTCACTTGATCTGTCAGCATGAGGAACAAGGCCTGGTGAGCCACGTGGCAGCTGTGCCCCTGAGACAGCAGAGGAAACCCTGGGCACTCATGGGCATTTTGTGCAAATGAGTCAGCTTGGTGAAAAGCTGGGCTCTGGGTTTCACAGTTGGGTTTTGCTCTGAACCAAGCTGCTCTGGTCAGAGAGCCAGGCAAATGCTGTCCCTGCATCCCAGGAGGAGTCTGGTGGGGAGAGCCAACAGAGCTGGACAGGACACAGCCCAGTGTGGTCCTGCCCAGGTGTGCCAGTGCTCCCCTGGGAGCCCAAACTGCTGCACCCAGTGCAGGTGTCAGCAGCTGGCACTGCCCAGCAGAGCCCCAGCACAGAGACCCTGCCCTGAGCTGGCTCCAGGCTCTGCTGCAGAGCTCCCCAGCCAGCCTGGAGCTGCAAACCTGCCCAGCCTGGAGCTGCAGACCTCCCCAGCCAGCCAGGAGCCCCTCCCAGCAGTTATGGCTCAGGCTCCAGCCCATCCATGGACACACACCCCAGGGCACCCCAGGGCCGCTCTAGCACACCCATTGTGGGGCTGGAGTCTGTCCCACCACGTCAGCCAGGCTGGGCTGGGTGTTCACTGAGGCACGGCAGACTCCCAGTCTGATGGGATCTAAGGAGAAGAAGCTCCCTGGGCACCTCAGGGCTGAGATCTGAGAGCCCCCAGGAAGGTCTGGGAGCCAGACCCAGGGCTCAGATATGGCACCAGCCTGGTCACTTCCAAGCTGAGATGGATCAAGCCAGGTGGCAGGAGGGTGGGGACGGGCAAGGCAATGGTTTCCCTTCCCCAGCTGGAATGCCAGCCCGAGTTGGGGACAAACCAGGAGCACTGCTCTTCCTCTCTGTGCAGTGCCAGGGCACAGAACAGACCCACAGTTACTTAGGGACACGTTTCCCCACGGATTCATCTCCTGAGAGGAAAGGAGGAAGACTGCAATCAGAACATCCCTCTGGAGTTACAGGTCTGGAATTCAGAACTCTTGGATTTGAAAGGCGTCCATGGCAAATGCCTCTGGGCTGCAGGACCAAAGGCATCCTGAGAATGGCACAAGGCAAAGAATCAGGTAGACACCTCTTAAACATGGGCAGTCACCCAGGACTGTGCCAGCATTGCCCACATGGACTGGGAGCATTTCCCAGTGCCAGCCAGAGCTAGAGGCAGGGGGTCCTTGCCGAGGAATGATGAGACAGGGCCTCACCTGGCTCCCCTGGATGGTGCAGGTCCGTGATAGAGACATCTCACCTGGCACGTGCAGGACGGGGCTGCCCACAGCCCAGCAGTGCCACCAGCACTCACAGCCTGTGGTGCCCACCTCCCCTTTCTCCCCAGGCTCTGGGATGTGAGGGCATGGATGCAGCTCCACCCCTCCGAAATCAGGGGTGAAATCACCCCAGCCCAGAGAGCTAAGCCATCCCTGCTGTGCAGGAACACTCCTGTTCTGTTCAGGAACACTCCTTGTGCCTGGCTGAGCTCAGCCCTGGGGCAGCCCCAGGGTCTTCAGCATGGCTATGGGTCCCTGTGTTCCCCTGGATCCTCTCTGGAGCACCAGGCCAGCTCCTGCACTTCTGTTCAGACCTCTGAGCCCTTCAGACGCTGCCCAAGAGCAGAGGGAGCCACAGGTGCCCCTGTCCTACATTCAGAGGCCCAGCACCATCTGGTTATTTTGGGTTGAACACCTGCCTCCTCTCTCCAGCGACAGCAATGCTCTGCCAGGAGGCTGGCATGGAAGTGCTGCAGGTAGGAGGAAGCTGCCAGCCCCCTGGCAAGGGCTGCCCTTGGCCTCCTGCCCCCTCACCTCTGGCTCAGCCCCCCCTGCTCGCTGGGGCATCCCTGAGAACAGGATGGTCCCCAGGCCTTGGGGGGCACTTTGGGGCAGCAGCCAGAGAGCAGATCCTGGCAGGACACAGCAGCCAAAGGAACAGAACAGTCATCAGCAGCTTGGACAGCCCTGGGCACTGCACAGACACAGTGCTGGCCAGGACATCAGGATTATCTTTCTCCATTAGCAAAAAGCACTATGGGAGTGCTGGCATCCACCTGGAAAACCATCAGGGATGGTCAGGAGGACATTTCTCATCAAGAAGGGCTGCTGCTGCTCAGTATTTGATCCTGGGAGGCTTTGCCTTAGACCCCTGGGTCCCCTTGAAATAATAAACCTTTTATATTCCATATCTTGATGCTTGGAAGGAGGGCACAGGACTCTGAAGCTTCCCCAGGAAGTTCATTTGCACACTTGGCCTTGGCTGGCTCCTGGACCAGGGAGGGTTTATGTGGTCAGACCACAGCGTCTGTGGCAGGGCAAGGAGCAGGAAGGTGCAATAAAATGGACTCAGGCCACCCTGATGCAGGTGGCAGCACCCTCGAGTGCCCCTCTGGCACTGCACTGCCTCCACCAACCCTCGCTGGGCTCCTGGTGTGTCACAGCTCACACCATGGAAGGAAAACCTGGCAGCACCAGGAGGAGCAGGAGGAACATCTCCTGCTCATGTGAAAACAAACTCTCCTCTGCAGCAGCTCAGGCTGGGCCAGGGGTGGTTGCAGAGGCACCTCCCCCAGTGCCATGGCTCTGGGGACATCCTGGGGGGAGCAGGCGCCCCTTAGAGCCCCTTCCAGGGCCTAAGGGGCTTATTAAAAAGAGAGACAGAGATTTTACAAGGGCAATGGCTTCAGATGGAAAGAGAGTAGGTTTAGATAAGATACTGGGAAGGCATTGTTCCCTGTGAGGGAGGTGAAGCCCTGGCACTGGCCGCCCAGAGCAGCTACGGCTGCCCCTGGATCCTTGCAAGTGTCTGAGGCCAGGCTGGCTGGGGCTTGGAGCAGCCTGGTCAGGGGGTAGGGGTCCCTGCCATGGCAGGGTGAACTGGGATGGTCTCCAGGGTCCCCTGCAGCCCCAGCCGAGCTGGGCTCCAGGGCCGTGCCCGTGCCCAGCCTGGCGGCTGCAGCACTGCCAGCTCCAGGCTCTGCGCAGGGGCTGGGGAGGGGAGGGGAGGGTGACCTTGTCCTATATTTTAAAGGCCACTTTTCATCTACAGGCAGCAGCCAAACGAGGGCAGCAGCAGGGAGGAGAGGATGAGCAATGCAGCGAGGCACGGGCAATGCCTGCCCGGCCCTGGGCCCTCCCTGGCACGGCAGGGCCTGGCAAGGGCTGCCCCAGCCCTGCTCCCCTCCTGCCCTGCAGCAGAGCCCGGGGGGCCGGGAGGTGCCCTGGGTGGGACAGCCCTGGGTGGAGGTCCCTGAGCTGCTCCCCCCAGGGCTGGTGCAGCCCCCCCGGCACAGCAGCCACAGCCCCCGGCCCGGCCCTGCCCTGGCTCTCAGCCCCCAGGGAGCTCCAAACCCCACCGGGAATGTGAGACGGGACCCCAGCACGTCCCACAGACATCCTGCACGTGCCCATTCCTATTTCCTCAGGGAAAGGTAAGAATTCTCTGCAAGGGACCCCAGTTGCATCATCACACTCCTGACGTGTCCCCCAGCCTGGTTCAGAACTTCAGGACACCAATGGAGAAGCCCAAGTCAGCTTTGGCAGGGCGGCAGGAACTGATGGTGACACGCAGCCACCTCCCAGCCCGGTGCCAAGAGCCCTCCAGGGACTGTCCTGTCCCTGCGAGCAGCACTGGCCCCAGGGGAAGGAGGTATTGTCCTTGTCCCTGCCTGTCCAGGGCCGGCTGCCCATCTGCTGGGGTGAGAGCTCCTCCAGGCATCCTGCAGCTGTGAGCTCTCACTCCCCCTCCGGAAAGCGCCTCAGAGATATTCTTCAGCACTTTGCTGCTTCAGGGCACTAATGACAAGTGCAGGGCTTGGCTGGCAGGAGCTGGAGCTCCCCTCCTCCCCGGGAAGCATTAGCGGACCAAAGGAAGGCTGCGCCAGGGGCTGATGGCCTCCATCCAGTCTCCCATGTTCTGGGAGGAAGGATTGCTCAAGGGCAGCCATCAGGGAGGAAAGCAGGCCTTGCCTCCCAGCCCTAAAATTGGAAGGTTTGCTCTGGTTAAAACAATTCAAGAATTCCTAGGAAAAAAGGCTGAGGTGTCTGCAGAGGAAAGGACGGGGAAAGTCAGAGCAGGGGTGCCAAGGGGACACAATTGTGCACCTTTAATCCAGAGGCAAAGCCTCGCTCTGCACACGGGGCCCTGCTAAGCCCAGCCTGGGGCTCTGCAGGGCCCTGGTGCCCGATGTGCAGGTGGAACACCTGGCAGTGCCAGCCTGGGATAGCTCCTCCTCTCCTGCCCCAGGGCCTCCCTGCCAGCCACTCCCAGAGCCCAGGGTGCCACGGTGGGTGCCACCTGTCCCTGTCCCTGCTGGCAGCCCCCAACCCTGGGGATGAAGGTGTGAAAAATGCCAATCACTTGTTTTTAAAATGTTTAAAAGCTTAATAGTAATAAAATTGTTATAAACATAGCAATATAATTAGAGTAATAATAATTTGGACAATTGGGAATAGGACAAAATGAGACAATAGAAACAAAGAGTTATCAACAGTCTGGGTGCCTCTTTCTGGGCAAAATAAGCCCAAAAAAGGACCCACGTTACCAGAGGATTAACCCTTAAAAGAAATAGCCTATTGCATATTCATACACCTCATCCATGCTGCATTATTTCCATTCAGCAAAGGATTCTGTCTGGTCAGTGTCAGCTTCTTCCTCTTAATCCTAATGGTGTCTTCAGGGCTGGGCTGAGCGAGGCAGGAAGAATAAGAGAGCAATAAATTCTCTTTCTCTGAAAGATTCAGATGTCCTGTGGCTGCTACCTCGCTGCAAGTCCTTTCTTTAAAAAATATCTTACATAGCATAGTTTCCGTTTTAACATTTTGTTATAACCTAAAACTATATTTAACACACTACTTAAGAAAGTTAATACAGCATAACTTTCTAACATAAAACATCTAATATTCATTTTAATATTTGCCAAAAGCCAATCATGAAATACCCATTTTTCACAAGGGGGATCTTTGGGAATGTTTCCCACACTCCTGGCTGCTGCTCTCAGGTGCAGCAGGGGCTCAGCCCCTGAGGCTGTGGCTGCTCTGAGCTCCAGGCTCCCTGGAGATGCTCTCAGAGAAGTTCTCAGATGCTTTTGCCTCCAGCAGTGGGCACAATTTGAAATAAAAAAAGGAAGTTTTAGACAGATTGGGCTCAGGGTTCTCCCAGTAATGAGTGAGAGGACACAAGAAACAGCCAAGTTGCACCAGGGGAAATCTAGACTGGAAATTAGGGACAAGTTCTTCCCAGAAAGGCTGCTCAGGCGCTGGCCCACTGCCCAGGGCACGGTGGAGTCACCATCCCTGGGGGGCTGGCTGGGGCACCTGGGGACGGGTCAGTGGTGCCCTTGGAAGTGCTGGGGGAACAGCTGAACTCGAGGACCTTGAAGGCTTTTCCAGCCAAAAGGAGGGGCCCTGTGCCCTTGGTGGCACAGCTCTGGGTCAGACCCGGACTCCAGGCCAGGGGTCAGCTCCTCTGGGGAGAGGAGAGGAGAGGAGAGGAGAGGAGAGGAGAGGAGAGGAGAGGAGAGGAGAGGAGAGGAGAGGAGAGGAGAGGAGAGGAGAGGAGAGGAGAGGAGAGGAGAGGAGAGGAGAGGAGAGGAGAGGAGAGGAGAGGAGAGGAGAGGAGAGGAGAGGAGAGGAGAGGAGAGGAGAGGAGAGGAGAGGAGAGGAGAGGAGAGGAGAGGAGAGGAGAGGAGAGGAGAGGAGAGGAGAGGAGAGGAGAGGAGAGGAGAGGAGAGGAGAGGAGAGGAGAGGAGAGGAGAGGAGAGGAGAGGAGAGGAGAGGAGAGGAGAGGAGAGGAGAGGAGAGGAGAGGAGAGGAGAGGAGAGGAGAGGAGAGGAGAGGAGAGGAGAGGAGAGGAGAGGAGAGGAGAGGAGAGGAGAGGAGAGGAGAGGAGAGGAGAGGAGAGGAGAGGAGAGGAGAGGAGAGGAGAGGAGAGGAGAGGAGAGGAGAGGAGAGGAGAGGAGAGGAGACGAGAGTAGGGAGAGGAGATGATGACGAGAGGAGGAGGAGGAGAGGAGAGGAGAGTGAGTAGGAGAGGAGAGGAGAGTAGAGTAGAGTATATTATCTTATATTATATTATATTATATTAATTACATAAAGTGATATAGATATTATACTATATTACAGTTTTATAAGTTGCGAGTTTCATGGTATTTTATTCTAATAAGGTAAAAATGAAGACGTATCTTTTTTTAATATGGTTTTTTAAAGGTAAATTGTTTAATTAAGAAGTTATATTTAAATTATTTTTTTTAACTTAATAACTATTTGTGTTCTGTAATGTGGATTTTTTTATTTGATTATATAATACCTCTTAACTTATGAAGAATAAGGTGAAGAAGAAGGTAAAGAAGAAGGATTAGATTTTGTCTTAAAACTCCTATTTTGTTTTATTTATATTACTATATCTTAAAACTTTAAGTTTTCTATTATATGATATTATACACTTTTAATTTTAAAAATGCCCAAGTGGTGCCTGGAAGGAAACAAGAGAAGGAAAGGAGGGGAGGAAAGGAACCTGCAGCAGCCCCAAGGTTGTTTATTGTTCTTTATCTATAAAATTTTTTCTCCTGTCCTGTTGAGGTCTGTTTAGCAAGACAGCCCAGGACACACTGCCTGCCCCCAGGGTGGTGTTATCTCTTTATACTAAAAACTACCTGTACAATGTTTACGATTATTTTCCAATACCCATCACCTGTGTTAGACAGTGAGCTTCTACTCTAAACCAATCTAAAAGTGCCAACATCACAGCAGAAAATGGAGGCCAAGAAGAAGGAGAAAGTCAGGACACACCCAGATCCCTCCATCTTGCCCCCTGGACCTCCATTCTAGAAACCCCAAAATCTATTTTTCTATTTTCTATAGTGCTAAATTCACTATCATTCTACTTATTTTTTCGTGGCTTGCAGATCTTCATCTAAGGCTTGTAACTTGCTCCACTGGTCATAATCAAACCCACAGGCATTTTGGGCTCTGAGACCCCTGGCAGAGGTCTTGGCTGCTCAGGACAGCCAGAGGAAAGTCCTGGGTCCTGACAGGGGACAAGGCACCTTCCAGACTGTCCTCCTGGTCCTGCAGCTGCTCAAGCACAAAACAGGGGGGGACAAGGACTCACCAGGGCCATCTCCAGACCCACAGATCCCTCCCCAGCACGAGAACAAGGCAGATGTTGCTCTCTCCCCAGCCAGCCACATCTGGGGGTTCCCCCAGCCACAGATATTTGCCCAATGCTCTTTGAGGTTTTCCCTCCCATAGCTCGGGTCTTTACCCCACCCTGTGACAAGCTGCTTCCCAGGCAAACCTGGGGCTGCTGGAGGGAGGTTCTGAGGCCATTAGGTGCTCCCAGCAGCTTGATGGAAGCTGTCCTGGGTCCCACCTCTCCTCCACAGCTCTCTGGTTACCATGATATTTTGTGAAAAATCCCTTTGCCAGGATTTTTTCTCCGGAGAAGCTGGGAAGCTTCACCTTCTCCCTGTCTTGCTACTTTGGAATGTGATTTGGAGAATTGTTTATCCAGCATGTGAATTATTTTTAATTAATGGCCAATCCCAATCCAGCTGTGTCAGTCTCTGAGTCTGTCACAGGTTTTTATTATCATTCCTTTCTAGCCTTCTGATGTGTCCTTTCTCTTTCTTTAGTATAGTTTTAGCATATAATTTTCTATAATATGATATGATATATGATACATTATCTGGTATGATTGATATAATATAATAAAAAATCAGCCTTCTGAGAACTTGGAGTCAAGTCTCATCTCTCACCTTATCCTGAGGACCCTCACAACACCGCAACACTCTCTGGTTTCTCAGTCTCAGCAGTGCCTGGTGCCTGGGACACAGGCACACCCCAAAATCCCCCTGTCCCCCCCCAGCCCCACAGTCACTGCAGAGCAGCAGCAGGGACACCAGCACACACAGGGTCCCCGAGGGGACACAGACAGACTGACTGACAGCACTGAGGGCACTGTCCAGGCCAGCTGGGTTACCTGGCCAGGTGTGGCCATGGGAGCTCTTGGAGGGCCACAGTTCCCCCAGCAGCCCGGAGACGCAGGGCAGAGAGCCCTGGTGCCGGCCGTGCTGCCCCCAGCCCTGCCCACGGTCCCCAAAGGAGGAAGGAATGAGTCAGTGCTCCGAGGCCTCTCATGCACGGTGTGGGTGGAGCAGAGCTGCAATTTCTTCCCCAGGAGATTACACTCCTTGCAAAGCCTCTTTATTTATTTCTCCTTTTGCAACACAGCAATTGCTGACTTGCCGACTCCCCCGCACCTGGGGCTGCCACACGTGGGCAGGGGACACTCACATCCTGCAGTGTGCCAGGCTGGCAGCACAGCACAGCAAGGGCCACAGGCTCCTCCTGGGACCCGTGTGACACTGAGGAGTCAGGAGGTGACCAGCAGCTTCACTGCTGGGCCACAGGACACCTGCGGCCCCAGGGGCACCCCCGTCCTGAGGGGGACACCCGGGGTGGGGCACCCAGAGGATGCCAGCATTGCCCGGCAGTCAGACACAGCCTGCCTGGGGCAATGCTGGGAGAGAGGCAGGAGAAGCTGGGAGGATGCTGGAAGGAGCCTCCGGGCTCCTCCTCGCTCTTTGGCACTCTGTGCAAGCTGAGATGGTGCCGCCCCATGTCCCCAGAGAAATGCAGGGGTAACTCAGTGCCAGCTGCAGGCAAACAGAGCCTTTAGTGCTGGCGACACTCCACGACACTTCCCAGGGACAGCAGCAATGTGCCTGCTCTGAGCAGAGCCCTGGGGCCGCTGATGGCCCTGCAGGAGCCCTGTCCCAGCCCCGCAGGAGTCTAACCCTAACCCTAACCCTAACCCTAATCCTAACCCTGTCCCAGCCCTGCCTGGCCCCAGGGCTCAGGGAAATGAGGGAACGTGCTGAAGGGCTGCCAATGGGGAAGCATTCCATTGATCTTCATTCCTTTAAAAGTTTCATTGCTTTAATTTTCTTTATTACAGCTCTTAGATTAGTCCGTGGTTCAACCTCCAGGTGATGATCCTGTATCCAGAATCTGATGCTTGTTCTCAGCAAAGGAGTTGATTTATCCATGCTGATTTGTGCTCCTAGTTCTTGAAGAAAATTGCACACAGTGGTTAATTGTGTTAAGGTGAGAAGTGTTTGGGTGACAGAGGAGGAACTCATCCATATCGGGAATAGTCCAAACATGAAGGAGGCTGATGCTGATTTCAGCTGCGAGGGCAGGAGAGAAGGGATGGAGGAGAAAAGGACTGGGACAGACTCCCATTGCAGCTTTCCTAAAATAGTAGAGCATTCTCTGTCAGATAAGCAAGCCTGCTCCCACTAGCTGGGTTAATAGGAACATGATAAAAAGCCTGAGATAAGTCCAAAGAAATCCTGGGTATCTCCGTGGGCAATATCCCACAAAGTGTGGTGAGATTTGGGGCCTAGTATTCTTTCCTCTGGAGAGCTGAGAGAAATCCACCACAGGGCTGGTCATGAGCCAGGCTGTCCTTTGAGGAGGGAACACGGCTGAGGACAGCACCCAGCACAGCTCACATTCAAATATCAGAGCTGCCTTCAATCAGCATCACCAGAGCTCAGGGCTTCTCTGGGAGCAACTTCAGGCACTGCTGGGAGAGACAGAAAATCCACCAGATGTTGTCCAGGCAGGATGGAAGGAAAGCAAAAGCACTGCAGGAAAGGTCACCTCAAGGAAAAGCTCCTCCTGTTATCCTCTCCATGAGCTCTCCTTGCTTGCAAGGACACAAGCAGGGCTGAAGTCTTCCCAGCACACGGCACTCCGCTGCCTGAGGCCTCTGCTGCCCACCAGGAGGGCACAGGGAAGCAGCAATGGCCCCATGTCCTGCCAGGAGGTGCCCCCAGGGCAGCCTGCACCCCCCAGCCCCAGTGCCTGTGGCACTGATGGGCTGCTCCTGCTTTGACACCCAATTCCTCCAGAGCAGAGGGAGTGCAGGGCAGCACAAGGTGTCCCCTGGGCAGGGTCACTCCTTACACACGTGTCATCTCCAGCTCAGAGCACATCCAGCAGGCAGAGGGATGTCCCTGTGGCTCTGCCCCAGCCCTGTCACGTGCTCCCAGCCCCCCTCACCCTGTGTGCCTCTACATCATCTCCCCCCACCAGCACATTTCTCATCCCCAGTGTGGGACTGGGGCCTCCCCTGGCTACTGGCCCTGCTGCAGAGACCTTCCCCTGGGGCTGAGCCCTGTCCCAGCACATCCCAGGGAGGAAGAGCTGTGGGGTTGGAGGCAGAGATCCCCTCGTTCAGCCCTACCAGGTTTTGCTGTCCTTCCTCATGCCAGACACCCCCTGTCCAACAGGTCCCCATCCCACCTCACCCCCTCACACATCCCCCAAAACTGCCTTCCTTGTGTCTGCTTGCTAAATCCAAGCATTTGCATTCCTCAAACCTCCTCCAGCACACTCCTGCCCCATGTCCTTGTGCCACCATCCCCATCTGGGAAGATCTTCAGAGACTGCTCTGCTCCCCAGACCTGCAGGGGCTCTGCTCTCCTGGAGATCCCACTGGGTGTTTTCTTGGGCTGCTGGTGCCACACAGGGATGGCAGAGAGCAAAACACCTCCAGCACCTCCTCAGGCCAGCCCTGGTGCCTCTGGTGCTCAGCACTCCCCACATTGACCCCCACAGTGAGCCAGGTGTGATGTGTGCCCCCATCCCCCATTGGCCTCCAGGGCAAAGGGCTCTTCCAGGGATGCTGTGGCACCATGCTGGTCACATATCTGTGTCCCATCTCACAGGACAGGCTCCCAGCACCAGGAGTGTGTTGGGGCCAGCCCTCTGCAGCCACCATGTCACCATCATATTTTCTGGAAAAATCCCCTTGCCCAGGATTCTTCTCCTGGGAAGCCTCAGAGAAAAATGAAAACAATATTATCTCATTTGCTTCTCCTGTGTTTTGCTGCTTTGGAATGTATTTGGAGATTATTTCATTGGCTTCATGTGAGTGTTTTCACTCTTTGGCCAATCAGGGCCAAGCTGTGTCAGGGCTCTGGAGAGAGTCACGAGTTTTCATTATTATCTTTTAGCCTTCTGTAAGTGTCCTTTCTGTATTCATTAGTATAGTTTAGTATAGTATTCTTTAATATAATATAGTATCTTAAAATAATAAATGAGCCTTCTGAGCACATGGAGTCAGATTCATCCTTCCACACTTCATCTGGGAACCCCACAAATACAAGAGCACCACACCAGCAGGGCCAGTGGATGAGGGCAGGTACCTTGGACAGCTTCCACTCTCATTCCTGTTCCCTTTGGGAGGCAGCCAGGCCGGTGGGAGAAAAATGATCCTCACTACCAAGAATTTAAAAGGTTTATTAAAACCTTATCAAAAATACAACAGAAGACTGAATAGAGAAAATAATGCAGTGCCAGGAGCAGAGGATCTTTCCCACCCTGTACTCACCCACACCATGGAGGTTCCACCTTTTAACACTTTAGATCCTCCCAAAGCTCTGTCCATCGACTCCTCCACTGCCCAGTGGTGGAGATCTCTTCCTCAAATCCTGACTGGAGCTCAGGTGCTGCCATGGTAAGGAGCCAACCCTCCCAAATGTCCCAAACCCAGGGCACCCCTGATAACAAAACAAGGGAGTAAAACGTAAGTATAAATCTACAAAACATTTCTTAACATATACACAGGCTATTTGCCCTGTAATTGTGAGAGCCAGCCATGGCATTGCTCCATGTCACACCGGGGGCAGGGAGGGCAGCAGAGCTCTCCAGCCCTGCATCTCCCATCGAGCACTGAGCAGCAGAGAGAGAAACCAGGGCCGTGGGGAGGAGGAGGAGCAGCTTTGGAAGAGGGGCAGCCCCAGGGGATGGGGGCACAGCAGTGCTCAGGCAGCTGCTGCCCGGGACATCCCGTTCCTGTTCCCCCACCCCGCTCCTGCAGGACACGCGGGGCCGCTGCTGGCGTCCCTTTGTGGCCACAAGGCTTTGTCACCATCAGAACAGGGAGGCTGAGCAGGTCCTGTCGCGGCAGCCGGGCTGGGTGCAGCCAGCCCTGCTCACGGCCGAGCCAAGCCCAGCTCCTGGCCTGGAGCTGCTGACCGGGGACACTCGGGCACATCAGCCCTGAACGCTGCACAGCTGCTTTCCTTTGGAGAGGAATCCCCAGAGCCTCTCCCAGGGGTTCCTCTCTCCATCACCTCCCCTTCTGCCCTGCAGAGCAGAAACCACTCGAGCTCCCCCCACCCATGTGGAAAACACGTGAACTCTCCTGTGAAAATGGAAAAAGTTCAGTAAAGGGCAATGGGAGACAAGGAGCACAGAGCAAAGGTTGTCACGGTGCCCTGAGCCAAGAGCACCCTGTTACCTTCAGGTGTCCCTTAAATACCTTAAATTACATCAGCCTGTTACATATTCATAGACCCTCATGCTCAGTAAACTTTTCCCCAAACTAGTTCACATGTTCCAAGAATTATTTAGCCTGGCTCCTCCTTGGGTTCACCTTTTTAGAGCGTGTGTATTCCTCGCCTGTGGTTTCAGTCCATTCTCATCACCTCCAGTTCTGGGCCCTGGCCCACACTGCCTTCAGAGGGTGAGTGCTGATGGCTGCCAGATGTGTCCAGGTGTGCTCATCCTGTGTGCTTTGGGTGTTATCCCAACCCAGCAGGCATTTAACACAAGCACACTGATACCAGCTATTGCACTGAGATCATGAACCCCGGAAATAAAAACTGTGTCTTTATACCAAAGTCACTTTAACACTACAGATATACAATCCATTTTAATATCTGCAAAAAGCCAATATAATATTTTATATCTATAACACCCACCAGGACATGAGGCAGAGGGGAGGTTCTGAGGGCACTTGGCAGAACCAGGGGCAGAAGCTGAGTCCAAATCCCACTGCCTGCCCAGGGCCCTCAGCTGAGTGATGCACACTCAGGAGCTGCCCTGCCTGATGAGAGGAATGACAGATTTCTCTTTACAAACCAGCTGTGGGTCTGCTGGTAGATAAAACCAGCACTGGGAGATAAAAGAAACAACGGGAAGGATTCCACTGATTGATGAATGGGAAAAGATATTTGCCTTCACAAATAAACTGTAGGTTTGCTGACAAATGAAATTGGATTTTGAAAGATGAAAGTAACAATGGGGGAAACCTCTGAATTCCATAAGAATTAAAAAATTAAAAGGAGAGTTATACATTAGAGGGAAAGCTTTGGTGTCAGGCATTCTGGGAAGTCTGAACCTCTGAAGTACCTCAGCCAAAGGGGAAAGAGAGAAGGGAAGTGTGGCTGGGAAAATTAGGATAAAAAGGCCAGTGTCAAAAAACCTGTCCTCCAAAAATTTGAGAAACCCTGGGGGAATGCCCCATGGCCTCTCCCTTTATTTGAATAAAGTAAAAAGGACTCCTCTGTCTCCTTTTGGACATAAATCTCTGATGTCTGTGGATTAACTTTCCTGAAGCCCAAGCTGAGCACCTTGGACTTCAGCTCTGAGGGACCCTCCTGGGTGCACAGGCAAAGCCACCAAAAGATGCTTTCACTGTTTTGGAAAATATACCAAGTTTAAATTGTTTTATTTTATAGTTTTAGTCAGTTTTGTTCACCCTTGGCACAGGGGAAGGGAATTGAACTTTCTGTTCAGGGGTTTGGTCCAGCAGGCAAGGTCAGATGAGCTTAAAACTCAACAGACTGGGAGTGGCACAGAAGGTACACAAAAGATAATGACCATTAACAGCCATTAATGACCATCAACACCAAACATCACCCCTGGCTTGGTCAGAGATACCTGGTCTGGGAAAAGAGAGATAAAAATGAGACCCTAATTAACATTGAAAGTGAAGAGATTGATAAGCAAAAGGAAAACAAATACTGAGAACTGAGCGAGGTGGGACCAATGAACATGGAGCCAATGAATTGCAATGGGTTGTGAGAGTGTGTGGAAAAATTCCAGCAAAGTCTATATGTGATAGACATATAAACTGCACACATGGGCAATGTGTGGATGCCATTTCTATTGTACATCCTGGCCAGAATGAAGCAATGCCTTGATTCTCTTACACTGAAAATGTTGGAGAGATTTTGTTTTTCCTGCAGCTTTGGTGACAACTGGGTGGTGACCCTGGGGAAAAAAATGGTTTACTGCTGGTGCATGACAAAATCTTCCATCTCCTTCCATGTCCTCCCACTCCTCAGGGGTGGGGAGGCTGATGATTGAGCCTCACTAGAGCTGGTGGAGGACCCCAGCCACAATCAGAGGAGTTATCTCATCTTTTGAAGTAGAAATAAATGTTTTGCCACTGAAGAAGGAAAGGGAGAGGAAGGAAAAAAAAGTAAATCAAAGGTAGCTTTTCCCTTGGGAGTTTAAAAGAATCTTTGCAGGGAACAGTGGATAATAAGGAAGGTGGAACATCTTTTGCTAATGCAGGAGAGCTCTTGACCTGCCCAATTCTGCTGAGGAATGAAGCGAGCGAGAGCCCCGGAAGGAACATTAGGTACACTGGTTATCAGTCTTGTTAAGAAATTCAGTGCATTAAATGAACACTCCTGGGCACTGAGGAGCTTCAGCAGTGCTGAGCACACAGAGCCCTCCCCAGCGAGCAGGTGCTAATGAAATAAAGCCATTAGAGCCCCCAAGTGACCACACAGCACAGCTGGGTGACATGTTTAACTGCTCTCTGCTGCACTGACTGCCTGACAAGGTCTCTCAGAAGTCTGTGGAGCTCAGCAGACTCTCAAGTTATGCTTTTTAAATCCTGAAGTGGCTGTCTGACAAACAAAACAAAAATACCCCCAGACAGGAGGCTGTGCTTCACACAAAGGGAAAAATCAAGCCCAAGGGGCTGCCCAGCAATTCTGCCTGACTCCTCTCCCAAACTTTGCCAGCTCATCCTGCCCCAGCCCCTCCTGCCCAGGTGCCAGGAATTCACCCCAGGGACATCTGTGGCTCTCACAGAGGTGCTCAGGCAGTCCTTGTGGCATTGCCCTGCTCTGGACCTGCTGGCCACTGGTGGCAGAGCAGGGGATCCCATCCCACAGGATGTGTGTGAGCAGCTCACAGCCCTCTGAAGGGCCTAAGAACCTTCCCAGAGAAGGGTTTCAGCTCTGAGTGAATACATATTAATGTGGCCCCATAAAATCCTCCATCAAACCTTATTAAAGGATGATTCACTTTCTGTCACTGGGAGCAGTCGGGCTGTGCCTGGAGGGAGCAGCTGTCCCAAAATCAGGTCCTGGCAGGGCTGTGGTGCAAAGCCTGCCCTGCTGCTGGATTATACTCTTTTCTGACCCAGAGGAGGGGCAACTGAGAGGCGCTTAAAAACTTTTATTCTATTTTTAGTCTCACAGAAGGGTGAGATTTTTTGTGGTTTTGATGCTGAAATTTCCAATCCAGCATTTTGAGCTCCACTGATGACGCTGTCTTGAGTATGGGCTCAGGTGTGACCCAACACCCTGGTGCTCCATGGAGCAGGCAGTCCTGGGGGATTCCTTCCACACCAGCAGGAATTGGGGCATGTGGGAAGCACCAGCTCCCAGCTGGGATGCTCAGGACAGCCCAGGACGTGTCACAGCACTCCCAGGATAACCCTGGGCTAACAATTCCTTGGAATGGCTGCAGTCTAACAGCAATCAGGCTGGATAATAATTGATATAGACTCCATGTATTACAAAAGGCTGATCAATAATGATAACCTTTATTAAAAACCCCATACTTTCATCCCTTAGTTTGCTACAGGTAACCTAATTGGTCTCCAACCATCATCACCATTGGTTAATTAAGAAACCACTCTTTGGTAAACAAATCTCCATGACACATTGCACATGTTCACAATAGCAGGTGCAGCAGGGTAAGATAAGAATTGTTTCTCATTCTTTCCTCTGATTTTCTCACAGCCTCTCCCAGGCATCATTCTGGGACAGTTTTCTCTTTCTGTCTATGGCCAGAGAGCTGCTGCCATGCTGCAGTGGGGCTGTCTCCTGCTGCCAGCTGTGCTAGGCAGCCCCAGGATTCCCTGCTGAGCACAGGGACAGACCAGGAGCACAGAGACGTTCCTGCAGCAGAGATGCAGAAATGCCACCATCCACTGCCAAACCTGTGAGGATGGAGCCACCCAGAGGTCCCTCTCCTGCTCTGACACAGCAGCTTTCCCTCTCTGCAGCCTCATTTGCTCCTGCCAGCCAAATTTTAACAGCCAAGTTGGATCTGAAGCCCCTGAGGATGCTGCTCATGGGAGCCCTCCCCAAAAAGGCAGCACAGGCAGCCCCTCCCTCCCTCCCAGCACACATGGAAAGGGATTTTTGGGGAAGCAAGAGGAACTCCCACCACTGACAGCACTGCTCCTGGGACATTTGAGCTTCTTGCCAGGCCAGGGAGGGGATGAGCAAAAGGCACAATAAGGGCAGAATCCCACAGGAATTCCTGTCCTGGCTGGCCTGGGGCACCCAACACTGTCTCCTGAGAAACAATCTCTGGGAATTCCCACTGTTTAGAATCCCAGAATTGTTTGGGCTGGAAGGGACTTTAAAGATCAACTTACCATGGCAGGGGCACCTTCACTGTCCCAGGCTGCTAAAAGCCCCATCCAACCTGACCTTGAGCACTGCCAGGGATCCAGGGGCAGCCACAGCTTCTCTGGGCACCCTGTGCCAGGACCTGCCCACCCTCAGAGGGGAGAATCCCTTCCCAATCTCCCATCTAACCCTGCTCCCTGGCACTGGGAAATCATTCCCCCTGTCCTGTCACTTCATGCCTTTGTTTAAACAAAGATAATTTCATTAAAAAAAAAAAAAAAGAGAGAGAGAAAAATCTTGACAGGATGAAACAGGTCAGATTCTCAAGGAAATTCCTGTGCCCCAGAGCTCTTTTCCCAACAGATATGGCCCCTTTTTGCTTGCTGAAGTGCAGAAAGAATCCCCAGTTCTGTCCAGTCAAAAGAAACAGCTCTTGTTTTGTGTATCATCTGAAACCTCCACAAATCCATGTCTGCTGGGAAGGGATGTCTCTTCCAAACTCAGCTTTTTCAATAATATCCATGACATGCCTCTTTTCCAAACTCTTCAGCCTCCTGTGTGCCCACAGCTCCACCCAGGTTAAGCTCTCCTGGGTGCTCCAGGCTCTTCTTTGCACTTCCAGCTGCTCCTCAGCTGAGGGAGAAATCAGGGATTTTTGAATAGAGACCAAAGACAATTTCCTTTTATTTTATTTTTTTATTTAGAAACTTGAAGCCTGCTTTTGTATTTACTGTAATGTATAAAAATCAAAGCAGTCCTCTCTAAGCTGCCCTCCCCCAAAAGGGGGCACAGCCATCACAGCTGGGAGAAGCAGCTTTAGCTATTAAAAATCAACAAATGTGGCTAAACCTGCCCTTGAGGGGAGGAAAAAATACTAAAAAATGCTAAAAATCTTTTAGATAGGATAGAACTACACCTGGTCTGGCGAGCCCCACACGTGCCAGGGGCAACCAGTGCCCCCCAAGCCTAACCCCAACCTCCAGCCCAGGGGGTTTGAGGGGCTCCAGGCTCCCTCCCTCATCTTCCCACTCTTCACTAAACCTCCTTTACAAACACCAGCTGATTTTCTGAATTATTTCATGGCTGTGCTGGAAGGACACATCAACTGTCCAGGCAGACACGAGAGCAAATTGCAGAGGGGCACTGGGGGGCACTGGAGCTGCTGGCACCTTCCTCCTGCAGGGCAGCCTTGCCTGGCCCTGGGAGAGCTGCAGCTCCCTCAGCCAGGGGGAACATTCCAGGCTATGCCTTCAGGGCTCTAGGGGCTGGAAGGTGTCCTAGTTTGTGCAGGACACAGGGGTGGTGTGGTCACCAATTGTTGTGGTGTTGATGTGAGGGTCCCCAGGACGAGGTGAGAGATGAGAATTGACTCCAAGTTCTCAGAAGGCTGAATTATTATTTTATGATATTATAATAAAAGAAAATGATATACTAAAACTATACTAAAGAAAGAGAAAGGAGACATCAGAAGGCTAAACAAGAATGAGAATAAAAACTCTTGACAGACCAAGTTCCTGACACAGCTGTACTGGGATTGGTCATTAATTGAAAACAATTCACATAGAACCAATCAAAGATTCACCTGCTGGTAAGCAACCTCCAAAGCACATTCCAATTATTGTTTACATTTCTTTACTGAGGCTTCTCAGGAGGAAAATCCTGTTGAAGGCATTTTTCATAAAAGATGACAGTGACACAGGGGCACCTCCCGGGATGGAGCCAGGGAAGGCAGCCTCGTTCTGTCCCTTGTGCCTTCCTGCCAGGGGCTGTGGCTCAGGGGGTGGTTCCCAGCTGGGGCTCAGCTCCAGGGAAGGTGCCAGCCCTGCAGGATGCAGGTTGTGAAAAGTGCATCTCAGATGGCTCTACGCAGATATTTACTATGTGTATTTTGCTGTATTGATTAGTAGTGCTGTATTAACATTTTATTAGTATGGTAAATGTAGTTTTGTAGTTAGAAGGTAACTTTTGTAGTTAAAATAGGAACTATGTAGGTGGGATATTTCTTTAAGAAAGGAATGAGGTACTCACACCATTTCTTCTTTCTCTGAAAGAAGAAATCTTTCAGAGAAAGAGAATTTATTGCTCCATTATCAGAAGAAACGAACTTCTTCCTGCCTTGCTCAGCTCTGAGGATGCCTTTTAGGATTCAGAAGAAGAAGCTGACACCGACCAGACGGAATCCTGGGTTTGAATGGAATTGATGCATCATGGATGAGGTGTATGAATATCCAACAGGATGTTTTTTTTAAGAGTTAATCTTCTGTTAACGTGGGCCCTTTTTTGGGCTTATGTTGCCCAGAAAGAGGTACCCAAACTGTCCATAACTCTTTGTTTCTATTGTCTCATATTGTCCTAATCCCAATTGTCCAAAATTTTTATTAGTCTAATTATATTGCTGTTTTTATAACAATTTTATTACTATTAAACTTTTAAAATTTTAAAACCAAGCGATTGGCATTTTTCACTCAGGGCGTTCCTGCTGCAGCTCCCCTGGAGCGCACGGGGCAGGGCAGGGGCAGGACCCGGGCACCGAGAGCAGTGGCCCCATGGATTTTTCCTTCCATTGATTGACCCCCATGGGGTTCATTTGCATGGAGGCTGCCTTGCCGCTCATTAGCGCTGTCCTAATGAGGCCCCTGCAGTGAAGGCTCTGCGTAGCATCCCCAGCCCTGCCCAGCCCCTGATTTGCTGAAGCAAACCAACTCCACAGCTTGGTGAAAGTTGTAAAGCCAGTGTAATTCCATTACAGCGCTGGACACGTGGGAATCGTTCTCCTAAGATGACATGCGTGCCTCTGGCAACTCCAGATCCTTTTTTATTTCCTTCTCAAACACATATGCGAGCAATTTCACAACAGGTTCATATATTTTCATTCTAGTGACTTTGTGTGGGCTTGCCGCTAATTCTTCTTTATCAGAAGGAGTTCCTGGGTCAGGTTGCCTTCTCTCAGTCTCTCTGTCTGCCCCCCCTTATTTCTGTCCTTTGGCTGCAGCAGCTTCTCCTAGCGTAGGCTTTTTGGGAGAACAGGCAGTCAGACTAAGAGCTATGTTTGCAAGCTACAGACTTAACTCAAAGATCTTCATTTCACCTAAATCAAAATGGACTTTTATTCTGGAAAATTTCTGCTCTTACCCCAGCTCGGCTGGTGCCCCCTTTTCTCACAGGCAGCTCCCAGATGCAGCAGAGCAGGAGAGGAGGCTCCTGGAGGAGAGCAGGAGTGGCTGTGGAAGAGCTGAGTGTGGCAGGAAGGGATGGCCAGAGCCAGCACATCCCTTCTGCAGGAGCAGGGCTGCCCAAGGAGCCACTGAGACTGTTTGACAACTGCCAACAGTACCAGGAGTAAATGATTTCCTTCTCAGAGAGGGGAATCAAGGAGCTCCACTCCATCTTTTTCCATATTCCAGGATCTCAGTGCCAGCCAGTCAATCTGCAGCAGCTGGGCCAGGCCCTGTGCAGCTGCCAAAGCACAGCAGACATAAACAGTGCTCCAAACAAAGGTGGTGTGTGTCTAAGAGACCCTGGAAAACCTCTCCCTTCTGGGAGCTGTTGGAGGCACAAATGGATTTCTATTGTGTTATTTCTGAAGGAAAATAAGGATAGAATAACAACAAACATCAGAAAACCCTAATAAAACCTGAAAAAGACTGGAACTGGTGCACAGTGGACAGAGACAGGCAGGATTGCCACAGCAAAACACTGAGCAAAGAACAGAAATTCAACTTACCCTTAAGCAGGACAAGAGAAAGCCCCAAGGAAGAATTGCTCGTTCAAAAAAAAAAAAAATTAACCCTGAGCTAACTTCAATTCCAAACCACAGCAATGCCAAGATTTCTGCACCTTCCCACCTGCTCCCTTTCCCCTTCAGTTTTTTTTTAGAGAGCAGGAACCCACTGGCTCACACCTGACACCCCACAAACCAGAGCTGCTCGAGGGCTGCACAAACCCAGCCTGAGCTGCAGAACCACCCCAAGAGATTCCCAGTGCCAGGGTGGAACCAGGGGCACCAACCCAGCCCGAAGGAGACAGAGATGCCCTGCCTAGTGCCCTGGCAGTGGGCAGGAGGGGGTGGCAGTAACAGGGAAGTCACTGTGGGAGTAATAATGGCCCTGTATACACAGCTCAAAAACTGGCCACGTTTCTGATGGACTGAGGTGTTCACCACACTTTTGGAATTCCCTATTCCCCCACGAGTCAGGCAATTGTTGAAAGGACACACCACACTCTAAAATGCGATCTAGATCAACAGAATGGGGGAGTGGCCCAAGCAACACCTCAGATGAGGTTGAGAAAAGCTTTATATACCCTTGAGTTTTAAAATTTTTCCCCAATGTGAGAAATTATACTCTCAAAACATGTAAAAGGTTTATTAAAACCTTATCAAAAATACAACAGAAGACTGAATAGAGGAAATATTGCAGTGCCAGGAGCAGAGGATCTTTCCCACCCTGTACTCACCCACACCATGGAGGTTCCACCTTTTAACACTTTAGATCCTCCCAAAGCTCTGTCCATCGACTCCTCCACTGCCCAGTGGTGGAGATCTCTTCCTCAAATCCTGACTGGAGCTCAGGTGCTGCCATGGTAAGGAGCCAACCCTCCCAAATGTCCCAAACCCAGGGCACCCCTGATAACAAAACAAGGGAGTAAAATGTAAGTATAAATCTACAAAACATTTCTTAACATATACACAGGCTATTTGCCCTGTAATTGTGAGAGCCAGCCATGGCATTGCTCCATGTCACACCAATAAGAAAGGGAGTTGTGCCACACTATGACAGGAGAGCTGCACATTGCTCATGCCTGGATTTGCAGGTGGATGAGACAAGCAGCAGCAATCCATGGTGCAGGACAAGCCAGAGGAAACTGTCCCTGGGACTGAACACTCTTAAGTTTGTCCAGCACCAGTGAGCCTGGGAGAAGGAATGAAGAGCAGTTTGGGGGTTGGATGCTGTCTGGGATTGTAAAATATGTGTGCTCTATTTCCCACCTGTCAGAGGTAGGGCAGTTCTCTTCTGTTCATTGGGCAGTTTTATCTCTTCCACAACCAATTCTCCCTCCAGGAGATCTCTGCTGTTCATGGGCCAATAATTATTAATTATCTCCAGTTCATGGCCAGGGAGTGTCCCTGCATTGTCGTGTCTTTCTTCCAGCCCACCCAGGGAACCCCAGTTGTCGGGGTCTCTCTCTCTAGCTGATCAGAGTGACCCCGAGAAAAGTTTGAAAGTTTCTTTTCCCAGCCTGGTGCTTGAAGGAGTCAGGGCTCTTCATTTTTTCAGTCTCAAGGTTGTTTATTGCATCTTATCTATAAAATTCTTTCTCCCTGCCCAGCCAAGATCCGCTCAGCTGGACAGTCAGAGGCACTCCCCCCACCCCCAGGGCGGTATTATCTTTATATACTACAGACTACGTGTACAATATTTACAGTTATTTTCCAATACCTATCATCTATATTAGATAGTGGGTTTCTACTCTAAACCAATCTAAAAGTGCCAACATCACCAGTGAAGATGGAGGTAGAGAAGAAGAAGAAAAGCTAGACATGCCCAAATCCCTCCATCTTGTCCCCAGAAACCCCTATACCAAAAATCCTAAAACCTACATTTACACTCTGTAATTATTTTATTCTTACACTATTTACACTATTGTGGCTTTTATCTCTTTCTAGAAAGGTGACAATTTGTTCCGTGGTTCATAATCAAACCCGCTGGTGTTCTGGGCTGTGTGCCAGGGTCTCCGAGCCCCCTGGCAAGGGTCCCAGGAACTCTGGACTCCCAGAGGGATGGCCTGAGTTCCAACACTGCATGGCTGATCAAATTCCATCATCCCAGGGGAGGAGCCAAGCATTCCTCCCTGGATCCAATCTGCCCTGGGAACAGCCCAGCAGCCTTTGCCCCCTGCATTCCCAGAGGAGCAGCTTTCTGCTGCCCTGCATTCCCAGAGGGAGAGCAGGCCCATCTCCAGCAGCCCTGGAGCTGCAGAGGAAAACTCCCCCCTTGTGCAGGATCCCTGCTCCAGCAGAACCACAGCTGGCACTGCAGGAGGGCTGAGCCCCCCTGGGATGGGACTGTGCCACCACCCTGAGCCCCCCTGGGATGGGACTGTGCCACCACCCTGAGCCCCCCTGGGATGGGACTGTGCCACCACCCTGAGCCCCCTGGGATGGGACTGTGCCACCACCCTGACTCTGGCAGGGTTGTTTTGTATTACTGCATTGTTGATTTTATTGTTATTTTCTTCCTACTGTTATTCCTGATCCCATATCTTTGCCTGAGAGCCCCTTAATTTCAAAATTATGACAATTCAGATGGAGGGGGTTTACATTTTCCATTTCAGGGGAGGCTCCTGCCTTCCTTAGCAGACACCTGTCTGCTCAAACCAAGACACACCCCTAAAGCAAAGGTGCTCCCCAAGCAGGGCATCAGCTCCAGCCCAGCAGGAGAGGGAAGCAGGGATGCAGAAGACAGGTGAGTACAGGAGGATTGTGGCAGTGTCAGGTTTAGGGTTGAACTCCATGATATCAAAAGGTCTTTTGGAACTTTAATGGTTCTGTGCCTTTGTCTGTCAGGAGGACACACTGCAGGAGGGCTGCGAAAACCCCAACCTCCAAAGCTGCCACATAGCAACACTCAAACTCCTTCAACACCTCTGGGCCCGTCACAAAGCTCAGCATCCTCCTGGGTTTCCCACATCTGTTTCTCCAGCAGAAAGAGGATCAGCTTCAAGACACAGCCCTCAAGAAGCTGGCAGGGTTGGAGAAGAGAAAGAAAGGGTCATTTTAGAAGCTGTTTGCTCCTAAGGGGGCTTTTGGCTCAGTCCACCTGCACACCCTCAGGCAGCTCGACCACCACAGGGGCACAGTCATCAGGCTCTGCCTCAAAGTCCCATCTGAATTTCTTTGTCAGGTGAGCCTTGAACTTCTCAGCCTTGTTCCTCAGAGCCTCATCCACAGCAGAGCTGCACATGCTGGAGAACAGCACCTGAAACAAAGAGCAGAGGTCAGGGAGAGCCCAGCCACAGCCCCAGCTGGGCACCCCCTTCCTGCAGGGACACCAGGGAGTACCAGGAGAGAGCCAGGCTGGGATTTACACCCTGGGACTGTTGCAGCTTTGGGGGGACCCAACCAAAGCCCACACCTGTCACCTCACAGGCCAAGCCCATCCTGCCTTCACACCACCGAACCAGCATCGCACAAATCCACACTCAGGTGAGAGCTTGGTCTGAAGCAGGAGGGTGTTTGTTACTGAGTTTGTACTGTGCAATTCTGAAATATGCCAAAGGGTGAGCTCAGGAAAACTTCTTGATAGAAGGCTTTTTAAAAAAATTCAAATACAAGTAGGCAAATTTCCAGCAAGTGTCCAAAAGGCAAGCAAATAATTGCACCCCTCATTTCCATGGGGAGAGATCTCCCAAAGTATTTTTGTAACATGGTATTACTAAGACTTCAAGACACAGAGGAAACTTAATGAAAATACCTTGAATGCCAGAAAGGAATAGGAGCTGTCTGGAAGAAGCTTGGTTATCCCCAGCACAGCTATCCCCTTGTGCACAGGGTGCTGCAGTGTGGAGGAACCTCTGCCTTCCATCCCCAAACACAAAGCTATTGACATGTCACAAATTCACAGCCTCTGCTGGACCTCAGGGGGAAAGCACCAGTGTGATGAACAGAGCACTGAGCCCCAGAGCCTAGCCCAGCCTGGCTCTGCTCCTCCTGAACTCCTGATACAGAACTAATTGCCATAAAAAGAAATTCCTCTGGGGAAAACACAGCCTCTTATTTACTGGAAGCTGGATAAAACACTGACAATGAGCAGCAAAGTCCTCTGCTTTGTGGATGAACATTTGCCTTTTTCTTGCTCATTCTACTGGAAAACTGCCTCTTTCTAACAGAACTCTTACACAGCAATGCTGCTGGTAGGGGAAAAAAATAGAAGATTTTACTTCCTACTTCTTCTCAATGAACTGCACATTAAATTAGTTATTTCACCAAGCTGTTTTTTTTTTTTTTTTTTCTTCAAGCACTGGTAGGGCTGTAGAGTCACTGGTGGCTGTGCTGTGCTCTTCTTGCCTTGGCTCAAACTCCAAAAATGAAGTTGCTGCTTCCAGAGCTCAGCAGGAGCTGCAGAGAGCTCTCCCCACAGCTCTGAGCATCTGCCCAGGGCCAGCTGCGGCAGAGAACTCTGAAGGATGTGTGTGAAGTGGGGTAAGGCAAGGCCCAGAGCTTCCCTAGCTCCACTTCAGGAAATCCCATGGGAGCAGAGCAGTGGAGAACTCAGTGAGAAGGGGCTCAGTCTTCAAGGGGAATGTGGTGACTCCTGCCAGGGCTTAGGGGTGATCCTGACACCAGCACAGCTCCTGCTGAGGGAGTGAAACACAGACTGAGGGAGCCCTGGGATGGACAAGACTCAGGCAGCCAGAAGCAGCAATAAGTGTTTCCCAAATTGCCCTCAGCAGGAGAGAATGGCAGGTGCCATGTTCTGGGTACTGCTGGGAACTGATAGCACTGCTCTGAGCATGCTGCAAACACAGCTGGGCTGTCCTGTCCTGTAGTGGGATGGAAAAAAATCTACCAACAGAAATAAAATGTAAATTAAAACCCTCCCAAGACTTCTAAGAATCAGAACTGAAAAATCTGAAAGCCACTTGATTAAAGCAATGCTTCCCAAAACATTTTACCCAGCAATTAAACCCAAACACTTTCACCTTCCCCAGAAGTACAGCAAGAACTAGGGGTCAACAAGGAGAGGAATGGAACTGCACCTGCAGCAGAGCTTCCTGCTGGACTGGTTCCCATTGCTCAGCTTTATCAGCGTGTCTGGTTTGGGCTCTTTTTTGTAAACTAAGCCAGTCTGCTGCACTGCCAGCATGGTCACCAGCAGTGGGGTAACTGCTTTCACTGGGGCTGAGGCACAGACCTGCCCCACCTGCCTCAGCACAGGCAGCACCTTTTGTATTTTGGAATAACCATAAATTCCCTCTGGATAAGAACTTGACTACAGGAAATCCTCACTGTGCTAAGCAATGGAAACGCTTCTTAAACACTATCCCTGCCCTTAGCTCAATAAAGCTTTGCTGCAGCTTCCCTGTACACTGAGCAAACCATTCCAAAAACCAGCATCATCAGTCCTTCATGCCAAAGCTTTGTGTGCTGTTTTTTCTTTTGAAAAATGAATGGCCCTTTGGAAAAATTAAACAAACAAACCATGCTGCAGTTACCCAACCTCTCTTGTAGCTGCTGAGCTGAATTTCTTGCTGAATAACAGAGGGAAAAAGTCCAAGTAAAGCCCTGTGTGCTCAGACAGGCTCCCATCTCCCACACAGCTTTGGAATTCCTTTGGCAGTTTCTCCCCAGATTTGATGATGCCCTTCCTCCCACTCCATTTCCCAGGGAACAGCCCCAAACACACCTGTAAGGTGCTGGTTAAAAAGTTGTCCTGGGAGACAATGTCCACAAAAAAATCTGCTGGGATCTCATTGAGCTGGTGATAGAGCACAGAAATGAGGCTGATGTAAAGGTCCTGGTACTTCCCCATGGCCTCCTCTGAGCGGCACAGGATGTTCAGAAGCCTCTTCCAGTGCTCAAAGGCATCATACACATTCCCAATCAGGAAGCAGATGAAGGCAAACTGCAACTCAGCTGTGTGAGTTCAGAGAAGGGAAGGAAAACAAAACATGTAAGACTAAACAGATATCCTGGGAATGTGTCCTCCCCAAAGCTCTGCAAATGACTTCTCAACTCTGGCTTTTACAAAGGGCATTCATACATCAAACACTGACCCTGTGCTGCTCTTCAGCTGGAGCAAAGCAAAGCAGGACGGGGCAGGTCACCTGTGATTATCAGCACTGGAGAGGGACTCTACAGACAGCAAACAACACCAAACAACAAGGCAGGCCCTGCGTTATTCTGTGAGTGTTCAGTACCACATAGGACTGCAAACAGCACTGTCCTGGAATTCTGGGAGAGGTCAGCAGTGCCTCAAAGAGTGTGTTTGCCTTGTTGAATTAAGGGCCAGTGTTCATCACACTGGATGCTTGGTATCAGCTGCTTTGCCACCATTCCCTAAGGTAATTTGTTCTCTCTACATCCTACAGTTGTCTTTGGTAACTTTGAAAAACGAGTAAATTGTATAACGTTAATGTACAAAAAATTAAAGAAGGGACAAACAAAGGATTATTCCAAACCTGGGTTCCAGCTGGGAGGGCTTCTCCCTCCATCCTGCAACAAAACAAAAACCTGCTTCAGGATCTCCACAAAGCCAGCATTTGTTTGTACCACAGGTTGCAAAACAGGCTGGAGAGCAGTGGAGCTCTGGGAGGTGTGGTGCCCCCACAGCAGGGCTGGCACAGCCCGGGCACTGCCACTGTCACCAGCAGCACATGGAGCACACAAGGAGCTGGGCCAGGAGGGGCTGGTCCCTGCAGCAGGAACGAGGCCCACAGCCCCTCCCTAACAGGAACGACGGGCTGGGGGTGCCCATCCCCACTCAATGCTCCCAGGACTCTGTAAGGTCCTGGGAGGTTTCTCAAGAGGTTCCCTGAACAGGTAAGGTGCCAGACACCAGGGCCACCTCTGACAGCTGCTTTTGACTTCATCTGGGGCAATCTGGGCGGCAGCACCAAGTTCCTATACCAGAGTCACAGAACAGAATGACGGAATATCCTGAGTCAGGAGGAACCCACAAGAATTACCCAGGGCAGCCCCAGCCTGCCCAGACCCCCCAACAACCCCACCCTGGGCATCCCTAGCAGCGCTGTCCAAATCCTCCTGGAGCTCTGGCAGCCTCGGGGCCGTGCCAGGGGAGCCTGGGCAGTGCGAGCACCCTCTGGGGAAGAACCTTTTCCTAATATCCAACCTAAATTTCCCCTGACAACTCCAGCCGTTCCCTCGGGTGCTCTCCCTGGTCAAACAGAAGAGAGATCTCAGCTGCCCCTCGGGAGGAGCTGCAGCTTTGGCCTCAGCCTCCTCCAGGCCATGGGAACAGCCCCTATGGCTGCTAAAAACTCCACAAACTTCTGCCCCGCACTGAAGAGAGCCCTCGGCGCGCCAGGGAGCAGGCACAGGCTGCACCCCGGAGCACAGAAATGCCATTTCCCCGGGCGGGGCTCACCGAGCAGGCCCAGCGGCCGGTCGGGGTAGCGCTGCTCCATCACCCGCTGCAGGGCGTAGCTCAGGTCCATGCTGTGCCGGGTGATCTCCTCGGGGGTGGCCCCGTCGGGGAAGGCCTGCCGGGGCAGCTCGGAGAAGCGGATCTGGGTGCCGGCCCGCGGCCGCATGCGGGGCAGCCGGGCCAGGCCCTCGGCATAGCTGCGGCACTCGGCGCCCAGCGGCGGCCGGCGCTGCCCGGCGCGGTCCCGCGTGTGCCGCCCCGCCGCCTCGGGCAGCACCTCGGCGAAGGCGCAGATCTGGCCGCTCTCGGGCTGCAGCTCCTCGGCCGCCGCCTCGCTGATGAAGTTGCTCAGCGACACCCACTTCTTCAGCGTCTCGTAGGGGTAGGGCCCCAGGAAGGGGTCCAGCTCCCGCAGGCTGTCCCGCAGCGCCTCGCCCTGCTCGGGCGGCTCGGGCCGCACGGCCTCACCCGCGGGGTCCCAGCGCAGCACCCGCACCTCGCGGCGCTGCAGGCTGAGAAAGCGGCCAGAGCGCGGCCCCGCGTTCCGCCCGCCGGTGCCGGCCGCGCTGCAGTGCACGAAGTGCAGCCCGGGCGGCACCATCTTCACGCCGCGGAACCGCGGCCCCACGGCCCACGCGCTGTAGTCGATGCCGAACTCGGTGCCCTCGGGCACGTCCAGCACCACCACGGCCGCGCCCTCGAAAAAGAGCTGCCGGGCCAGCTCGGGATCCGACCGCAGGGCCGCCATGGCACAGAGCACCCAGCGGCCCTGCCCGGATATCCGGGCCCGGCGGTTCCGGGCACGGCGGCGGGAGGAGCCTCCGCCCGCCCGGCCCCGCCTCCGCGCCGCTCTCGGGCAGGGCCGAGCTACGCTGCGGCGGTGCCCGGTGGACCGCGGAAAGTGCCTCCGATCGCCCCCGCCTCGGTCCCTGCTCGGTCCCTGTCCCCTCTGCCCATCCCCAGCTCCGGCCCGGCGCTGCTCCCCTCTGCCTCTCCGTGGCTGGCGGCTGCTCCCCGCTGACCCATTGTCCCCAAAAGCGGCCCGCAGTCCTGCCATTCCCCTGGGCCCCCGTGCTTCCACCCCCCAGCGGGACAGACGGACAAGAGCCGTCACTGGGACTGATGGACCGAGAGGCCCCCCCTGAACAGGCACACGGGGACCCTCACTGTGATACAGAGACGCTGTCCCAGCACCACGTCCTCCCTTCCAGAACAGCAGACAGGCTCGGGGTCCCCAGAGATGGGCAGTTCCCAGCACTCCCCGCATCCCGAGCATTCTCACAAGCACCTTCGCTGCCCCGCGCTGTGTCCCAGGCTCAGCACCCCCCACATGAAGCCGCTCCCGGCTGCAGCAGCTGCAGTTCCCGACCTGGCAACACCTTCATGTGTCCTTGGTGCGCTGAGACCCCACCTGAGAACAGCGTCCCTGTCTGGGCTCTGCAGTTCTGGAGGGTTGTGGAGATGTTGGAGTCCGGAGGTGGCCGTGGAGATGCTCCAAGGGCTGGAGCCCCTCTGCTCTGGGACAGGCTGGGAGAGCTGGGGGTGCTCACCTGGACGAGGCTCCAGGGAGAGCTCAGAGCCCCTTCCAGTGCCTAAAGGAGCTCCAGGAGAGCTGGAGAGGGACTCCGGACAACGGGGAATGGCTTCCCACTGCCAGAGGTCAGGGCTGGATGGGATATTGGGAGGGAATTTTTCCCTGGGAGGGTGGGCAGGCCCTGGCACAGGGTGCCCAGAGCAGCTGGGGCTGCCCCTGGATCCCTGGCGGTGCCCAAGGCCAGGCTGGATGGGGCGTCCTGGTCTAGTCAAAGGTGTCCCTGTCCACGGCAGGGGATGGAACAGGATGAGCTTTATATTCCCTTCCAGCCCAAGCCATTCTGGGATTCTGTGATTGCTACCATCTTCTCTTTAGATAAAGCCCAGTATTTCCATGTGCAGTGCTCCCATTGCAAGGTTCTCCCTTCCCTTCTCCATCCTCTCAGTAGGAAAGAGTCCACCGAGACGCATGGCTGATTTAGCATCAAACACATTTATTTCACTTTTATTGAATACAAGAACAGTGAGCACACACGCATACACCACCGAGCACTGAAAAGGAGTATGACCAAAGGGGGAGAGGGAGAACAAGGGAAGAGAAAAGGAGAGTTAGTGAAGGAACAACAGAGCGTTGCAGTTGGTTGGTAAGGTGCTTCTCAAATAAAAATAAATATTATTATTATTATTATTGTTATTGTTACTGTTATTATTACTCATGCAATCGCAGGCCAGGTTCAGAATGAATTTGTGGGATTGGGTAAAAACAGGCACTCATGTCTCCCACCCCTTTCCACAGAAAAGGCCCCTGGAAGAAAACAAGCAGTGGCCAGCTATCTGAAACAGAGTGTGGTGATGGGCTTGTAAGCCACACCTTGCCAGGAGAACAAGCAGTGAGCTTTTTTCTGTCCTTTTTTTCTTTTTTTTTAAGGAAAAAAAAAAGGCTTTGACAGTGCCACCCATGAACACGCTGCGGGAGCCAGGGGCTGCTCACTGCAAACAGAACTCACGGCAGCCCAAGCACAGGGAGCCTCACTCTGTAAGGCTGCTCAATCCTAGGGCAGCCTTCGCTTCCCAGGCTGGGCACCACGCCAAAATCAACTCTGCAGGCTCACAGCAGCCTCGGGTGGGCTGTGGAGGTGCCCCAGCCAGGTGGGCTCCCCCGACCCTGAACTGTGCCATGGTGAACACCCTCCAGCAGCCCTGGCAGTGCCACTGCTGGGCACGGCCGCCTTGGGTGCATTGGGAAAACAAACGAGAGAAAAGGAGCCTCTTTGCAGCTGCCCTAAGTGCTCTGAGGCTGGGGCTGTGCTCTCTGGAGGTGCGTGGCTGGCAGCTGGGCAGAGCCCCTGTGCTCTTGCCTTCCACACCTCTCTGCCTGAAGAACAGAGAGCAGCTGTCAGGGGGAGCAGCTCCCTGCTGGGCAGCGCAGGTGGGAGCAGGGGCTGCCCACGGCATCCTCTTGGCTCAGGCACTCCTGCTCGGGCATCCTGCGAGCCCTGGCAGGGCCTGGCACAACACACCCGGGCCTGGGCACAGCCTGTGTCAGGGGTGGGAGACTAAAGGCAAAATGGTGCAGAATCATGGGCCCTTCTGTTTCTGCAGGAGCTAGAGACAATTCCAAGAAGGAAACCCATTTCTTTCCTTTTCTTTCTGGTTTTGGTTGGGAGCCTACCTGAACTGCCTGGTTCACAGTGTACAGGGCCCTGGGCTTGGCCCACGGTCCCCTTCCAAAGGCAGCCCTGGAGGAGCCTCGGCTGAAGGCTGAGCTGGGAGCAGCTCCACTGACACCTCCTGGGCTCTCCCATCCAGCCTGGGACGCTGGGGACATTCTGCAGGGATGGACACAGCACGCTCCCTGCACTGCCCGTCCCTAGGCAGACAGGGGAGCACTGCCATGGCCCTGCCAGCGCTGTCCCCAGCCCTTTGCCATCACACCCCTGGCAGTGGGGGAGGCAGGGCACAAGCAGCCCCTCTGCCTTTGACCCCACTACAAAACTCAAGTACCTCCATTACTGGGATCCAGAAACAAAGCAAACCCCCCCCTACTCGCCGGCAGGGCTCCTGCAGGGGAGCCCCGAGCCCTGCGGCTCCCACCTCGCTCCCAGCTGACCCTGTGGCTCAGGGGGCTGGGAGCCCATCCTGCCTACGGCTCTCGGAGCTGGAGCCTTCTGTGCCCCTCCAGGTGACGCTGCCCCTCCAAACCTCACCACCACACACTGCACATCACCAGCAGGACATTCCTGCCCCTCGCCCTCTCCCCTTCCCCCCCAGCCAGCAGCAGCCAAAACCTTTCCCATTCCTTCCTGCGGGACTCCGAGTCCCATGGGTGATCTAAGAGTCTCCAAGTACACCAACCACAGTCAATCCAATAGTTAACCTTTAAAAATGTTGGCATCGTCTGTACCAGCACTGTTGAATTGTTTCAGCATTGTTCCCTCCCTCCCCCTCTGTTATATAGAATAATATACAGAACTGAAATGCACATCCATAGGAAACCCCACAGGCCGCTTGTTAGAGATGAGGAACCATGTACATATCATTTGCTTTGTTTGAAATGAAACCCATTCCTAAATACCTTCAGAGAACAAGAGGTTGGACAAGTGCACAGAGAAGATAAGGAAGGGAAGGGGAAGAGTTAACAGAACCCCCAAAAATGCAAAAAACCAGCATGGAATAAGGAGAAGGGTGAAACAACACTTGTGAATTGGAAAATAACTCTAAGGTCATAACTTGAATGTTTTTCTCTCTTCTTTCCAGAGGTGGGGAATGGTTTTGCTTCTGCTTGTGGTTTTTTACTTCAGTTTGCTTACTTGCTTTGTTGCAAAGCAGTTTTCCTTTCCATTCAGTGTGCAACAAATGAACTCATGATTGTGTGTCCTTTCATGTAACATGCAAGATGGTGGCTTATTGTATTGTTACCAAGATTATTGTTATTATTATGACTTTAAATCTGATTTGATCACCAATCCAGGAATCCAGGAAATTCTTCAATTTATCTGCAGAGGGTTGGCTTTGTTTGTTGGTGGTGTTGTTTGCTATTCGTTTCCAGCATATAGCAGCAGTGCAAGGATGCAATTTGTTTCCTGTTTATATATATATATATATATATATATATGTATGTATGTATATATATATATAATATATTTGCTATTCCTTTTTTAAAAATTTTTGTCTCTTGCCATGAACATTGCAGCCAGGATGTCTATGTCTTGCTGATAAATCCAGCATGAAGGCTCCTTCTCCCCTGTTCTCCAGGTTGGAATACAGATGTTGGCTTCCAGGAACATATTGGTCAAGATTCCTGTGCAAGGCAGATGAAAAGGACCAAGTCATGGAGTGGCAGTCCATGGAGGCTCCTCTTTGGATGAGGGCACTGAATAGAAACTTTGCAAACACTTGGGGCCAGAGTTTGCATTTAATTAGCTGGAGCTCTGGTAATTAGCAGGAATTCAGGCACTGTGCTGGTGCTGTGCATGAAGGACATGAAGGGAGCTCCCTCACTTTAAGCCATTTAACTAAAAGTGGGTGGATCCTATGGGATACAGGAATGTCTGGACTCGTTTGTACTGTGGGACAGGGTGAGGCAGATCCACCAGCCTCTCCTGACTTCCCCAGCTGCATTGCTGGTCACTTTTCCAGGCTTAAAAGCTGCCAAACAGAACCTTCATATGATAAAGAAATGGAAAATCCCAGTTCCGAGGAGCCTCTCCAAAGGCACCTGCAGCCTGGCTGCTGCCGGAGCCCCCAAAACTGTTCCTTCTCCTCTCCACCTCTGTCCCCACTGCTCCCACACAGGGGTCTGGTGGCTGTGCCAACCCAGAGGAGCTGCATCTCCTGGCTGACAGGGGGAATGGGGTCAAAGAAGGGGTTCAGGGTGGGCCAGGACCCCCCAAGCCCTAGAGAAGTGTCTGGGACTGTGACAGCTTTGGGGTGTCTGCAGGGAGGTGCAAACCTTGCGTGCTGCTGCCTACACCTGTGTGTGTATAAAAACTAAACCTGGGGATCTGAGTGGTACTGAAAGCCTGTACAGTTTTTGTAAAGAAAATATAATTTCTGCCAACATTGTTCTGATACTTTGGGTTTGCATAACCTGTAGCTAAGTGCCTCAGCCTACCCAAAAACATGAGATCCCCTCATTCCCTTCCTACCCCAGGGGGATGAGCAGGTCCTTTCCAAGTCCTTTCCTTTTTACATCAAATGCCTCCGAGCCCTGTGCTGAGCAGAACAGCAGGGTGACATCCACAGCATTGCTTTCAGTGGCATGGTAGTGGCTTCCTGACCAGAACCAGGTGGCTGAGCCCTGAGCCACCATGCCACCATCTGTGGCTGGTGGGGACCAGAGACCATGACCTGTTACAGCACCATTACCAGCAGGTGTAAATCACACCTGGCAGCTTCTCCACCTACCTGAGGTTTCTTGTCCCTTTCCTCTGGAGAGGGCTCTGTTTCTCTGTACACCACAGCTTTGGTTACCAGCATGTCAGGGTGCTGGAGTTTTGCCTCTTTGATTGCTAAAGCCAGTGCCTGGAAAGCAGAAGGGTGAGAGAGAGCATTTATCCTCCCTCTCCTGCAATCAGGCACCCTGACTGCAGCCAGAAAGCAGCTGAGTTGCATTCCAAGGAGCAGAGTGGGATTCCAGGAGGACAGGAATGCAGGGGTTCAGAGCTGAACCCACAGCAGCCTGGAAGAAGAGGCTGAAGCCCAGCATGGGAATCCAGCATGACTGAGAATTCATCCATGACTCGGAGCCCCCACGAGCTGCCTTTCTCTGCTGTTTTCCTGTACAGATGCGCTACTGAAACCTGGGCAGAGGAAAACACTAAAAAAATCTACTGGAATTATAA
This sequence comes from Serinus canaria, assembly GCF_022539315.1. Classification (NCBI taxonomy): domain Eukaryota; kingdom Metazoa; phylum Chordata; class Aves; order Passeriformes; family Fringillidae; genus Serinus; species Serinus canaria. The sequence continues at coordinate 1,105,710 of NC_066333.1, forward strand.
AATTTATTATTATAATTCTAAAAATTATTTCAGAGCCTTTTAATTACTTTATCTCTTTATTTTTTTTCTTAAGTAACAAATCCCTGTGAGGCCACAGGAAAGTGACCTTGTGGACCTAAAGAATTGTGTCAGTCTTTGTTATTTCATCCCAAAAGTGTGTCACTTTTTGTCCTCTGACACTGAGGCACCATCACCTGGAGAGGCTCAATCTGTAGTGAGATTGTGCTGGAAGAGAGAGGTGACCTAGGTCACTTTAGAGTATTTCAACAGAGAAAGGACACCTAGAAATGCGTTTATGACCGTAAAAAAGTGATGTCATCACTCTGTTCTGCACTGGGATGTGGCCTTTGCCATGGCTTCGTGGTGGGAGATGGCCTGAGGGTCACTGCACCCATGGGAACCCGCCCTGCTGGACAGGTCTGGGGTCTTGGTGGTCAGTTTTTGGCCAAAAGCAGTTAACAGATTCAGCCAGAAGCAGAAACATGCAGTGCTGCATCCAGGGCAAGCCAGAACTAGGCAAAGGCAGAGCATCCTGCTCCTACCTGGTCCTGGTCCACATCTTCATCTCCCGTGATGATGATGCGCTTCTCTATCCGGGTCTCGGAGAACCCTCCTTTCACAGTCTGCGTGAGGAGAAGGAGAGCTCTCACCCCTGTCCCAGCAGTCAGCTCCAGGCAGGGGAGGGAACTCTGCCACAGGAGCAGGAACAGCACCAGCATCCCCTCAGGAACTGCCCTGTAGTCCAGCAGGTCCCACTTCCCCTGGCTCATGGAGAAGTGTGGCACACAGCAGCCCCAGGGGGGAAGGAGAAGGGCTGGGGCAGGTGCCGAGCACCCTCCTGCTGCTCAGCTCCCTCACAGAGCTGCTGCTGTCTTTCTAGAATCACAGAATCACTGAGGGTGGCAAAGCTCTCTGAGATCACCAAGCCCAACTGTTCCCCCAGCACTGCCAAGGCCACCACTGACCACATCCCCAGGTGCCACAGCTACACATCTTTGAAACCCCTCCAGGGATGGGACTCCACCAGTGCCCTGGGCAGCCTGTGCCAGTGCCTGGCCACCCTTTCTGTGAGGAAATTTTCCCTAATAACCAATCTAAACCTCCCCTGGTGCAACTTGAGGCCATTTCCTCCCATCCTGTCCATTGTTCCCTGGAAGAAAAGCGTGTATTTAATCTGGGGATGCAATGGCCATGGGTGAGACCCTCTGCTACTGCCTTGTCTCCTTCACTTCCCAGCCCTGGCCTGCCCCTGGCTGAATGCACACCCCTGGCTGTGCCTGCATGCTGTGGTCACACCTGGCTGGATGGCACAGGCAGCACCCAGGGCACAGAGCACTCTGTGGGATTGCCATTCCATAGGACAGCACACAGCTCTTGGCTTGTTGGAAGGAGAGGGGCCCTTTCTGCTGTACCTAGCACAATATAAATCCACCCATCCCCTAATTCCAGTGGCTTTCAGGAAGTCCTGGAGCTGCTCTCACCTTGGTGACGTGTGTGGTGGTGGAGGTGGAGAGCGTTTCTGCAGTGGCACTGAATATGCTGGTGAGCACCTCCTTGCCAGCGGAGCCGCCCGAGATCTGCGGGACACAAAGCAGTGCGGTCAGGGGAGTCCTGGGAGCCCCAGTCCTGGGAGCCAGCCAGGAGCTCCCACTGGGATGTACCCCCTCAGCCAAGCAGGGAGGGGAGAGCACAGCAAGGGAAAAAGACAATGAGTTGTCCTTCCAACTGCATCAAAGGCTTGGGGTGGGGGGGGGACAGGGAGAGGTTTCCACAGGTATCCAAGCTCACAGCAGCTACAGAGGGCCTCTGCACTGGGCCGAGAGTCTCACAGCTGCTTTTGGCTCTTCTGTACCCACCCTCAGGGCCACTCTAGCACAGAGTTCTCAGGCTGCCTCTGTCCATCCCACTTTGCATGCCAAAGGCTGGGAAGGCTGCGAAGGATGCACTGGTACCCCAGCCCCAGTGCAGCTCTCCCTGCAGCTCAAAGGGATGAGCCTGGAGCAGCACCTGGTGTTTGGCCAGGCTGGACTCCATCAAAACAAAGGGGTGGAGTAAGAAATCCCTTTCCAGAGGAAGGGCTGTATTGGGCAGGATGGATGGTGGCCACCATCTCCACTGGGAGTCAGGAGACTTTGTGGGTGGGTGGCCTTGGGTGACCCCGCAGGACACCCAGAGCTAAATGCATCTCAGCCCAATGCACCAGGCACTGGGGTATTTTGGGGAATTATCCTCCTCAGGCAGATGCTCAAGGTATGGATCTGGTATAGGAAAAAGCTCACAGGCTGGGGCCTCCTGACTTCTTGCTCCCCAAACTCCTGAGCATCCTTCTTCCCTTCCCAGTACCAAAATATCAGCCAGGTACCAGTGCTGGGAACACAGCAGGGGGCCCAGTGGGACCAATCCCACCCATTTCCAGCCCCACAGGGTTGGCTTCCCCAGCCTGGCCTTGCTGGTGGCACCAGGTCCCCCCTCACCGGTGACAGGGAGCGAAGGTCTGTGGTGGGAGCGGCCCCTTTGCCAGCCTTGGTGCCGTGATCCTGAAAGAAGAGCAGAGAGGCACGTTGGCTCACGTTGGCATGGCGCAAACATGGCAGGTGTCACCCTCCAAACTGTTTCCCCCCACCCCCAATGGGGCAGGGCCCCCCCAGCACAGCTGGCCCCAGTCACTCCCACAGGAGCAGAGGGAGTGCAGGGGACGGTGGCTCCCCCACCCTCGAGGGCCAGCCCCGCTTACTGAGGTCACCGGCGCTGTCTCTGTGGTGCCAGCCTGGGCAGTGGTGGTGGTGGTGTCTCTGCTGCCCGGGGTGCCTCCGTCCACCTGCCAGAGCAAAGGAAACCAGGTGAGCCTGGAGGTGCCACCAGGGAGTGGGTGACACTTGCAGGGACAATGTGGCCATATCCTGCTGCCAGAGAAAGCCAGGGAGGGCAGTGAAGCTACAGCCAGCTGGTGGCTGTCACCACTACAGATGTTCCTGTGTGCCAGCACTGCCCAGCAGCATGGCAGGTGGGGCCAGGGACATTTAGACAATATCTCTGGCTGGACTTTAGCTTGTGTTTTTTGAAGACTTCACCACACCAAGGGTGAGCAGAGGCCCGCAACCACCACACAAAGCTGCCACCCTCCCAGTGCTGCTGCGAGGGACAGGCCTCAGTGATGCTTAGGGCAGCCTCAGGGCTCAGGCTCTCTGGGGAGCCACCATGTCACCTGGGCCGTGTCTGTGGTGCTGACCCGATGGGGAGCGGAGCCTTCTCCTTCGGGCTTCTTCACAGTCACAGCATCTGCTTTTGGGGCTGAGGGCTGCAGGAGGAACAGCAGAGAGTCAGCAGAGCCAGGCCCTGGGGCACGATGCCAACAGCCCTGAGTGCTCTGTTCATGGCATGGTGCTGGAAAGAGATGGCCTTTAAGGTCCCTTCCAGCCCAGCCACTCTAATTCTGTGCTCCTTGTGCAGCAGCCCCTGGCAAAGCATCCCTGCCCTGGTCCTTCGCAGGTGCCACACACACGATGTTCTGAGTGTCACATTGAGTCCTACCCAGGCAAACTACAGGGCTGGCCTACTGCCCTGGGCAGACAGGCACCACTTACAGTGCCCTGTGACCCACACACCCCAAATCAGGCCTGCTGCTCTGTCCCTGGGATTTTTTGGATAGATTTATAGACACCATGGATAAGGACAACTGTTCTTCAAAAGCCAACTGAGAGCCACCAAACCAGTTTCATGCCTGTGCTACAGTCATTTTGTGATCTGTACCAGCTCCTGGTGGCTCTGGGTACACCTGGAGTGTCAGAGCCACAGGGGAATGGACACAGGCTGCCAGCACTGCCCTGCTGCAGGAAACCGGAGCTGCCAAGGGTTCCTGCATGGGGGATGCTTCACCAGTGCTCAGTATTCCCGAGCCAACAGCACTGGAGTGGATCCCCCACAGCCACAGCTACACACCAGGGTTTCCAGGCTGGCTCAGAGACAGCTCCATATAATTGTGCAGCTCTTTCCTGGCTTTAGGTCGGGACTAATCTCAGCAGCTCTGGCCAGCACTGGGACTTACCTGCAGGGCTAGAGGCTGCCCTAGGTGGGTGGACCAGAGATGGCTCCGGCCCAGCACAGAGACAAGGCCATACGGAGCTAGGGCTGGTTCTGCTGTTCCATCCCCGTGAATGCACTCAGCCCCACACACATGCACATGCAATTTTGTTAGCCCTGCTATGACCCCTCCCAGCACAGAGTGACCCTCCATGAGCTCCAGGATGGCTCCACGAGGCCAATCCCTCCCAGCCCCAGCATGACCAGAGAGGTTAGTGGGCAGCACATGGCTCTGCACTACACAGACTGGTCACTGAATTCATGCAGGACACGAGGACAGCTCCGACAGTTAGTGCCACATTCCCTCCCTGCGGCACACATGCTGCTGTGGGCTGTGCCGGGGCAGCCACACGCAGGGACAGAGGTGACAACAACTTCTCCTGGTTAGCAGATGCATGAAGCACGCGACAGAGTCATGCAACACAGACACAGCGTGCACCAGGCAGGAACGGGGGGTGGCAGCCATGCTCCCCAAAAGCAGCCAGGAGCGCAACCCGCCAGGCAACGCTGGGTGCAAGGGACACGGAGGCACGATGGCACCGGGCCAGTCTCGGTGAATGGTGTCCCTGTGTACCTCTGGCTGGGAGACATCTGGGCTGGGCTGGGAGACCTTATCCCTGCCTTTGACATCCTCTTCCAGTCCAGGAACTACTTTGTCTGTGTGCTGGAAGGAAACCGGGCCTTCATCTTCTGTTTCACTCTTGTCCTTGTCCAGCTCGGGCAGGCTGCGGGAGATGTCCTCAAAGGCTGTGCCATGGAAGTCCCCGATGACGGTGAAGTCCACCTCCGCCTCCAGGCTGGAGGTTGAGCTGACGGTGATGCTGGAGCACTTGCGCTCGATGGCCAAGTGGTTGTCCTTCAGGAAGACCGAGTCCTTCTCCTGATCGGGCTCCTCGTCGCCGGTGTCGCTCTCGGGAGCCCTGTGCCGGGGCGGTTTCACCCTCTCCTCAGGGCCCTCCCTCATGCCCGCTCTCTGAAGGAGACACAATCGTGGAGAGACGGAGCCGTGAGCACCGCGGGGCAGCGCCGGTGGGGACACGGCAGCAGCAAGAGAAGGAAGGCTGCAGCAAACATCACAGGGTAGAGTCAAACACAACTCAAGCATGGAGACCGAAACCTTTCTGACAGCAGTGGCTTTGCTGGGGGAGAGAAGGCGACTCCACTGGATTGTGCCAAAAGTTTGTTGGCAATGAATCATCTCAAAAAGGCTCGGTCAGGCAAAAAAAAAGCTCGGCCAGTTTGGAGGCACTTCAGAGCGCTGGTGGAAGCAGATGGATGCAAAACATTGGGTCTGACAGGAGACATTCAGAAAGAGCTCAGACGAAGGGCTATCTGATGTCAGTGACTCAAAAAAAAACAAACAAGGGAAAGAAAGAGAGAAGAGTTTGAAAGGAAAGGGCCCATAAGCCACGGTGAGGGAGAAGCAAAGGAGGGTGCCAATTCCACTGAGGAGGAGTGAGCCAATTCCACTGAGCATCCTGTGAAGCATCACCCTGGGGGGAGGTCCAGCCCAACAGCTGCCCCGGGGTGAGTCTGCCCCACTGACATCAACTGCCCCTCCAGAGGCCTCTGGTGAGTCTCAGAGCGACCTGGTCAGTGTAATTGACAGCATGGCCAGAGCCAAGGGATGACCTCCCTCCATCCACTCTTCTCCAGACATGGACATACCTCTCAACTCTGCCATCGGAGGGGACGTATCCCATTGCCCCACTTTGCCATGAAGCCATGGAAAATCTACACCCAGTTGACCCTTAAGAACAGCTCTAAGCTCACCGATGCCAGAGAAAACCCCACCTCCTGGCCTCTGCACCAGGCGTTACAGCCAGGGCCATCCCCCACGGGCTGGGCCGTGCCAGCACACCCCTCCCTCAGCACTGTGGGAGGTTGAGAGGTATGGGTGAAACACAGGGTGTCCAGCAGCACCAGGGGAACACGCCTGCAGACACAGGTGGGGGGGTGTGTCTGACCAATACATACAGAGAGCCCTGCAAGGAGAGCGGAGGGGCAGCACAGCCCTGGCCGCGGGGCGAGCGCTCACACTGCCAGGAGAAGCACTTAGCAAAATAGCACTGAGACCTGCGAGACCACTCGAACAGCAGCCTTTACATTCTCTTCTTTCAGGCTGGATTTTACTGATGGGTCACATAAATCCTTTTCTTCCCCACTTGGTTGCTGAGATTTGCTCTGGATTAGAGAAAAGGGTTAGTTGGAAGGAAATGAACTCTGCAGGAGCTGCTCTAGCGCTCACGAGAGTGAGGGAAGCTACTCCATCAGCCGGCCACCAGCTCGCTGAAGGCAGGGCAGGGTGGCAGCTAAGCAAGAAGGGGTAATCAACCAACGTAGGAAATGCAGGGGTGAAGCTGGAAGCGTGGGCACGCTGCTGCTGGGGCTGCGTGTCCGTGACAGTCCCAGCTCCTCCAGCTACCCCCCGGCGCCCGCTCCTGCTCCCGGCCACGGAGCTCGGGTGCCCCTCTTGGGTTCAGCGAGCGGCATTCTCCAGGGGGCCAAAATGTTGGGGGGGCGCAAAACAAAAGCTGATGAACCGACTGGGCAGCGGCTGCGCATGCAGCCAGTGAAGCCTGACCACACACACAGACAGAGAGGACAGGGATGCAAAGCGCCTGCTGCCAGTCAATGGATGTGTGAGGAGCCACTGGACACGGGCAGAGCCACAGAACATGCGCATGAATGTCACGTCCGGTCGGCTTGGTGCAGTTACCACGGCCTCGGCCAGGGTGAGCTCACAGCCGGAGTCGGGTGAGGCCAGGTCGGCACTGTCTTCTTCGTGCTCGGGCTCAGCAGAGACTCGTTCCTTCAGGGAGTGAGGCTGGGAGGTGTCTCCTGAACCAGCCCCTTGCCTGAGGGCCAAGGCGCCCACGCTGGACAGAGGTCTCACTGCAGAGGGTGAGGAGAGGCTGGTGCTCAAAGGCAGATCCTGTGCCAGATTTGCCTTCCCTGTGGCTGTCACCAATGTTTCAGCTTCAGGCACATGCTCTTGTCCCTCCTGGGTTGCCCTTTGCTCCGCTTTGCCTTGCTCAAACATCTTGATCTTGGAGGCCATGGAAGTTTCCCTGTAACTCTTGCTGTCTTCCTGGCTTCCTGGGGCCATGGCAGCATCCCTGTGCTCCTGGGCCACAGCTCCTGCCAGCCCAGCCACCCACACCCCAGGCTCTGCTGGATGTGTCTCACCACTTGATTGCCCTGTTGTGCCTTCATTCACCAGGGCAGAGAGCTGGGATGCCTTGCTTCCTTGGCACAATCCTGCTGCAGGGGACTGGAAGGGTGGGACATCAGCAGCTGCTCTAGGGGGAGAGTCATCCTGTGGTGGCTGCTCTGGAGATAGGTCACTGTCCCTGGTGCTTTCTGTGACTGTCTGGCTCCCACCCTGCAGATCTTGTCCAACACTGAACTCCGAGTCCCGCTGCGGCTCTTGTGTTTTGGGATCTGCAGTGTGGAGGGGCAAATCCCTCAGGATTGTCTCAGTCTGGTGTTCAGCATCTTCCCCCTTGGGGGGCAGCTCAGCCATGCCAAAGCTTTTGCCATGGGACAGTTCTTCTATCCCAGAGCCTTCATCTCTAGTCGGCTTCCCTGACCCTGAACCCTGGAAGAGCTCTTTGATCATGGGCTTCTCTTCCTGCACTGGCTCTTCAGTGGCAGGCACGTTGCTCTGTGTTGTGTCCATGTCCTGGGCCACCTCCCTGGTGGCCAGGTCTCTAACCTGGATCGACTCTGCTGCAGTGTTTGTGTTTTGGGGTGGTTCTCCTGTAACAGGACTTTTCACCTCATGGGGTTTCCATGAGGCAAATCCCACATTTTGGGATTGCTCTTCAGCTTCGGGATTAGTGCCCATGGGTAGTGCCACCTCCACAGAGGGGCTCACATGCTCGGGCATGGCCACCTCTCTGGCAGGGCTGGTGCCCAGGGACAGGTCTGTGCCCTGAGGCTCCATACCTGGAGATGGCTCCACAGGGACTGGGCTGGGTTTCTGGGGAAGGGGTGGAGGGACAGGAGCACTGGGTTTGTCCCCCTCCAGCCCCATGGTGTGAGTGTGGCCCTGCCAAGATCCAGCTGATGATGGAGGTGACTTGGGCTCTATCTCTTCCATCTGAAGAACCACTCTGGTACTTTCCTCCCTGTCACTGTCTCCTACAACCCTTCCTGAGAGCCCCTCCAGTGCTGGGCAGATGTCTAGGCTCCCTCTGTGCTCCTCAGCCCTGGGGCCATCCCCTGTCAGGCCACATGGCTTCAAGCCTCCCCCCGAGCTCTGCAGCTCCATCTCCTCTGGTCTCACCTCCTGGGAACCGAGCAGGCCTTCACTTCCCACGGGTGCTTCTCCAGGCACCCCCGCACCAGGTGCTTTCTCTGGCTGCAGGGACAGCTCTTTCCACCCTGAGAGGGGATGTCCCTCCAGGCTGGTCTCATCACAGCTCATCCCAGGTGGCTCTTGTGCTCCAGTGGGTTTTTCAGACACTGTCCTGTGCTGGTGACTTGCTGAGGACAGGGCTTGGAACCCTTCTGCCACAGGTGTGACATGCTCGGACCCCTCCCTGGATGTGTTTACTGGGGCTTCTGGTCTCTCCTCCAAGCCAAGCCACCCACCAGTGTCCGAGACCAGATGTGCTTTACTGTCCTTCTCCTCCCCCTCTGGATCTCCTAAGTAGATGATCCTCTGGGTTGCAGAAGTCTCTGAGCTGTCATCGCCAGCCTTCACTTTAATTTTCAGGAGCTCTGGGGCCGTGGCTGGCACTCTGGCCTCCTGCTTCCTGAAGGTTGCAGAAGCACGGTCCTTGGAGAGCACCTCACTTTCTCCCTGGGGAAGCTCTGGCTCCAAAATCTTGGTCCTTTGCCTCTCTTCAGGCTGCTGACAGGGCTTGGGCAGCCCTGGCTCCTTGGTGGCTGCACCTTTGCCCGACTCTGGGGGCTCCCCCTCTGCACTTTCAGTGGGTGGATGTGCCTCCCCTGGGCTGGACTCACTCCTGCTTTCCTTCTCATAGAGCTCATCCTCCCACACAGACTCAAAATCCTCAGGACTAGCAATCATTTTGGCTCTCTTCCTCGTCTCCAAGGCTGCAGCTGCCGGCTCTTCCTGGCCTGCCACGTCCTTGGCTTTCCCTACCGTCACCACCACTTTCGTCAGGCTCCCACTCGTGTTCCCCTCCGAGGTCCCTGCACGTGCTTCTTCTGTCTTGGCTCTCAGAGTTTTCCTCAGAGCTACAGCTTCCAGCCTAGGGGCTTCTCTCTCTATAAATACCCAGTGCTCCGAGCCCTGCATTGCAATTGGAGCAAGAAGAGTTAAACGCATAAGACACCCTGGCCCTGAGTGCTGCTGGCACAAGTAGCACAGCTAGTCTGCCTGGCACGGGGCTGGCTACATCATCATCATCATCACTGTCATTATTATTATTATTATTATTATTATTATTATTATTATTATTATTATTATTATTATTATTATTACTATTGTTCTTTTCAAGGCCAGAGTTGAGGCTCTGTACAAAGAGCCTAGCCACTCATTGATGGAGAGAGGGGCTGGAAATAAGGGGCTGATGTCACACTGGGGACCGAGCCAGTGTCCTCTCTGGGGACAGTGCTCTGCTCTGGGTAGTGGCTCACAGACACACCTGCAATACCTGGGGCTCAGCTGGTGGCACAGAGTGGGAGTGGAGTGTTCTTGTCCCAGCAGACACAAGAACAGCCACCAGGGTCTCTCTGGAAGCAGGGGAACACAGCTGGCTGCCCCCTTGTTTTCAGCTGCCTCTGGCAACTCCCAGGGGTGAGATTTCATTGGAAGCAAGGCCCTGGGTTTTGGGTAGCTTCACTCTCAGCATTATCCACTAAGATAATAGTGGATAATGCTGAGATCTAAGTGCTCTAAGATTTTGTCAGACTTCCAAGAGCACGAGCAGGGAAAGAAACCACTGCAAGCCATCAGCAAGGCCCTGTCCCTTTCCTACAAGATGCTGCAGCTCAGATTCCCCAAAAGACCATCCCTCCTTTCCAGCTCATCAGGGACATCTCCTCAGAACCCAGCCATGCTGAAAACAAGTGTTCAGCAACTGTCACCTGTGAAAGGCTCCCTGTGAAGTGTAAAAGACCACGGGCTCAGCAGCAGGACCAAGCAAAGGCCACGGAGCATCCTGCAGCACGGCCACAGCAGGAATGTCACCGTGCTGCTGGCAGGGGACACCAGGTCACTGCTGCCAGGGACACCTTGTACAATCCATGTGCTCATCCTGCACATCAGCTAAAGGCCTCATGAGGGCCAAGAACAAAACACCGCTAAAATCCAGCCACTTTTGGAACAGCAGGTAGGAAATAACTCATGGGAAGAGAGTTTCAGGAGAACATCTGCACCATGAGGCAGCTCAGCCACCCCTGGCAGCACATGAGGAGGGCAGTGCTGGGGGTCCCCATGGGGCTGGCACTGCCCATGGCATGGCACAGCCTGCCTGGGCACAGCCTGCAGCAGGGGCAAGGATGGCCCTCGAGGGCACTAGGATGCACTCCAGGCCCCAGGAGGGGGCTGCCTGTCCATGCCCTCTCCAGCCAGGAATAGTTGGAAACATGAGCCTCACCCCATGCAGGGCACTGGGGGAATGTTTGGAGCAGTTGCACCCAAAATGCAAACCTAGTGACTGATACTGGAGAAGGGGAAACAGGGGGCAGAGGGGAGCAGAGCCAGAGGGAGGGAAGATAATATTAGAGGAGAGTAAGAAAGGAGGAAAACCAGTTACTAATGGAAGAGCTCCCACAAGGAAATGAGAAGTCAGTGAAAGCCCCAGCAGAAGAATGCCATTCCCAGCTGCTGCTTTCTCTGCCAGGTGTCAAAGGAAGCAGAACTCCCTTGGCACAGCGCTGCAGGCCCTGCTCCTGCCCTCACTGCAGCCCCTCACCTGCCCCTGCCCCAGGCTCTGCCAAGATTCCCTTTGCCCCCAAAAACCCCCAAGAGCCCGCAGGGAAGCACCTGGGGGCTGTGCTGTGGTACAGCCTGTGGGCCCCCACAAAAGAGCACCCCACCCCTGAGGGCAGGAAAGTACCAGCTTCTTGCAGTGCCAGGATATCCACGGGGACGGGCAGCAAGGGCACCCTCCTCCTCTGGTGCCAGAGGGATCCTTGGCAAGGACTCTGCCCTGGTCAGGCAGCCCCTCTGAGCAGCAGAGTCTGCAGGAGACCTGACCCCCAGCACCCTCCAGCACGAGCCTCTCCCATAGCCCCTTACCCTGCACCAGCTCCTTTCATCCACTCCTGCCTCCAGTGCAGCTTTTGTTCCTTCCCAGTCCATGAAACTGGGAACAGAGCCCATCAGTGCCTGCCAGGAGCAGTGGCTGCCCCGGGGCTGTTCCCAGGTGGATGTGAGCCGTGGCAGCAGCATCCCCCCCTGACTGGGCAGCCCTGCTGGTGTCTGGCCCTCAGTGCCTCTGCACTCCCTCCTGTCCAGCAGCCACACTCAACCAGGACATCGCTCACTTTCCTGAGGGTGCAGCAGCTTCTCTCCTGCTCCTGCCCTGCTGTCTCACTGCTGAAACCATTCTCAGCCAGGACAAAGATGGACAGCTTGTAGGCATGTGTACAAATCTCCTCAGCAAAGCCCTCTCATTTCTCTTCTCTGGCTGCAAACCAGAGTCCTTCGGAGGAGATCTTCCCTGAGCAAAGAAGATGATTTTCTTCAGGCTCCTCTTCTGAGTTAAGGTCCAAGATAAATGTAGATCAAAAAGTCTGACCCCTGGAACATCTTCATCCATTACAGGACCTCTTCACCAGTCAGGAAAACCCCAAAGTTTCAGATTTATTCCCAAACCAGCTTCTTCAGACTCTTGAGATGAGCACAGCCCAGCTCAAGGGACATCCAGCTCCTCGGTGTGATGTGAACTCTGCTCTGGAGGGCTGTGGCCACAGCTCACAGCTCAGGGCAGCCCTTCTGTCTCCAGAGACTGAGGGCTCTGGGGGATGCTTGGAGCAAATCTCTGGATACTAGGGCACATCCCCCGGGGAAGCAGGGAGCTTGTAAGCTTTGGAGGTCAGTGGGCTGGAGGATGGAGCCACGACAAAGCTGCCTCTGAAGGGATGATGCTGGGAAGGCTCTGTCCAGAAACCAGCCTTAACCTCCCACGGGATAAGTGACTTTCACACTTCTGCCCTCCCTCCCTCCCTCCCCATGCATCTGCTCTAGGGACAGGAGCAACTGGGAAGGCCATTCCCACTGTGGCCTAGGCAGCACAAGAGACAGAAAGGAAAGAGAACAGCAGCAAGCAGAGACAGCCTCTGCTCCTACCAACGGGGGCCACAGCCCTGGAGAGCCCCAGGCATGTGGGGGGCTTCTCCCTTGGGCATCCTTCAGTGCCCCTACTGCCTTTCTCTGCTCTGAGAGAGACCCAGCTCACCTGAGAGGAAAGCACAGCCTCAGGCAAGGATAATGAGGGAATCAAATGTTGGGACAAAACTGGGGGCTAGAGAGGCTCCCGGCGCTGCCCAGTCCAGCGCTCCTATCCTCCAGCAGGAGTGGGGTCAGAGGGCTGGAAGTGACAAACCACCCAAGCCCAGTGGGCCTGCAGCCCAGGGGACCTTCTGGCAGTGATGAGAACTCCAGGCTCTGCAGATGTGCTGTCCTTGTGCCATCACCCCCTTGGGGTCACGAACCTCTCAGGGAGACCACAGGCTCTGGCCTGTGGGTATACATGGGGACATATCAGGGCCAAGTCTCAGTCACAGATGCCTGGAGAGAAACCACTGGTGAGGCCACCTTAGCACCTGCACCCCAGCTCAGGCTGGGCACACCGAGGGCAAGACTACTCAGGAGATGAATGTACACCTCACACCTGCTGTTTCCGTCCTCCAGCTCCCAAATACTGGAATGGGGAGGGTGCCAACATGGACCAGGAGATGCTGCTGCTCCGTTGAAGGTGCCATATCCTTCCTGAAGCCCAGGCTGTGCCCTGACCCCCATCCTGCCTCCTGGGGATTGTTTCAGCCAGCCCACGTTCAGGCTCCTGCCCATGCTAGTGACTTCTGCATGGTCTAAGGGACATCCACTTGGAGCAAGAGTGTGCCCAGCCTGTCCCCCACCCCTCTGCCTCTCCCTGGGGTGCTCAAGCAGGACAAGTGTCCCAGCACCACATGTCCTTGGGGCAAATCATGCCAGAACCAAGGCTCAAATGCCAGCCTGCTTTTGCACAGTGAAGGCACAACTCTTGGCTGTCCCCTCCCTTGAGCTAAACCCACACACAGGGGGTGCTGAGAGCTCACACCCCTCACACTGATGGAGCGTCACCTGGCTGTGCACAGGCATGGCTTCAAGGATGCCTCCAAGGATGCCCTTTGTCAGGGTGCCTGGGCCTAGGGAACTCCAGCTGCAGCCAGGACAGCCTGAGGCTGCTGGAGCAGCCACCCAGGTGTCCAGGCCATCGGGTCACCTCTGCCTTGGGACCCTCAGCACTGGGCTCCAGCACAGCCCCGCACCAGCACTGGGAACTCTCTCCAGGAACACAGAGTCCAGCAGGAACAGCCAGGGGAGAGGTTTCACCAACAGCCCTGTCCTGGGAGGGGTCCTGCCTATCACCAGAAAGGGCACCCACCAATGGGCAGCTCTGCTCAGAGGGCACAAGACCCCTTGGCAGGCTGGGGACCCCCATGGTGGGAGTGAGAGGTGGGGGAGAAAGGGAATGGTGACAACCTCAGGAGAGGAGACAAGGCTTTTCTGTGTGAAAGACTCCATGCTTAGGGAAGCTCCATGCTCAGATGCAAAATCCTCTAAGGTGTCCTCTTCCATCGTCTGTGCCAGCATGGAAACCCCAGCACCCACGGGGAGAGAGAGAGGGAGACAGAGACAGAGAGACAGAAACAAAGAGAAAGAGAGAGAGAGAGAGAGAAAGAGAGAATTTGAGAAGGAATGAAGGAACAAAGGGTGGGCAGGTGGGTGAGTGGATGGATGAATGGATGGAAAGATGTATAGATAGATGGACAGAGGTTACAGCTGTGCCAGCTCTAGATGCTCCATTCACAGCTCTGCACCTGATATATTCCATGGTAAAAGCAATGTGGGGGAAAGCCCCTCTTCCTCTTCCCAGCCGAGTGCTCTGTGAGGGGCCACAGCCCCCCCCATCTCTGGGCAGTGCTGGGCCCACTGGGAACACGGACACATCCCAAACTCCCCACAGAGCCTGTGCCCTCTCCATGACAGGGGGCAGCCAGGGCAGAGCAGCCCCACATGTGGCACCCACCCTCCTGGAGCCATGTCCCCTGCTGTGGGCACAGCACTGGCTCAGAGACCCGCCAAGGGACAGCAGGCAGGGAAGGTCCCTGGCAGGGGGACAGGGCATCCAGGCTGGCAAGGGGACACGCCTGTCACATGCTGCCTGCACTGAGCCCAGCAGGGACCCAGGCCACAGAGCCCAGCTGTGCCACATCCACACCCCTCCAGCACCTGGGGCTTTGTCCTGGCACCCCAGTTCCAGTGCTCTCCTGTTGCCCCATGGTCCCAATGCAAAGCCAGTGTGCAGAATACCCAGAAGGCAGGAGGTGGCTGTGGGAACCAGTGTGGCACCACTCATCTTCCACCTCCTCCCACCACCCAGGTTCCACTGCTGAGAGCACCACAGGGCACCCCTGCACAGGAGCCTGGTCCTGCTCTTCTGGGACACCCCCGGGCAGAAGCTGCACTGGCCCAGCCCCACATGCTGCTCCTGAGAAGAGCGAGCAAAACCCAACCCCATGGGCCACCAGAGCCCCAGCCCACCTCTCAGGTAGCCCCAAAACCCATCCAGACAAGGGCTGCACAGTCTCCTGCAGTGCCCCTCCACCAGCAGTAAAAATGGTTCAAAACCATAGAAACAACACCCTTGTCCCCAGCACGTCACTGCCACTGAGCTCCCTCAGGGCAGCACAGGAGCTGAAGGACTCCTACCCAACAGATCCTGATCCTCTCTGGAAGAGAAGCAGCAGAACAAACCTCGGTGGCCTTTTCAGGGGTTCCCTTTGGTGTTTCATCTTCGTGTTTGGGTGAGGAAGAGGCTGGTGAGGAAGGCAGCCTCCTGTCCCGGTCCCTGTGAACCAGTTTGCTGTTGGGCTCCTTCAGGGTCCGCTTCAGCTCATTGATGCTGGCCTGGTGCTTCAGCAAAACGTCCTCTGGCTTGTCTAAAAACTTGGGAAGGAGAGAGGAAGAGAGTGATGGTTAAAGCAGCAGCCCAGTCCAAAGGGATGAGCAGGGGCACCGGGAGGGTTGGTGTCACACTGGGCTGGAATTTAGGGTCTCAGGAGCCAAATGAGGAGAGTAATGGAGCACCATGGTCTGCAGGTCTCACTGTAGGAGAGGGAGCAGCTCTTTCACTGCAGGCAGCAGCAGAATGTGTGTAGCAGGTGAATAGCACAGCATGGCCTGGTGGCATCTCCAGGGCTCTGTGTCCTCCTGGCTGGGGACATGCTAAAGCTTCCTGGAGGGGAGAGCCTTGGGATCAGCAAGGAATGGGGCTCTGCTGGAAACACCAGCAGCCTCTGCTGTTGTCTGGTGCTAGGCACAAAGGGAGCCCAGGTTCTGTCTCAGAAAGGCATTTCCAGCACAGCTCCTCCAGAGCAGGTTCTGTCAAAGGGGTGGAGGTCTAGGGCTGGGCAGGGATGTCCAGCATGGATTCAAGACTGGATCCCTGTGGATCAGCCCAGGGTGGGGTGAGTCTGATCTGCTGTGGAGAGAGGACAGCTCAGAGTGCTCAGGGAAGAGGGGTCAGTGTCAGAACGTGGCTCGGGGAGGGCACGGCGCCGGGGTGCCCCCTCGTCCCGCCGCAGAGGTGGGCAAACCAGCTCCCAGGAGGAACCTGGCTTCTGCCTCCAACCCAAACCCAAAGCTCTCCTGAGGTTCAAAAGGAGGCCCCCAAACACCTCCCCGGCAACAGAGCAGAGACCCGTGAGAGTCCCAGGAAAAGCCCTACCGAATTTTCCAGACACAGAGGGCTCAGCAGAGCTCAGGAAAAGTCCCGCCCTGGCCCCGCATGCCCGAGCTGAGGGGGGCTCAGGTGTGCCCACCTCTGGGCTGGGCGCAGCACATGCACATGCAGCGGGCAAGCGATGAGGCAGGCGCGGTCGGGGCCGGAGCCCACCCCCGATGAGGCGGGCGGGGTCGGGGCCCATGTCCACCCCCGATAGGGCTGCACAGGGAGCCTGGGCGGTGCCGGCGTGGCCAACCCCATCCCCTGGCAGTGCTTACTCCCATTACTGCCATTGGCAAGCACTCCCATTCCAGCTCCAGCTGGAATCTCTGCTCACAGAGGGGATCCCCCGGGGAACATCCCTGGATTTGAGGCCAGGATGAATCGTTCCTGATGGGGCCACCACAGGCACAATTTGTGCAAGGAGGGTTCAGCCTCCCTCTCTGCTCAGCCCCTCTCAGGGTGGGCAGGCACAGGGCTGGTGTGAGTGCTGGCCCCCTTAAGCAGCTCAGAGCCTCTTGGCCCCTGTGGGGTGGGATGGCAGCCACAGTGCTTGGGGAGCCCCAGCCCAGCTCTCCGGGGGCTGCAGGAGAGCTGGGCAGGGGGAAGATGAGGCAATTTGGGTCAGGCAGGAG
Source organism: Serinus canaria (assembly GCF_022539315.1). Classification (NCBI taxonomy): domain Eukaryota; kingdom Metazoa; phylum Chordata; class Aves; order Passeriformes; family Fringillidae; genus Serinus; species Serinus canaria. The sequence continues at coordinate 1,122,340 of NC_066333.1, forward strand.
CAGAGCGTGGGTCGGGTGCCAGCAGGAGGATGGGACCAGCTCCACAGGAGAGGAGACACAAGGTGAGGACATGGCGGGTCAGGAACACGAGCAGAAGCCAAGTCATCCCAATGGGCCAGGGGCTCTTGGCCCTTGGGAGGGCTCTTGCTCACAGGCACGATCAGGACCACCTCACTTAGTGGGATAGAAGATGCCACAGCTGATCCCCAGCTGTCTGTTCCTTGGGCTCCTCCAGCACCCAACCCCCGGCCCGGTGCATCTTGTATTCCAGTAAATAGGGTGACAGACGGACTTGTTTTGGGAAGGATGGACAATATGATGCACCAATGAGGACTAAGATACTCCAGAGACAGAATACCTCCTGCTTGTGCCTGGGGGTTGTTTCATGCTCCGGCTGGCAGCAAAGAGAGGGTTAAAAGTAACCAGCAGGGTCAGTTGAGGGCACTTGTCACAAACACCACAGTTAAGTTGATAGGCTGGTAGGGACCCCCCTCCCCTCCCAGCATGGGGCTGAAATGGGCTGGGACAGCCCAGGGACCAGGGCAGGACGGGTTGGGCTGTGCCCAGGTAGTGGTGGGCATTGATGTGCTCAGCCTGTCCCCATCCCTGTCCCAGAACTGGGCTGCTTCCAGGCCCAGCCCTGCCTGGAGATGAGCCTTGAGACCACCTGGAGGGCTCTGGGGAATCCAAGCTAATCTGAACCTCTGTGACAGCTCCACTTCCACTGGTGGGGCCAAGAGCCACATCCCAAGGGTCCCACCAGCCTGGGGCACAGCTGACACTGACAGGGCTGCAGGGAGCCTGCCGCAAGGTGACCCTTCCTGCCTGCAGCCCAGCCCTGCTGCCTGCACCCAGGCCCTGCCTACCCCTCCACCCCCACCCTCTTCTGCCCACCTCGGCTGTACCTTCAGCTCCTTGATCTTCGTTGGGGTGGTCACCTCCTCATCCTCTGTCTCAGAGCGTCTCCTGCTGCCAAACTCACCATCCTCATCGTGCTTCTCACCCTCAGGCCCGGCATCGTGGTTCTCGCTGACAGAGGCTGGGCGCGAGAACTCTGCCCGTGGGGGACAGCCAGGTCACTGCAGCCCTGACACCCAGCTCCTGCCTCAGACCCCTGCCCCTCCAGCTCTGACAGCTGGGTCACCCCAGCCCTGCCACCCAGCTCCTGCCTCAGCCCCCTGCCCCTCCAGCTCTTCCAGCTGGGTCACCCCAGCCCTGCCACCCAGCTCCTGCCTCAGCCCCCTGCCCCTCCAGCTCTGACAGCTGGGTCACCCCAGCCCTGCCACCCAGCTCCTGCCTCAGCCCCCTGCCCCTGCCAGCTCACACCTGGGTCAGGTGGTTCCAGGGGTCCCAGGGCACAGAGGAAGGGGTGATGTGTCCCTGAGCTGCCTGACCCCAGCCCTGCCATGTCCCTCTGTGCATGCACAGTCTGAGCTACCCCTAGGGGTGGGGACAGCCCCTGTGCCATGGGGATGAGGCTGGGGACAGCCTCCAGAAGGAAGCCTGATACTGCTGTGACCCAGCCCAAGAGGCCGGGCAGCTTCTGCTGTTTCTGCCAGAGGAGCAGTGTCCCCCTGTCCCCTGTACCTCCGTCCAGGCTGCGGGACATGGTGTAGCGTTTGCTGGAGGAGCGCTCGAAGAAGGGTGCGGGGCGGTCGATGAGGGCGCTGGCCTGGCGCGTCTGCGCCTGCGTGCGCCCGCTGTACCGAAACTTGGAGCCCATCACCAGGAAGCCCTTGGGGGGTGGCTCTGGGGACACCAGCCTGGGGGTGACAGGGGTGGGATGGTGTCAGCGAGCCCCAATCAGGCCCCCTGGCACTGCTCCCCACGTGCACCTACTGCAGCAGAAGCAGGAATGTGTCTGCTTCTGGGAAAAGAGGCCTGGAGAAGGTCTAGAGAAGGTGCCTCACCTGAAGAAGGTGTGATGCTCTATGCAGACCTTCCAGAGCCTCTTGGCTGAGCGGTGGTTGGGCAGCTTGAAGCCAATGGTGCTCTCAAACTGTTCGTACTTGGGGGAGACAGAGACAGGCTGTTACAGGCACATCCTGCGCCAGGGGATACGCCAGGACCTTGTCAAAGTCCTCAGGTTCCTCTGGCAGGAGCTGTGACCATGCAAAACACCCTCAAAAATCTTCTTCAGATTCATGCTGGGATGGTCCATGCCCAGCATCATGCCCAGCAGTGATACACCTCACACCTCTGGCCTAAGCACTTTCCTCAGCTGTAAATGGCTTTTCAGTGCAAGACAAATTCCCTCAAGAAACCAAAAGCTTTTACAGCTGTTTTGGTCTGAGGGCATCACTCCAGGTGTGCTGTCCTTACCCTCCAGCCTGCTGGAACATGTGGGTAGAAATGCATTTTCCCACCATAAATGAGTGGAAATAAAGTCTGAAAATGAATGAAAAAACCTTGTGAAGATGTGACAAAAATGGCCCTTAACCCCCATTCCTGGGCAAGCTCCCTATACCAGCAGGGTCACGACATCAGTCAGGAATGGGATCCTGGGGTCCCTCAGCTGCTGAAGTCACAAGACAACACAAAAGGAAATCCATGCCACAGGAAATGTGGGAAATATGCTCTCTTGGCCAGTGTGGTCATAAATGTGGGATCCTTGGAGCAGAGGCCAGAGCCAGGTGAAGAAAATCCTCACCATCAGCCCCAATTCCTCAGGACAGGTACCCAGGGGCTGCACCAGCACCTAGCACCCACCTCCCCCGGGCGGATCTTGATGTAGAAGTTGCTCCTCTTGTAGGAAATCTTGAGGATCTTGGGCCAGGCGAAGCGGTTGATGCGCAGCCGGTCCCTGTAGATGAGGAGGCCATTGGCACAGACGCCCAGCATGATGTCGATGCCCTCTGAGTCCTGGAGGAGACAAGGGGACAGGAGGGGACAGGTCAGCAGCTTGGCAAGAGCCAGCCTGGCCAGCAGTGCCACATCCCTCCTGCAGAGTGCTGCAGGGGCCTGGTTGGCAGAGGGAACAGTGAACCCCAGGCTGGTGGAGTCTGATCTCTGGAGCTTCTCTGGTGTCACCAAAGCCATGTCAGGAGCCTTCCCTGCAGGAGGAAGGTTGGCAGGAGCAGGCTGGGAAGGAGCAGCACTCTGGCAGCCCCCAGCCCCGTACCTTGGCGTGGTGCAGGTCCACCCCATACATGGAGAGCTTCTTGGCGTTCTCCAGGAAGTGGATCTCTGCTTCGCCAGGGGTCATTCCCCTGCAGGGAGACAGAGAGGGAGACACGTGGCTGGGCAGCCCAGGGCCGTGGGGCAGCTGTCCTGTCCATGCTGTCCCCTCCCAGGGCTCACCGGTAGGTCTTGTGCAGCTCCATGATGCGCTCCTCCAGCTCCCGCGTCTGGTTGGGGGCGAAGCGCAACTCACTGACGTAGTTGCCCACGTGCTCCTCGGTGTCATGGTCACCCAGCTCGGCCTGCACGGCGTAGGAGCCCAGCAGGGCGTGGGTGACAAAGGAGCAGGGTAGGCGCCCCGTGATGATGTCGGCACGGAGCTGCAGGCACAGGTAGTATCTGCAGGACGGGCAGGTGGTCAGAGTGGGGCAGGGGACCCAGGAACCTATCTGGTGACCCCAGGGCAGGCTGGGGCTTTCCAGGAAGGAGGCCCATTGTCCTCACCTGGTGATGTCCTCTGTGAGCTGGGCAGGGTCTGGAGGGTAGAACTTCACAGTGAAGGCAAAGTTCCAGGGCCCGCCTGGGGAGGGGAGAGAGCAGTTCAGGACAGCACCCATGGGGCTGCACATAGGGCACAGGCGCATCCGTGTGTCCACTGATGATCCTGCTGCTCCCTCCAAGACTTGCACAGGGCAGGGACAAGGGGGCCCCAGAGGCTGCCAGGGGCATAGCCCTTGGGACTCCAGCACAGCTTTTGGGGAATCCTCCCCAGAGAGCTGGGGACAGCCAAGCATCACAACTGCAGGAGCCACAAGCTCAGCATCCCAGCAAAAGCCTCCTGTGCCCCAGAAGGTGCCACCTTGGGCAACAGCCCTTCTGCCATCCCAGCAAGGCAATACCATGGCAAATGTACCCCAGGACCTGTCCCAGCAAGGACCCCCACTCTCCCCACCATCCCTGTCCCCCCCAACACAGGGCAGGTGGTGCCCAGAGCAGCACCAAGTCTCAGACAGCTCTCCAGTGGCACAGACAGAGTCCTTTGTCCCCTCGCCTCTCATGAGTAAGAGAAGAGGTGGGTAACAAACAGCTGAAAGAGCAACAGTGTCTCTGTCCCCAGGCCAGCTGCCAAAGGTCCCCTCTAGGGCAGGAGGGGAGGTGACCTGCTACAGGACAGCCACACTGAGCTATCCAGGAGCCCCATGGGACACCCCAGGGCTGAGGAGGATGGACCCTCCCCAGGCACTTACTGCGAATCTGCTTCTTGATCTCCTTGGAGGGGTCCAGCCAGTTCTGCAATAAGGAGACAGCAGGTAAGGGGGGCCCCCACCTCGGAGGGGGGGGCTGCAGAGGGACCCCCCATGCTCACCTTCTGGCTGTCTGAATCGCAGAAGGTGAGGCCAAAGTAGTCCTTCTCCAGGAGGTTGAGGTGCTCGCACACCATGTCAAAGAGCACCTGGCCTCGGGCGTGTTTCTGTCAGAGACATGGACAGGCTGATGGTCAGCTGGTCCCTTAGGCTCCTGGACACCTTCCAGATGACCACCAAAACATGCTCTCACCCGGCATGGGCTTCAGCACATCCCAGCTTTGCAGCCCCAGGATCACCTGTGTGTCCCTAAAGCAGTGTCCCAGAGGGTGTCCCACGGCTGCAGGGATGGGGCACCACTGTGGGGATACCCAGGTCCCAGGGCTGCGGGGATGGGCTCCTGGTGGCAGTGATGGCTGGATCCCCAAGCACAGCATAACAAGGGCCACCAGGAGCCAGGAGCATGTGGAGTGATGGAGAGCACCCTTGGTGCAGCCACTGACAGATGCATGTCCCCTCTGTCCCATCCTGCAGCCATAGCCAGGTGCCTGAACTGCCAGGCAGAGCTCTATCCCCAGCCATTATGCTTCTGACTTAGACACTGTTTTCTCTTATGAGTAGCTGCCAAATTTGGTTTCACTGGGCTGATATCCCTTGCAAGGGTCTTTCTTTCCAGACTTTTAACTAATTTTGAAATTTCAACTTAAATGGCTATTTCTGTGTGTGTTTTTCCCTAGGACAGAGGTACTACAAAGCTGTCTTAGGAAGAGTCCTGTCCTTCAGGACTCTCTGGACTGGGCAGGGTCTCAGGAGTGTCCCATCCTTGGTACCAGCACAGGCCCCCAAATCTGGGACTCACCTCCACCTCACACTCATACTCGGACGCATCGAGCAGGGTCACCCTGCACAGGGCACTCTTCACTTTCTTGGTGGTTTTCTGGGGTGACTTCTGGGTCTTGCTGGGAGTTGTTTTGTCAGAGAGCCCGTCGGTCTCGCTGTAGTCCTTGTCCTCCATGTCTGTGCCCTGGAGCAGGGACACAGAGAGGGTTACCTAGCAGCCCTGCCTGAGGGACACAAGGGCAGAGGGGAAAGGCTCTGCACAGCCCACAGAGTGGGGCACCTGCTGATGGACAGTGCCCAGTTCCACCAACCCACACTGCCAACACAGCCGAGCTCCCTGGAAAACGGACACCGGGGATCAGTTCGGCACCCAAATCTCCCTGCCCAGCCACCAGGGCAGCAGCTCAGCTCCCCCCACCCCCACAGCCAACCCGGCTGCAGCCGGGCCCGGGGAGCTCAGTGGGGACACGGCACCACTGCCACTCCCACGGCGGGCCAGCAGGGCCATTCCCAGCGCGGGCACACGGCTGCCGCGGCCCGTCCTGCCTGCAGGAGCCGTGCGGGCAGCGGCAGAGCCCGGCCGGTGCCGCCTGAGGGTCTCCTCTCGGGACTGCCCCCGAGCGCCCACGGGCCGGGCCCGCCTCACGGCCCCACGGCCAGCAGCGAGCGGCGGCACGGCCCCTCCCGTGCTGCTCCTGCCCGTCCCCTCCCACGTTCCCCGGCCGACACCCACTCACCGGCTCCATGTTTCGGGTGTCCGGCTGTGCCCCGAGCTTCTCATTGGGGTCGGTGTCGCGGCCGGCGGGGCTGGGCGCGGCCGCGGGGCCCTGTGCGGCCGCCTCCAGCTGCTGCTGCGGAGCGTCCTCCTGCGCGTTCTTCACCTCAGAGCCGGGGCCTGTCTCCGTTGTCATGACCGCCGGTCACCGCGCTGTCACCGCCACCGGGGAGAGACAGCAGGTGTCACCCGGGGCTGGGGGATGCTGCCCGGGCAGCCGGCTGGGATGCCCTGACTGCTCGGGGGAGGCTGGAACAGACCTGGGATGGGCCCATCTCTGCCTAACACGGATCCACTGCCAGAGCCCAGTCCCTGTCCACTCACACATCCACTGCCAGAGCCCAGATCCCTGTCTGTGCCAAGAGCTGGCTTTGCAAAGGGCTGGACACCAGCACAGGACACCAGGATTTCATACTCTGGAGGACAAGAGCCAGCAGTGGGGAGGGACACCGGTGACAGGGACCCATCATGGACAGGTATGCACCTGGTCATGCAGAGCAGGCAGTGGGGCTGCTCTGACCCTCTGCTCCCACACCCCTGCACTGGCTGGAACCTTCCCTTGCTGTTTTCTAGGAGTGGGAGGAAAAGGCAGGCTGTGAGTCAGGGGAAAGGCTGCAGTGACACAGGAAATGGCAAACATGGACAGCTCCACAGCTCACATCCGGGCTGGCTGGTTTGCTCCCCTCTGGCCACCCCAGCAGCAGCAGCACGCTGGGTTCCCACGGCCAGCCTGGGACCCTGTGGATTCCTGCCTCCAACCCCAGCTGCCTGAAAAACAAACCCAGGGCCAGGAACAGAGAGGGGAAGGCACTTTCCATGCTGGGATGCTCAGCAGTGTGTTTTTGGAACCTTTATGGTTTTGAAACATTTTATGCCAACACAGCATGGGCTAGCAAGATGTCCTCGGAGGGTCCACACTCCACAGGTCATGGAGAACCCTTTGGACCATCACCCACTCTCCACTCAGGCTGCTCAGGCCCTGCAAGCTCCCCACCAGGCCATGTCCAGCTGTGCAGCACCTGCTGGGATCATGCCCCCCTGAGTCCAAGGGCTGTGGCTGCACAAGGTGGCTCAGTTGGAGCATCTGTGACCCTGTGGTCACATCACCCACCCTGCCCACAGAGCAGCCACACCAGCAGCCCTGAGTAATGCCTGAAGATCCTATTCAAATTCCAAACCCTGCTGTGGGAGGGACACCTTCCACTATATCAGGCTGCTCCAAGCCCTGCCCAACCTGGCCTTGGACACTTCCAGAGATCCAGGCGCAGCCACAGCTTCTCTGGGCAACCTGTGAGGGTGCCAGGGTCTCAGCACCCTCACAGGGAAAAACTTCTCCCCAGTATCCCATCCATCCCTGCCCTTTGGCAGTGGGAAGCCAGTCCCCCTTGTCCTGTCCCTCCATCCTATGTCTCCAGTCCCTCTCCAGCTCTCCTAGAGCCCCTTTAGGCCCTGGAAGGGACTCCAAGGTCTCCCTGGATCCTCCTCTTCTCTGGAAGAGGAGGATCCTCCTCTTCCAGTTCTCCCAGCCTGTCCCAGAGCAGAGGGGCCTCCAGACCTTGGAGCACCTTGTGGCCTCTTCTGGACTCACTGCAGTAGCTCCACATCCTTCTGATGTTGGGTCCCAAGGGCTGGAGGCAGCTCTGCAGGTGGGGTCTCACCTGAGTGGGCAGAGAGGCAGAATCCCCCCCTCACCTCTGCCCAGTGTGGGATCAGCCCAGGGCAGGGTTGCTTGCTGGGCTGCCAGTGCCCATGGCCAGGTCACACCCAGTTTGTCACCAGCAGCACCCCCAAGTCCTTCTCCCAGGGCTGCTCCCCACCCAGCCAGCCCCAGCCTGTGACCTTACCCAGGTGCAGGACCTTGCACTTGGCCTGGCTGAACTCCATGAGGTTCACGTGAGCTCCTCCAGCCTGCCCAGGACCCTCTGGCCCCATCCCTGGTAGACCTGGATCCACTGCACAGCTCAGGCTCAGCTCAGTGTCACTGAGACTCACAAAGAAACCCATCCCGCACCACAGCTCCTGTCCCACTGCTGCCCTTCAGGTGTCCTCAGCCGTGGGAAGATGTGAAACCTTCCCAGAAAAATGACTAAAACTGGCTCTGGGGGTGGAGGGAACGGAGAGGAGGTGACGGAGAAGACAGGGAGTCAAGCCTACGCCTTCCGCCGGATTCGCAGCCAGGAGATCCCGGGAACATTCCCCTCGCGTGCCTGCGCTGGCTGGGTGGTCACCAGGAGGCTTCAGCAAACACCCGGAGGCCCAGGATGTCACCCCCTTGTGCCACAGCCATGTTCTCCTGGCCATGACAAGCCAGACACCCACCCTGAGCAGCATCAGCTCCTCCTGACAGACCCCACTGCTCGGCCAAGGCCACCAGGAGCTTTCAGAGGTCACTGCTGGTTTGTTTTTTCAACAGAGGAAACAGAGCTGCTTTTTTCCACTGCAAATTCAAGCAGTTGCTCACTCCAAGCCCTGGTCCCTGTGTGGATCATTCCTAAGCACTTCTGCCTGGATCTCAGTGTGTGAATTTTTAATCAATGTGAAATCTCTAAAATGACAACGCATCACTTTGGGCCAAAAACATGCTGAGTTTTTCACTTGACATTTTTAAACTTTCTTCCAAACTACTTTTTCCCTGCAGTGATCCCTGAGGAAATTAGGGGTTTTTTAAGTATAGTAAGCTGGGAATTCATCCCATCTCTCTTCTGCATCTTGATCTCCAGTTCCAATCTTCTGATGGTGCGCCAGGAACCTGATCCCAGGGACTGCCTTCCAGCTGAAGCCAGTGAGAGCATGGCACAGCAGTGACAGGGTGGCAGAGCTCTGCTAAGGGAGCCTGGCAAATCCCCAGGGACCATCTCCCTGCTCCCAGGGCAGGGAATCCCTCAGTCTCTGGCCTTGCAGCCCTGCTGGGGAGGCACTGGTCCCTACACAGGGTCATTGCTGGGGGCCAGGAGCTGTTGGAGGGAGCCAGGGCTGGCAGGGGCAGTGGCTGCGGGCACAGCCCCGCTGCAGCTGAGCTCTGCAGCTGCACAGCCTTGACGGAGGGACCATGGCACTGCCACGCTCCCGGGTACATCCACAAGGGCTGCATTCAGGAGCCGTTCCCAGCCCGCCCTGGGGCTGAGTGGGAAGGCCGGGGCTCCTCCAGCACTGCCACTCACCCCGGTGCTGCTGCAGCCCAGGGCCAGCCCCAGCCTGGCAGCACCAAGCCCCTGGGGACAGTGGCACCTGCTGTGGGACACTGCTACCCTCTGTGGTAGCCTGGTCACCTGCACTCACCTACACCCAGGACTGTGGGAGAAGGACACTAAGACCCACATGAGCACCCACATGACCACCATCTGTGCCCAGCTGGGGGTGCTCAGCACCCTGGGGGTACCTGCAGGCTCTGCAGTGACCTGAGCGCACTCACGGTGAAACCTGTCCCAGCCCCCTGTCCCTCTTTTATCCCATGGCCTCCCCACGGCCCTCAAGAGCTGCAGAAGGAGATGTTGTCCTGGGCGCAGCTCTGTGCCATGGGCAGGAGCTGTCCCTGATGGGAGGGGGGCAGCACAGCACAGACAGGGAGCAGCAGCCCTGGAGCCCTACCCATGCCACAGGACCCTCCCAGCAGAGACCCCAGAGTGGAGGCCATGGGTTCAGAAAGGACACAGGTCCCAGAATACTGCCAAAGGAACAATTCCACTGAAATATCTGCTGTCACAAACATGTAAAAGAGGTTTACACAACTGCAGTGAACTCAGTGGAGTTCTAAAGTTATTTCTTTTTAAATAATTCCCACAGCAGGAGCAGGACCCCACCCCTCTGGGCACCAGCCCTCCCAGCACCAAGCCTTGCTCATGCCTGTCCCATTGGAGCAAATCTCGTGCTGAGGCTGTTGGAGAGAATGGGCACAAACCCCCAGAGCCTGCCCTGTGCAGGCAGTGGCGAAAGGACTCCTCCTGGCACCCACAGGCCCTGGTGCCCCATGCCTGGTTTTCACCAAGGGTGAGTTTTCAGCACAAGCCCAGTTTCCATCAAGGGCTGGTTCGATGCAGCTGTAGCTGGATCCCAGGGCTGGGGGATGCTCTCCTCAGGGGAGAGGGCTGGAGCCGGATGGAGCTCCAGGCTACCGGAACAGGCACGTGGGAACGGCGCCTGCAAAGGAAGCCTCAGCAGGATCAGAGGCAGACCTGCTTGTCATGCCTGGAATCTCCTCCCATCATCTCCCTGCCTGCTCCTCCTCCCCTTGGTGTTTTCCTCCTCCTTCCCCTTCAAGCTGGAGAGTGAATATCCCAGCTGCTTTGCCCCAGCACTTCCCCAGCATCTCCCAGCTCCAGCCGCTGCAGCGCTCCTCTCGCAGAGCCTTCCCTTCCCCTCCCTGCAGGCTGTTCCCCCGTCCCTGCCCAGTCACTCCCAACTGCCGGGCTGCTCTCCACGGCTGAGCATCCCCCTTTTCTCCCGGACTGCCCCTTACGCCCCTCGCTCCCTGCGGAGGCTCTGCCCATCCAAGAGACTTCACCACCGGAGCACCTCGGTCCCAGGCAGGCAGCAGCCCCCCTGCTGAGTGCCCAAACGGGGCTCCACCCGCTCCAGCTCCGCTGGGAAGCACAGGGGTGGGTGACAACCCAGTGACCTCCTCCCCTACCCCTGCCAAGTGGGGCTGATGTTGGCAGCAAAGCCCCCATCACATTGTGGGGTTACAGTGGGGACAGATGCTGCCACAGAGACGCACGGACATGGGGGGCACTCTGGGGGGGTGGCAGTGGCTGCATGGCACCGGGCACGGGACGGAGATGCTCACCGGGGCTGTGGCACCCAGCACCCCAACCGGGCAGGGCTGAGCTGGCAGGGGACAGGGGCACAGGCAGTGCCTTGCACCCATCCTGCAAACCTGAGGGAGCCCGGTGGGGAGTCCTGGGAATCCTCCACAGAAACAGCAAACAAGAAAAGCAGCCCAAAGCCCCGACAGCACACAGCACCCTGAGCCCCAGTGCCACCCCCGGGCCCTAGTGCCACCCCTGGGACCTCACCACCCTGGCACGGGACACGCAAATCCCCAAACAACTCCGCAGTGCAGCCTGAGAGTTCTCCTGTGCTGCTCTGCAGCAGGGCCAGAGGATCATATGAGCTGTTTATGGTGAAGGGGGGGATCAGAAACACACCGGATCCCCTGCTCCTGGAGACTGAACCCTGATCTCCTCACGGGGGTCTGGCAGGGGCAGAGATGTGCAGTGTCCCGGGCTGTAAAAATGCCCCGTCATAGAATCTTAGGACCGTCAAGTTTGGGAAAGACCTCCAAGATCAAGTCCAAGCGCCCCCATCGCCCCCGGGCTCCAGGAGCCGCATCGTCCCCAGCCCTCCCGAGGCAGCCGCTGCTGGCTGAACCCAGGGCAGCAGCGGCAGCAGCAGCGGGGCCGAGCATCGCGCAGTGCCCTGGGGGGCCCTACCTGGGTGCCAGCTGCCCATGGCTCCGGCGCGGCTCAGCCCGGCACGGCTCATCCCGCCGGGCTGGCGCTGCGTCCGAGGCAGCGCCTTCTGCAGAGCCGCCTCTTCCCACGCCCCGCGCAGTGACGGATGGAAGGAAGGATGGATGGATGGATGGATGGATGTGCACTGCTGCCGCAGCCGGCATGGGATGGGATGGGAGGTGGGAGGGGAGCTGCCCTCCCGGGCGTGCCAGGCGCGTCCCCCGGGATGCTGGTGCCAGCCCCCTCGCCCCCGTCCCCGCAAACGCCTGACTCATCCCGGGCCGGGCACTCCCGCCGAGATCCTTCCCTGCGCACGCCCGGCAGGGAAGGAGAGCTCGGCTGCTCATCTCTATGCCAAGGTAACCTGGCGTAGAGGAGCAGGTCCTGCCCTTCCCAGCCCTGCCACGGGTCCCGGGGCAGCAAACCCTGCGCTGCCATCCAGACTCAGGCTGGGCCGAGCTGTCCCAGAAGCGGCGGCTGAACAGAGGCTCTTTCACCGGACCTGCCCAGGGTGAAGCGCCGAGCGTGACACCCGGCACATCCCTGTCCCCAGGGCACGCGTCCCCTGCCCGTCCCTTGGCAGGGACAGCCCCGCGGAGCAAACACGGGAGGGACACTCTGCAGGGTGCTCGCACCCCACAAACAGGGGCTTCCTGCACCCCAGCACTGACCCCGCCGGGCGGAGGGACGGCTCCTGCTGGCAGCGGGGACACCCAGAGCACAGGCAGGGACACGGCGGGGTCCCGGGGGACAGGCAGGGCTGGGGTCCCCTCACCAGGTGTGGGCAGCCTGCTGGGAGCAGCGGTGCCCAGGCAGGACCAGCCAGTTCGGGCACACGCTGATGGGAGTCCTGGGCATGCCGAGCCATCAGGAGCACAAGGGGACAAAGCACAAGTCTGGGACTTGCTGGGAGATCCTGTCAGGCTCTGGGTGTGGAGGTACAGGCATTCACTGTGTGGGTGACCACGCTGGATGCAGAAGGAGAAACCCAGAGTGCGCAGTTGCTCACCAGTATCAGCTCCCCAAGTGGTACCCATGGGTTGGGGTGCTCATGGACTGTTCCCCCAGTCAAGAACATCAGCCCTGGGGGAACCAGAAGGGCAGGGAAGGGGTCCCAACCCCCACAGCCCTCCTTCCGCGCCCTCCCCGAGGCTGGACACCTTCACAGGGACTCCTGAGCCACTGAACTGGGACAGCCCAGGGGTCCCATTCTGAAACACAGCAGCCAGGGAGAACCAGGAATCCCACAGTTCCCAGCAAACTCATACTCCTCCAAAATCCTTTCCTGCATTCTAATCTAAACCTCGGCAGTGCCATCCCCACAATTCAGGCAGGCCTGCAGTGGGGCCTGCAACTCCCCCCAGACCCTGCAGCCCTCCTGGGAGCACCCATCGTGCCTAGGCAGCCTCAGCACCCCCGATGGCACTGCCAGCCCTGAATGTCCCCTTCCCAACTCTCCAGGAGGCTGCAGCCACTGGGGCTTGGTGCTGGGGGTGACCAGTTCTTGGCTGCTTAGCACTGGTCAGGGCTAGTGCCACCCACAACTGAACAGAGTCCCTGGTGGCTCCATCAGGTATCCTGGGGAAAACAGGGACAGGAAGGACCTTCCCTCCATCCCTGGCAGGAAGCAATGATGGACCCAGAGAAAGGGGCTCAGGCTGTGGCTGGGCTGGAAGGGACCCACTGCATCCACTACCCACTAACTGCAGAGGGGCCTGTGGAAATTCCACTGAGCTCCAAAAATCTTGGAAAGGGTCATCTGGCACTGGCACAGGCTTCCCAGGGCAGTGGTGGAGTCACCATCCCTGGGGGAATTTAAAGGACATTCAGATTTGGGGACATGTGTGAGTGGTGGCCTCGACAGTGCAGGGATGAGGGTTGGACTTGACACACGGAATTTCTTTCCAGCCTCAGTGGTTCCATGACTGGTGAGACCCCCAGGGTGCACAAGGACTGGGGAGACCTGAACACCTACAGGTTCCAAAGGGGTCCTCCTACTGGCACTTAGGCCTTGTGGCATCAGCACCTTCACTGTGCCCAAGGAGGACCCACTGAACCCCTGCACACTGCCCAGGCCAGAGGCCCTTTCATAGTGCTTGAAAAGTGGATCTGGGGCTGGGGGAGGCTGGAGGCACCTCTGGAGGTCACCCTGCCCAGCCCCTGCTCCATCAGAGCCACCCAGAGCCCGCTGCCCAGGATGTGTCCAGGTGGCTTTTGAGTCTCTCCAGGGATGGAGACACCCCCACCTCCCCGGGCACCTGCAGCAGTGCTCAGCCACCCTCCCAGTGCAGAAGTGCCTCCTGAGCTCAGAGGGCCCCTCCTGTGTGTCACTTTGTGCCCGAGGCCACCAGGGCTGTCCCTGGGCACTGCTGAGCAGAGCCTGGCCCCAAGAGGGCATTGCCTGCATCCCTTCTTGGCACCCCATGGACAAGCTTGACATTTCCACTCTAAGGAGAGGCAAGTGACCCCCTTGGGCTGGCACAGGCCAACTCAGGCAGCACTTTGGAGGGGGAGGCAGAACCCAGAGGCCTTCATCTGTGTTTCAGCACAGGGATGAGGCCAGCAGAAGGACATTAGCCACGGTGCCACCCCCAGAAGAGCCCCCCAAACTGCCATGGTGATAACAGGCTCAGCAAGAACTCAACTAATTCCTGAGTCATCCCATGGAGATGGGCCTGGGCTTGATCCTGTGCCTCCTCACCCACCAAGAAACTACACCAAGATGCCTCCTGGGGGAAGGAGCAGTTTGGGGGTCCCACAGGTGCTCCCCCTGCCCCAGAAGTGCCCCCCAAGCAAGCACTGAGCCAAGCTCCTGCACAGGCAGTGCTGCTGCAGAGTCCTCCCTTGCTCTTCTGACCCCATGGCACCTTTTCCTCACATCCCTGTCATCCCACATGGCACAGGAGGGCATTGCTGCATCCCCCACTGCCACCTGGAGCAGGATTTGGAGGCTCAGGCAGAAGCAGAGCCAGCTCCCTCAGACCACAGAGGGACACAGCTCAAGTCCTGGAAGAGCTCAGGGCTGAGCTGGGCACTGGTTTCAGTGCAGAGGCCCAGGAAGCCCTTAGATCCCAGCAGAGGATGCTGTGGAGGTGGAGGGCACTGGTGCCATCCCTGCACCCTCACCTTGGGAGAGCTGCCAGCCATCCTTTGGAGGCATTTGGGAACCTGGGGGAAGGCAGAGAGCTGCTGATAGAGCCTCTGACTTCAAGCACCAACATGTTCCTCATTAATTTGGTAGCAATAAAGCTGGGGTGGAGAGAGGGGAGGGATGGCCAAGCTGTGCTGGAAAGGCCAAAAAAATCAATTGAAAAAACCTCACCTGAACCAGCCCTGGGCACATCCCTCCCTGGACACTCTGGCATGCCCTCAGGGAAGGAGGGAAGTGTGGGGGCACTGTGGAAGGGGCTGCCCCACTGCCCTGCACTCCCAGCAGAGAAGGGCTGGCACAGCCAAGGCCAGGGAAGGGGGGCCTGGAGCAGGGGGAACAGGGCTGGGCCCTGGGCTGCACCAGCCCTGCTCAGGGCTGGCCCTTGGGCCCAGGGGCACGATGGCTCTCCATGTGGGGACCAGACTGGCCAAGAGCTGCTGCACTGGCCTCGTGCTGGGAGAAAGGACTGTCCTCCCTGTGTCCCCTCCCTGAGCTCACCCAGTCCTGGCAGGAAACTGAGGCACATGGGGCTTAGTCACAGCAAGGCACCCTCCTGCCACTCACCCAGCTGGGGACGGGCATTTGGGACCAGCCTCATCCCATACCCAGCTGCCATCTCAGGCCCCATCAGTCCTTGAGGACTTAAGGTGAATGAGGAATGAGGTGAGGGCTCCTCATTCCCTGTAACCTCCAGCCAGCAGAGGCACCCTCAGGCACCCAAGTCCCACCTAGCTGCAGGCAGACACTGTCCCCAAACGTGTCCTGCTGCCCTTGCAGGGTGAGCAGGAGAAGAGAGGGTTTGGGAGGCCAGGAGCTCTGGCATGGCACAGCTGACCCATGCCCACAGCAGTCTTTTCCCAAAACACCCCACTTGGACCCTTGTCCCTGTCAATGTCTGCTTGGCTCTGTCCTCAGCACCTACCTCAGAGCACTCACTGGAGGGGCTGCTCTTTGAATATTTGTGGGGTTTAGCCCAGTTCCCCATTTTTGGGATGCCTGACTCACACTTTCTGAACATCTGCAGACACCAGGGCAGGCTTCCCTCTGGTTCCTCCCTACCTGACCCTCTCCCAGCCAGGTTTGCTACAGAGAGGGACCCCGTGGCTGCTTAGCCACGAGCCCCATTGCTACCACTGACAGACTGGAACAGGATCAGGACCCTGAAAAACCCCAGTGTCCCCAGATGAGACTAAATAACACAAGCGGTGCAACACAGGCCCCTACCCATGGCAGGATTCCACACCACACTAAGGAACAGGGGCAGGGCCACTGACTCCTGGGATTCAGCAGGGCAGGAACACCAGGGAGCAGCCTGTCCTTGGGCAGCACCCACAGCTCCAAGGGGAATCTGTAAGGGCAGATGAGGAACCTCTGCTGTGCCTGGAACCATGCCCTGGTGTCATGGCACAGGGAGCCCAGGAGCTGCAGGGAAGGACAGAACCCCTCTTCCCAGGCATGGGAAGAAAAAGGATTTTCAGCTTTTGCCAAGGCAAGGACAGCTCAGAGGCCTCAGGGGCTCTCAGGCCTCACAGGCAATTACCAAAGATAAGAGAGAAATGTTTTTAAGGGAAAGGATGCAAGAGGGATCAGAGTGGGGAGAAGAGAGAGCAAGTGAGCTCGGAGCGGCAGCAGGGTGGGAAGCAGCACATGGGCTCCTTCAGCAGCTCTGACCTTCCTTGTAGGGGACACCCCGGGACAGTGGGACACAGAGGGGACACAGGTGCAGAGGAGGAGGTACCTCAGTCCTGCCCCAGGACTGGAACTGCACTGCAGGGAACCCCCAGCCCATCCCAGCCCCCCAGTGCTGCCCACATCAGGCTCCTGTCACCTCCTCCCACCCCAGAGGCAGGGCCATGCCCCAGGTCCCGTGGGACAGGGGTGTCCCGCTGCTCCAGGGAGCCTCCAGGGCCTCCCACACAGCCAGGCTCACTGATATCCATCCTTGTGCTTCCCAGTTTATCTCAGACAGTGCTCCAGTGCCTGGGGTCCCCATGACCCCCTGGGCTCTCGCTGAAACAAAGCTCCCCAGGAGCTGAAACAGGACCTGCATCCAGGGAAGGACCATGGCCAGACATTCCCTCGAGCTGGCCCACAGCAGCCTTGGCAGAGATGGATGGCAAGAGGTCCAGCTTGGAACATCCTTTCTTACCTGGCTTTGGCTCTGTTCTGCTAAGAAAACATTTCCCCAGTCTCACTTCTGTACAAAGGTACAGCAACAGCATTTGTGTCCCCACAAAGCTGAGGAGAATCCTTTGGTATCTGAGTGCCCAGACACCACAAACAGCCAGACTGAGAACCCCTCAATGACTTGCAAAATGCAACCAAAAAAGCAAAGCTCCCCAGCAGCTGTGCTGGACCCAGGACCCTGGCAGGTCCCTGTTTGGGGGAGAAGCCCCTTCCCCCAGCAGTTCCTTGTGCAGGGTAATCCTCAGGGGCACAGAGGAGAGGTGCCCAACCCTCCCCACCCTCCATGGAGGAGACAGGGAGGGACAGGCCATGCCACCCAGCCTGGAGGAGCAGGAGTGTAGCTGCCCCATGCCCACCTCCACAAGCCCCACATGCTCCCAGCCCTCCACCATCTCCCCACATCCCCCAGGAGCTGGGACCCCTCAGGCCCAGTGCTGCTGCAGGTGAGAAGTGCCCACACCCCATGGCTTTGCTCCCATTCCCTCCTCCTTAAGGCCCTTTAACACTCTCCTGGCTGTCTCTGAGCAGTGACCTGCCCTGCCCAGGCTGCTTTCCCTGTCTGTTTGCAGGTAAGGGTGTATTTATAATGGGTGGTTTATCCACATTAATGCAGTGTCACCACCACACCGTGACCCCTCCTGCACTAACCCCAAAGCACCAAAGTGCCCACACCTGCCCACAGCACCCACCCGAAACCCGAGGGTTTGAAACTCTGAGTCCTGCAGCACACGTGTGGCTTAGCTGCTTCCAGCTGCTGCAGGGAAACTGGAACTTGGAAATTTCCATCCTCTGAAGCATCTCACAGATACACAAAAGGACTAAAAGGGTGTCAAAGGAGATTGAACAAGAGCCAGGAATAGCAACCAGGGAAGGACCATGGCCAGACATCCCCCTTGAACCAGCTCACAGCAGCCTTGGCAGAGATGGATGGCAAGAGGTCCAGCCTGGAACAGCCTTTCTTACCTGGTTTTGGCTCTATTCTGCTAAGAAAACATCTCCCCAGTCTCACTTTTGTACAAAGGTACAGCAACAGCATTCGTGTCCCCACAAAGCTGAGGAGAATCCTTTGGTATCTGAGTGCCCAGACACCACAACAGCCAAACTGAGAACCCCTCAATGACTTGCAAAATGCAACCAACCCCCCCCCCTCCCCCCCAGTACCAGGATTCAGCTTGGCACAGGGCACCTGCTCTGCAGAAGTCCTTCAGAAGGAAAGCAGAGGCTAGAAGCACCAGCCTGGCCATGCACTGGGCATGCAGAACAGCCTCTGAGCCCACTGTGAGCTGCAGGAGTGGCCAAGCCCCAAGAGGGCAGTTCTTGTGGCTCCAGGTGAGGGCATCTGAGCCCAGAAAGGACATGGAAAGATGCCCAAGTAAGATTTTTGAAGCACCTGCTTGGCTTGGTTCAGAATAGCTGAATGGAATTCAGCCTAGAAAAAAAGAAGCTTCTGGGCAGAGCCTGGAGCAGTTCCAGTGCCTGAAGGGGCTCCAGGAGAGCTGGAGAGGGATGGGGACAAGGGATGGAGTGAGAGGACAAGAGAGAATGGCTTCCCACTGCCAGAGGGCAGGGTTACTGGGGATAAATTCATGGGATACTGGGGAGAAATTCCTCCCTGTGAGGGTGGGCAGGCCAAGGCACAGGGTGCCCAGAGCAGCTGTGGTGCCCCTGGATCCCTGGCAGTGCCCAAGGCCAGGCTGGATGGGGCTTGGAGCAGCCTGGGACAGCGGAAGGTGTCCCTGCCATGGCAGGGGTGTGGAACAGGATGGTCTTCAAGGTCCCTCCAACCCAAATCATCCCGGGATTTACAGCTGTGCCAGATGTGCTGGAGCTCCCTTGGCAGGCAGAGCACATGTCCCCAGCTCAGAGCTGCTGTACCTGGCAGCCAGGCTCAGGAGCCGCTGCTAAGATGAGGGAGGGAAAACATCTCCGGTGGCTCCTCCCGCTGCAGCAGGGGGGCTGTCCCGAGCTGAACCACCCAGCGCTGACTCACCGAGGGCGTGGAGCTCACAGCCTGCCCTGGGCTCCTGCGGCCCCACTGCAGAGCCACACTGTGCCCCCAGAGCTGCTTTAACCCAGCCAGCTCAGCACAGGGAGCACCTCCATCATCCATCCATCCATCCATCCATCCATCCATCCATCCATCCATCCATCCATCCATCCATCCATCCATCCATCCATCCATCCATCCATCCATCCATCCATCCGTCCGTCCGTCCATCCATCCGTCCATCCGTCCGTCCATCCCAGCAAGCCTTGAGCAGCCTGTGCTGGAGAGGAGAGTGGGACAAGGCTCCTTGCCCAGGGCCACAGGGATGGAGCCCCTCTGCTCTGCAGCCAGGCTGGGAGAGCTGGGGGTGCTCACCTGGAGAGGAGAAGGCTCCAGGGAGAGCTCAGAGCCCCTTCCAGGGCCTAAGGGCACTGGAAATAGAGAAAGACTTTTTACATGCAGAGAGAATGACAGGACAAGAGGGAACCATTCCAAACTAAACCAAGAGAGATTTAGATCAGATGTTGGGAAGAAATTCTTCCTTGTAAGGATGGTGAGGCCCTGGCACAAGTTGCCCAGAGCAGTTGTAGCTGTCCCTGGATCCCCGACAGTATCCAAGGCTAGGTTGGACAGGGCTTGGAGCACTCTGGGACAGTGGAAGGTGTCTCTGTCCATGGCAGGGGGTGGGACATGATGAGCTTTAGGGTCCCTTCCAACCCAAACCAGTCTGGGATTCCATAACTCCTCTCCTGAACCACCACCTGCACCAGGGCTTTATCATCCTCAGCTTAGAGAGTTGTTCTCCATCTCAGCAAACCTCCCTCCCTCCCTCCAATCTGGGCTGTTGTCTCTGTCTCCAGCAGCCAGGGCAAAGCTCCTTCTGCCTTTCCACTCTCTGAAGCTCTGCAGCTCCCAACTGTCCCCAGGCCTCGGTGTCCCCCATGGCCCAGCCCTGCAGAGACCCAGTGGCAGTGACAGCTCAGTCCTGGAGAAGCCAACAGCCCTGGAGGATCACAGAAGCCCTCTACAGCCACCATCCAACCAGCAGGACCTGACTCCATCCCTGGTGGGAAGTACCTGCTCAGGACCATCAGGCTCCAGCCTCGGTCCATGCCAGGGCTGCTCCAGAGGCTCTCGGAGAGCAGTAGGTCTGCAGAGCCCTGTGGGGCTGCCCAGGAAGCTCCCTGCAGCCCCAGCAGCTCCTTTCTGCCCACCTGGGCACCTGCTGGGACCAACCTCACCCAGCCAGTGCCTCCTCCTGCCTGCAGGGCTCTGCAGCTCCCAAAGGGAACAGACCCTGCTGCCTGCAGCTGCATGGGCCTTGGGGCTCCCTCCTCCTCTGCCTGGCTCCTGCAGGTCCCCTTTAGTGGCACAGCACAGCTTTGTGATCACAGCACCAAAATCTGCCTCTGCTGAAAAATCTTCTCTGACCCCTCGTCCCCACACACTTCTCTCAAGCCTGTTCTCTATGTTCCCTCCTCAGGTCCAGCTGTTCCCTCAGTGCTTCTCAGGGCAGTCACATATGGGTTTCTTAGCCCATTTCAGTCTTTTCTCAGACAACTACAATCTCTCCTGTGTTCTGCACTCACACTAAAGCAGTTCCCTGCTGGCCTCACACCCCACCCCACGGGCACCTCAACTCCTGCAGGAGCAAAGGGACCCCGGTAGAGGCTGTGCTCCCCCCTGCCAGCAGCACCCACCTCACCCCACCCTCCCTGCAGCCACCTGGTGCCTGCAGGCATCGTCCCCTGCTCCCCCTGCCCCATCCCTGTCCCCACAGCACGTGCAGGGCCACACTGGCTTTTGACCTGAGGCTGTGGAGAAGCTTCCAAAATGTAATGATAGAAGTGGGATTGTAGATGTGGAGTTTGAATAGAAGTATGTGATATCATAGGGTGGAAAACATAGAGTTTAGGGGTTTAGAATAATATAATAATATATTATTCTAAATATATATATATATAAATATATATATAAATATATTATTTGTAATATATATAAAGCAAGATGGAGGTTTTGGGGCAGAGACTGGTCCTTCTTCTTCTCCTTCTTCTCCATGGGTTTGGGTGGGATTTTATAACTGGACAGGAAAGTCCACATTGCGGGACATGGGTGATTAGTTATTGGGTTAAAAGTAAAAACAATTTAGGTGTCATTTCTTAAGTGGATAGTTTAGCCTTAAAAGACCTTGTAGAGAAAGACAGTTAGCCATTTTGTACCTTGTTAGTGAAATACTACAGAACCCATGGCTTGTAAGTCTGTGATATAGATAAGAAATAATAAACACCTGAGTCTGAACACAAAATCCCATCCTGAGTGCTTCAGTCCCGACCTTGTGGAGGCAAAACCAGGCACTCCACCTCCAGGGAGGAGCCTCCTCCGAGCCTGTTGCCCCCATCCCTTGGCCAGAAGCCTTGGGAAAGAGGTCAGAGCAGGAGAGAACCTTGTACTCCTGCCCAGCAGGGTGGGACTGAGCTCAAAAACATCACACTGGGAACATGAAGGGCAGCACGAAAGGCAGGAAGTGAGCATTCCCTCTTCACCTCAACCTGTGACAGGTTTCACACCAGCCCAGGTGAGCTGTCACCTTGTCCTGCCAACCTGACCTGAGCTGTCCCACCCCATAGCAGCACTGCCAGGAAGCACCAGCTCCTCATCTTGAGGGCTGTGTCCAGTTCTGGGCCCCTCACAAGAGAGATCTTGAGGGGCTGGAACGTGTCCAGAGAAGGCCACAGAGCTGGGGAAGGGGCTGGAGCAGCTGAGGGAGCAGGGAATGGGGCTCAGGCTGGAGAAGAGGAGGCTCAGGAGGGACCTTCTGGTTCTGCACAGCTCCTGATAGGAGGGGACAGCCAGGGGGGTCGGGCTCTGCTCCCAGTGAACGGGGACAGGAGAAGAGGGAACAGCCTCAAGTTGCACCAGCACAGTTTTAGATTGGATATTTGGGAAAATCTCTTCACTGAAAGGGTTGCCAGGTATTGGAAGGGCTACCCAGGCAGGTGGTGGAGTCTCCACCCCTAAAGGTGGTCAGGAAATGATTGGATGTGGCACTCAGGGCTACAGTTTAGTTGACAAGGTGGTGATCAGTCACAGGTTGGAGTCGGTGACCTTGGAGGTCTTTTCCAGCCTGAATGGTTCTGCAGCTCAGGAAGGGAAGAGCTAAGAGGTCTGAACTTGCTGGGGGAGGAAATCACTATGGACTGGCCACGGGAGGCTGCTCCCATGGAAACCACTGAGACACGTCCACTCCTGTCCCAGTAGCACCAATGACAGGTCCAGGCCAGAGCCTGCCTGACCAGGGGGGGCAGGAAGGGCTCCTCCAGGCTGGCTGGACTGGTCCCTTCCTGGGGACTGGCCCTGCAGGGCTTTGCTGGCCACTTCAGACACCTTTGCCCAGACAGGTGGTGCTGTCCTGCCCCAGGCAGGCTGGGGCTGTCGAGCTGGTGTGCCCAGCTCCACTGAGCTGAGCTGCAGCTGCCCAGGGATGCTGAGCCAGGGGGAAGGAGCCAAGGCCCAGCTGAGACACCACTGCAGCAGACAGAGAAGACAGCAGCTCGTCATCACAGAGTGTGACAGCCAGGCTGGAGCTGCCAAGTGAAGAACTGGGTCAAGTGGGGAAAAACAGGAGAGCAAAGGCAGCAAGGGTGGGATGATCTTGTGGGAACACACTCACGTGAGGACAGTGATCCTGTGGGACACCTCCACAAGCTTTGGGATCCACCACCCAAAAGGAGCCCGTGGTGTGGGGGGCTCTCCCAGCTCCCTGCTCTCCTGCAGCCAGCCCAGCCCTCACTGACACGTGTTGACTGCGTGTTTGGGCAATTATGGATTTACATGATGTCAGCAGCTGCCAGGAGCCCAGACATCTGCTCGCTCATCATGCCCGAGCCAGTCAGCACGAAGACATCTGACCCTGCTGACAGGCAGCAAAGGGCCTCCCTCCCATCCTCCCCCGGCATCAGGGCCTGCAGGGCATGGGCAGTGCCCTCCTGCCCTGGTGCCAGCCCCTGAGCCAGGGTTAATGGAGCAGCCTGAGCTCATTGCACAAAAGGACGCCCTGGAAGTGAAGATCAGCATCCCTTCGGCTCCAGAGCGTTGTGCCACACGTCAAAAATGAATCATGAGAAACTTAGGGGGGGAAAGAAGCCACCAAATTGACAGGGAGTCGTCCCTCGAGCCAGGCTGGAGTCAGGCAGCCATGGCAGCTCACCCTGACAGCTGCCAGAGCCCATCCCGAGAGACCAAACCTCCTTCCAGCCTGCTCTGGCCACAACACTTCTGGCACCAGGAAAAAACAGGGAAGAGTTGCACAGCCTCTGCTGCATCGTGGGGGACAGGGCTGAGGCTCCTCCTCCTCCTCTGAGGCTGGCAGGATGCAAAGGCAGCGTCCTCCCTGCTCCCCTCACACAGCATGGTCCTTGTGCCAGCTGTGGGAACTGTGGGGCCACTTTAAGCAAAGTTCCACTCCCACCCTTTTGAGTGACACCTCCCAGCTGAGCAAACAAGTGCAGGAATGAGTTGCTGTGTCCCCTCAGAAGCCAAGAAACTCCTTCCACAGCCTCATTAACACCCAAATGAAGATGTCCCAGCTGGAGGGGGGACAGCCCTGAGTCAGCCCCTGTGAGCACCCGGTGCCTCTCCAGATGGAAGCACAGTCCAGACACCACGGAGCAGGGAGAGGGAAAAGCCAGCAGACCGTGCAGCCCCCAGTCTGCCCTGGTTTCTCCCCCTGCTCCCACCGGAGCAGGATGGGACCAGCAGCACCACCACAGCCAACATGTGCCACCATTGAGCCCTGGTATCACAGCACCACCCTCGGGGCAGAGCACGTCCTGCCTGCTCACATCTCTGGGCACTTTCCTGCTTTCCTTGGCACCACGGGCCCCTCCCATCTCAGCTCCAAAAGCCAAGCCCCACTGATGCCCTCAGCCATGCCAGGGCCTTGGCTGCACCTGTCCAGCAGCTCCCCAGTGCCACAGCCTGTGGAGATGACACGGGGATGCTGCTATTGCACAGCTCCCCAGTTCCAGCCCAATTCCCTCACTCTCTCCCTGGGACAGCCACCCAGCAGCACAAGCAGATTTTCTCTGTCAGCAGTGATGAGAAACCATCCTCTGCTCCCAGGCAGAGCCTGGGCTCCCTGAGAGCCGTCCCTGCTGCTCACCAGTGCCCTCCCTGCCTGGGGACAGCTGTAACACAGCACAGGCACACCCCTGCAGGCTCACAGGGACCCCAAAACTCAGCCCAGAGCACAGCATCCCGGGAGTGGGGCACTTGGGAGCAGGGGGTGCATCAAGGACAGATCCTTGTGGCAGGATCCACAGCAACCCCAGCCCACTGCCCTAGGGAAGGTCTGGCAATCCACTGGGGCTTCCTGCACAGCCAAAGGCTGCCCAGCTTGTGCCTTCCATCACTGCAGGCAGCCCCATAAAGACAGGAATGTGCCTCTTCCAGGGAAACACCGACCTTTCAAAAGGCATGGCTTGCACAGTCAGCAGAGTTGGGAATGCACCAGGAGCGGAGAGAGGGGAAATTCATGGTCTGATGGCACAGCTGGGGCTTTCAGCTCCTCCAGGAAAGTCCAGCAAGGAGCACTGGCTGGAGAGGAGAAGGCTGGGGAGAAAGCAGGTTCTCCACTTTCAGCACACAACATCCACCAGTGCCATGGCCCACGATGCACCAGCCCTGGGGACTCACTGAAGGGCTAAAGCCACCCCCAGAACATCCTCCAGGCAGACAGGGAAGGCTCCTTCCCACCTGCAGGATGTCACCTGAGCCAAACACCCTCCCAGTGCCTTACCAGCACCCAGCTTGGCAAGGGCACAAAGAAACAGGAGCCAGGGCCACAACGTGCCCAGGCAGGGCTGGAGACACCCCGAGGGACACCCAGCCCTCCTGTCCCAGCCTGGCTGTCCCTGTCACAAAGAACCACAGCCTGAGGAGGACCCAAGGCACCCAGGCTCCCTGGGCACACCTGTCCCAGAAGGGAAGGCTGCTCCTGCAGCATTCCACAGCCAGCCCCAGCCCAGGCAGAGGGCTGCAGGGAGTCTCAGGGTGCAGGAGCTTTGGGGCTCCCCTCTTTTGGCCCTGCTTCCTAGAGCCAGGCAGGGCAGCGCTGGGGTGGGAGTCCCAAGCAAAAGGGCCAACAGAGCTTCAAGACAACTTCCTTCCTCAGGGCAAGGTTTGGGTGATCTTGGGCAGAGAAACCCCAAATTAGGGTTTGGTGATGCTCTTGTGCCCAAGGACAAGGGGGTGTGGGCAGCAGGAGCTCCCACTGAGCTGCCTGGGAGGATGAGGGGGTGCCAGAGCAGGCAGGGCTCAGGCAGGGATGCAGGCAGGGATGTGCTGGGAATGGTACCCAGGAAGCTCCACCTCTGCTGGTTGCTTAGCGACCAGCATCCCTCAGGAGCCACCGCGGCCCTGCCAGCAGCACCAGCCCTGCTGCAGAGCCCGGCAGCAGAGGGGGGCCAGGAAGCAGGCAGGAAGCAGGCAGGAAGCAGGCAGGAAGCAGCCCTGGTGCCTGGCAGCCTTCCCTCCCTGCTGGAGCACCGGGATGGCTCTGTTGGGATGTGCTCCTCTGCCCTGAGCTGCACCCACAGCTCAGCCCCACTCAAAGGCCTCCAGGAAAGGGAGCAGCACTTCCAGATGGGACCCTCCCAGCCCAGGTGCAGCTGCTGCCTCCAGAAACTGATAAATGGCATGTAGGGAAGGGAAAGGACACATGGAAACACCTTCATCACATGTGAGCCCATCTCAAGAGCCAGTCCAGCTGACTGGGATCCCAGAATGGTTTGGGTTGGAAGGGACATTAAAGCCCATCCAGTGCCACCCCTGCC
Organism: Serinus canaria; assembly: GCF_022539315.1. Lineage (NCBI taxonomy): Eukaryota > Metazoa > Chordata > Aves > Passeriformes > Fringillidae > Serinus > Serinus canaria. The sequence goes on from NC_066333.1 coordinate 1,147,987, forward strand.
ATGGCAGGGACATCTTCCACTGTCCCCGGCTGCTCCAAGCCCCATCCAGCCTGACCTTGGACACTGCCAGGGATCCAGGGGCAGCCACAGCTGCTCTGGGCACCCTGTGCCAGGGCCTCACCTCCCTTCCAGGGAACAATTCCTTCCCAATATGCCATCCAACCCTGCCCTCTGGCAGTGGAAGCCATTCCCTGTGTCCTGTCACTCCAGGCCCTTGTCCCCAGTCCCTCTCCAGCTCTCCTAGAGCTCCTCTAGGCCCTGGAAGGGGCTCTCTGGAGGCTTCTCCAGGTTGAACACCCTCAGCCAACAGAGGCCAGCATTCCTCCAAACACCTCAAAATTCACTCGTGTGGAAGAAAAGGCTACAAGTTCATGGGAGAAGAGCAGCAGATCTGTAAGTGAAACAGGCAGGAACTCAAGGAAGAGAATTACTCCTGCAAATGTCTTTTTGGGTCTTGCCTGCAATTTATGCTGCTGTTCATCTCCCTTCTGAGGGAAGACAGATTACCTAGCTGGAAATAGGAGCAGGAAACTGCTGTATTAACCACAGAAAACCACAGCTGGAAAATAGACCTTTGGTGGCTTCCCTTAACTATGCCCAGCATTGGTGTTTCTAGCAGAGCTCTGACCTCTCACAGGTCAGAGGCAGGGAGTAAACCTGAGCTTTGCCTTTGACTTGGCACCTGAAAAATATGACTGATCACTGAGCTGCAGGAAATCAATGCACCCACCAGCACAAGGAGGCTTCCATGAGCTTCCCACCCTGGCACTGCCCCCTGGGCACTGAAGGAGCCCAAGAGAGCTGCAGTTGGCTGCTCCCCAAAGTCCCCAGCTCCCCTCAGCCCCAGCCAGGGCATCCATCCCTGCTGGCATATGGATGTGCTGGCCCACAGCATCCCACACTGGCTCACCCACCAGCAGCATCAATCCCTAAGGTTTTTCAGGGAAGTGGAGGAGAATATCTTAGGTGGGTTATTTTGGGGTTTTTTTAAGATATGTTAAGGAGATATTTTCTGCAACAAAATGCCTGTTGTCATAAGGGTTTTAAACCGAAAGAAACATCCCAAAAATCCACTTTTCTCTGAGTGCAGCTTCACCAAGGCTCAGGGAGCTGGTCACAGGCCCCACTAGGGCCAGGGCAGCTCCAGGAGCCCAAAGGCTGCTCTGCCAAGGCCTGGGAGGTGCAGCTGGCACTGGTTTCTGCTAGAGCCCGAGGTACTGACACCTCTGCAAGCACTGTCTCCATCCAGGCCTGACACCACAGACTGCCACTGCTTGGGATTTATCCCCTTTGCTTTGTATCACTCCCAAGGACAAAGCTGAAAACTCCTTTTTTGCCTCTGCTGAGCTGCAGTTGGAGTCCTGCTCAGACCTGTGCAGGCAGCAGCTCCACTCCCAGGCTGGGCCCCCTGTGCATCCCAGGGGTTGCCACCAGCTCTGCCCCTTGTGGGAAGCCGGCACTGCTCCCTGCCCCCCTCCTGCACTCCAGCCAGCAGCAGGAGCTGAGTCATTCAGCAGGGCCAGCCCCAAGCAATGCCAACCCACAGCTGCACATCCCAGGGGCTCTGGGATCTGTGCTTGGAGCCCCCAGCTCCTGCAGCAGAGCTGCTCCAGCCCCTGCTCCCACCCAGCTCCTCCAAGGCCTCAGCACACAGAAGGACCCCAGGCCAGACCTGCCAGGCACAGGGCAGACATTTTCTGGAGAGCCAATATTGCTGCTTCTCCCTCACTCTCCCCCATCTCTTCCATTTTACCTCCTGGCCAAACCTGAGCACAACAGCTGTTTTTTTTTTTCCCTTGCTGTTTAATCTCTCCCCAGCTCCCAGAGGATGTTCTCAGCGCCTGCAGAAGCTCAGCTACCTTTGATGTGTCTCAAATTCTACCCCCAGGCAGGTGACAAATATTCAGGGAACTTGGACAATTAAATGACAAGAGAAGGAAGGGCTGCAGGAAAACCTTAAAAACATAATAAATAAATAAAGGGGAAGCAAAAAGCAAACCTGAGCAAAACCTCCCCACCACACCCAAGGGCAGAGCCTGAGGGAGGCAGAGCCTGAGAGAACCACCAGAACCTCCTGCTCTGAGATGAGGGTCCCAACCCAGGCACCCTGAGCCCTACCCTGGGAGCAGGGATCCCACTGTCACAGCAGCTCTGGCCCCACCACAGCAAATCCCAGCACAGCAATTTGTGTCCAGGAAGTCCTGGATCATGCACCAGCCCTGGGCAGAGGCTGGCACAGCCCCTGCCCTCCCAGCCAAACTGGGAAAACTTCAGGCAGGACCAGGACCACAAAGCCAGAGGTGGCTCCAGGTCAGCCAGGTCCACCCCAGCCTGAGCACTCTGTCCCAGCCAGCCTGGGCTGGCACAGCACCGTGTGCTTCTGCTCACCAGCCTCTGGTCACCTCTTGGGGACCTGAAGGTGATCTGAGACCCTTCTAGAAGAGAAGCCTGGACTTTCCAAGGGTTGGGGCTGCCCATCTTGCTCAGCAGGGGAATGAGATGAGTGCTGGCAAGGCCACCTGCCCTCCCAGACAGCATCACTGTGCTTGGGCTGGCACAGGAGACACACCTGGAGATGCCTCTGGGCCCTGCTCCATGCCAGGAGCACCCAAAGCCACCCAACCTCCGAGCCTGCTCTCACCTCAGGGCACCACCCAGGGCAGCCACAGCCACCAGGGTCTCACATGGCTCAGCACTGTGTCCCCTGCAGCAGCCTCAGGGACTGTCACTGGGGCTGTTCCTGGTGACAGCACAAGGGTGACAACCCAGTCAGGGACTGTCACTGGGGCTGTTCCTGGTGGCAGCACAAGGGTGACAACCCAGTCAGGGACTGTCACTGGCTCTGGTGGCAGCACAAGGGTGACACAATCTCCCAGGGCTGCAGCACCCGCCACATCCCCCGGCTCTGTCTCCCCGGCAACCCGGGCACCTTCTCACTCACAGCTGAGCAGCCTTGTGCACAAAAGCCCAGCTGAATCCAGAGCAGGATTAGGGCAGCTCTCTCCTTCCCTCACCCTCCCAAATCCATCCAGCCTCAATTTCCACCCAAAGCCCATCACAAAGCACCAGCTCACAGCGAGGCACGGGAGGTGCAGCTCCACCTGCCCCCACCCCAGGGGCTGTGCTGCCCCCCTGGGATTTTGGCTGCAGGAAGGTGGGGCTGGAGCAGGTGGAGTGACAGCACTGTCCCAGCACTGGCTGCCTTCAATGGGAGCATGCACATGGGAGCTGGACAGGTGACACCAGTGGCCACGAGCCCCAACCTCCCACTGCATCCAGCAAGCCCAGTGGCCTGAGGCTCTGACAGCTTCTGCACAGTGCAGAGCTCCCTGCAATGCCCCACCAAGTGTCCTGCCTGCTGCTCAGGGGGGCCCACAATAAAGGAAAGAGCAGCAAGGGCTGTGGGAAAGGGGCTGGAGGTGCTGTTGGAAGATGATGCCCCAGATCACACCAGCACCGGGGCAGGTGCTCCCCTGAACACGGCCCAGCCTCTGTTGTAACCCTGGGAGCAAGTCCTGCAGATCCCCAGCCCCCACTGGGCCTGCCCAGATGCTCCCCACGGCTCCACATCCCCTGGGCCCTGCTGTGCCAGAAAAGCTGTTGAAACACCGTCCCAGTGGCAAATCCTCCTCTGCAGGGATGTGAGAGCAGACAGCTCTTCCCCTGCACCCAGCCCCACAGGGATCCCTGGTGCAGCAGGGCAGGAGCCCAGCCCAGCCCAAAGCCCTGGCCAGGAGAGGTGTGGAGGGTGGCACCAGAGCTCTCCATCACCTGCGAGGGCTTGGCTGAGCACAGGGCCATCAGAGCAGCAAAGCTGCCTCCTCCCATAGCCCCAGCTCCTGCAGCCTGAGCACACAGCCCTGCAGGCACAGCAGGGGCAGCACCCAGCGTGGCTCTGCGCCAAGGTGGCTCCAAGAGCTGGGCACGGGGGTCAGGTGGGGGTGGGCACCCCAGGCTGCCCTGCCATGACCCAGCTCCTGAGTGCTGTGATGCACAAGAGGTTAAAGTTCGGCCAAGGCAAGCAGAGGTTTGCCAGCAGCCAGCCTTTCCCAAGAGTTCGAGGGAGCTGGCAGCTCCAACAGCCTCCAGGGCCCACATTGCCACATACCACAAACCTGTTTGCTCAGCCCCAGCAGCTGGGATGGCACAGAGCAGGGCTCGCTGACCAAGGCATGTCTTGCAGCCAGGATGGGCCCCAAATCAAGAGGAAAGTGCAGCAGCAGCCCTGGGGCAGGGCAGGGCCAGGCAGAGCTCTGCCCTGGTACCTGCAGGCGGCACTGCCAGCTCCCACTGCCTGTGCCAGGGCTGCCAGCCCTGCCAGTCCTGCTGCAGCACTTTCCTCTTGATTTGGGGCAGGGAGCATAGAGCAGCCTCATCCCCCAGGTGCTCAATAAAACAGCCCAACAGCTCTTCTCAGGCCAGAGGGGATCTGTGCAGTGCCCTGGGCCAATGCCTCTTACAGGAACCTAATCCTGCCCAGAGTGTTGAGGGGGCACCTGGGCAGGTACTCCTTGCTCACCTGAGCTCTGCAGGCACTAAAAACTGCCTGTGAGCAGAGCTGTGGGACTGAACCCCCAGTGACACATCCCAGAGCCCGGGGCTCTGCCTGGGGCTGGTGCCAGGAGCTAGCCCTGCCCTGCCCTGCCCAGAGCTGGCCCTGCCCTGCTGACCCTCCGTCTGTCTTTTGGGATGGGGAGTGACTGTCCAAAAGGTGCCACAGCCAAGTCAGCCCAGGCAGGGAGCAGGACCACCAGCCTGCAGCCATCCCTGCCCTCCTCCTCCAACCCTCACCCAGGGATGGCACCAGAGCACAGCCCTGGAATGTTCTGGTGCAGCAGGGCAGGGAGGCTGAGCCCAAGGCTGTGATGGCAGAGCCAGCCCTGGGAACCCAGCTCAGTGAACCACTGCCCACTGTGGAGCACCAGCAAGGCACCTGGGCTGCACTCCAGGAGCAGGCAGGGCTGCTGCAGCCCTTGTGGAACACCCCTCACCCAGCCAGGGACTGGCACAGAGCTGCTCCCATCCTTCTCCTGCCTGCAGAGGAAGGCACAGAGCACGGGTTCAGCTGCCTTGTGCTGGGATGTGGCAGCCAGGGCAGAGCAGCTGCTCCCTGGGCAAGAGGAACCCAGGGCCAGACACCCTGGGATGCAGTGGCCTGGAGGAGGAGAGGACTCGAGGAGGGGAACTGCACCCAGAGCAAGGGAAGGCACCAAAAGGAGCCCAGTCCTGGCACAGGCTCAGCCCTGCCTTCCCCCATCTTCCCCCGTTCAAAGGAAGGGCCAAGCACTCTCCCCACCATCATCATCCTCTGCTCTGCACTACACAAGGCCCTGTCAGGGTCTGAAGTGGTGACAAAGTGTCATTTTCCCCAAGGTAAGGTGACACCTTGTGCAGCATTGAGGACGATGGGGTAGCTCAGTTGGAAGGACCTGCAGTGACCAGCTGGTGGATGACCGTGTCCTGTGAGCAAGCTCCCCTAGGATCAGCCCCCAGCCAGCCCCAGCAGGCAGGACCCCTGCCCAGGAGGTGGGACCAGCCCCAGAGTGAAAGAGCTGCAGGAACCCAGAGACAGGAGAGGCTCATTTCCAGCACAATCCCTGTGCCACAACCAAAGTGTCACCAATCCCCCCAAAGCAGGGGACACCTCCCTGGGCACAGAGCTGCAGCTGCCCAAGCCCCAGCACCCCGGAGATACAAGGGGCAACTGTGAAACCAAGACACCCAGACCTGGGCCAGGGCCCCCAGCTGCACCTGGGCCACCAAAAGCCACCAGCAAGGGCAAGGGGCTGGCTGGCACCAGGGTCACCATGGGGATGGCACACGTCCTCCTTCCTGCTCCTCATGCCAGCCCAGCATGGGGGACCCCAACAGGGATTTGCTCCCATCCAGGGGCAGAGTTTCCTGGTGGCCTTGCCCAGGAGCAGAACACTCCCTGTGGGTACCCAGCCCAGACACCCACCCCAGGTACAGAGCCTGGGGTCTGTCCCACCCTTGGGGGACACTGTGGCCATGCAGGAGCACATGAAACCCACATGAAACCCACATGAAACTCACATGAAACTCACATGAAACCCACCACTGATGTTGGGCCTGCAGCTCTGCCTCAACCAGCTGCAGACTGCTCACCCCACTGCCAAAGCCCTGCACACAAGGCAGGACGAGGATGCCTGCCACTCCTGGCTCTCCCTGCAGACCTGCACCCCCAGGCACAGGTGGAGTTGGCATCTTGCAAAATGCCTGGAGGAGGAGAGCTGGTGAGAAACTGCTCATAAAACACAGCAGAGACCTGCCCTGCTGTGAGCCAGAGGCAGCTCCAGCCCCAGGAGCCCACCAGAGCAGCCCATCCCAGCCCTCAGCAGGGATCCAGATCCCCTGCCCACACCCACAGACCATCCTGAGCAGGAAAGGACCCACAAGGACCATCCAGTCCAGCCCCCAGCCCTGCACAGACACCCCAACAACCCCACCCTGTGCCTGGGAGCGTTTTCCTAATGCTCCTGGAGCTCTGGCAGCCTTGGGGCTCTGACCATTCCCTGGGGAGTCTGGGCAGTGTCAGCACCCTCTGGGTGTGAAACCTTGGATAAAGAACCTGCAGCCATTGCCCTGTGTGGCAGGAGCCAAGGCCCGTGGGCAGCAGGGTCTGAGCCCCGTGGTGCACATTGTCACACACTTCTGTCACCAGGGACAGAGCCAGCACAGCAGGGTCCAGCTGTGGGGCTCCTCATCCCAATTTTCAGATAAGGACATCGTCCTCCCACCTCAGGCAGGGTGAGGGTCATGCTGCAGCTCTGCCCAGGCTCACCTCACTCTGCAGGTCAGAGAGCCACAGCAGGAGCAGGACCTTGTCCCCCCAGCCCTCAGGGCTGCTGGAAGCTGCTCACATCTGGTTTCCATGGCTGCCACTGTGCTGGGCAGTGGGGCTCTGGAATGGAGGAGTCCCACAGCTGGAGGGACCCTGGTGTCCCTAAAGAGGCTGGGCCACAGGCCCTTGACTCTTCCAAGCATCACAGCAATTGAATTCTGCAGCTCAGCCCTCTCCTCCCAGACTTCCCAGGCTGCACCAGAGGCCAGCTGTGTCCAGCCCCGTGAGCCCAGGGACCTGAGCCCTGGGCAGGGATCCACAGCTAGCAAACCATCCAGAGATGGTTTGCAAACACACTTAGATCCTCCTCACAACAGAGACCACAGAAACCCAGAGAGGGGAAACCCAACACTGAAACCCCAAACCCCTCTGGCAGTGGACAGGGACGAGGCAGCCTGCAGGATTTCTGTGGGCAAAGGGGCTGCTGCCCCAGTCCCAGCTAAAGCAGGAAGCAATCCCAGCACAAAGAGAGCCACAACAAGCCCAAGCCCAGCAGTTTAGTGTTTTGGTGGGAGCAGGCCAGATTCCCAGGGGTTCCTGGCAGACAAGCCTCTCCCTACAGCATCTCTCCATGCTGAACAACCTTTTCTGTGCTGTAAAACCCACTCAGCCTCATGTGGGATGTGGAAAGGAGAACAAAAGCTTTCAGGATAAACTCACGCTGCTTCCAGGGGCTGCTCTCAGCACTCAGCTCGGGCACGATTTACAACCTGCAAAGAAGAAACCAGATTTGGTTAAAAAGAAGAGACAAGTCCTGCCCAGAGATGTGGCAAGCACTCAGAAGGACAGCTAGAGCTGTCACCAGAGGGTGCCTGCCCAGCTCCAGCACTGTGTTTGGATTCCATACCAATCTCCCTGCTGGAAACGGGAGCTGTGCATTGCCTCAGACTCCTTCTGCTCTCCTGATGTGCAGCCAGCCCCGCTCCCTCCTGGAGAACAGCAAATATTTACTACAGCAGAGCCCACACACCTCTGAGTGCCACCAGATCCCCTGGGCATGGCCCAGGCTCTCCTTTCAGGCCATCTGTGCCACCTCTTTGTCACCATGGCCGTGGCTCCAGGGCAGCAGCTGGCCAGCAGGGCTTTGGAGCAGGAACCCCGAGACAGCCCCACTCCTGGCCATGGCAGCTCCAGCAGGGCAGGAGCAGAACCAGCAGCCAGCAGGGACAGCCCAGCCTGCAGCAGCATTTGCAGAGCCTCTTTTACATGACAACTGCACCTGGGCAGGGAGAAGGATCTGCCCAGAGGCACCACAGGAGGAGGAAGCACGGTCTGGCTCGGCAGGGATAGCTCCCGCTTCTCCAAGGGTTAATTGTTGAACATCCTCGGACAGGTGAGGCCCAGCCTCCCCCCAGGCAGAAGCAAAGCAGGCCTATGCAAAGCTCCCTCCTCTCCCATGGATTCAGCAAAATCCTTTCACTCTCCACAAGCAAACATCAGCTGTGTGCAGCCCAGAGCCTGCCCTGAGCAGCACCGACCCAAGCAGCACAAAGGCTGCTCCCAGCCAGAAAACCTGATGTAATAAAGCTGTGAGCTTCAGCACCTCCAAGAAGACAAACCCACCTTTGAGCAGGTGAGCTGCAGGAGAGATAAGGTGACAAGGAGGGGATGGCAGCTGCCACCTGCGTGGCCCTGCCCTGTGCCTGTCACCCTGGGGAAGCACAGGCAGGATGTCACCACGGGCTGGCTCTGGGTGCACCCCTGCCCAGCGGGCACAGATCCCTGCCCAGCCTGCCTTAGCTGTCCTGGCTGTGGGGAGCAGGGCTGGGTGCCCACACAGGGCAAACCTGTGCCCAGCTCCAGTGCTGGTGGCACCCACAGCCCCGGGTCCCCCCACCCACAGGCACCACTGCCATGGAGCATGAGCGTGGAGCTGGGGCTGTGTCCCAGTGTGACTCAGGGATGCCACTGGTGTCTGGGGGCTGCTGTCCCATGCCAGTACCCTCATGCCCACACTACTTCATCCCAGAGCCCAGACAAACCTCCCTTCTTCACCTGCCTGCTCTGCCCACGGAGCTGTTCCTGCTCAGAGGCTCAGGAGGCAGAGCAGCCCAAGCCCCTGTGAGAAGGGCTCTGTCTCTCCAGCAGGACATGGGTGCCACCAGGCTGAGCTGATCCATGGGCTGGACTCCAGCAGCAGGCACAGGGCACACAGGGGACCTGTGGGATTCTCTCCCTGCTCCAGCACAGCTTCTGTGGTCCTGCTCCTTCTCTGTGGGGCCCAATGATTTTTGTGGGTACTCCACGCTGCTGCCAGGTTTGTGTGCTGGGATTTCTCTCACCCCAGCTCAAGGGGGGGTCCAGAGATGCCCAGCAGAGATGGGCAGGCAGGTGCAAGAGCAGAGAGGAGGAGTATGGCAGCCAGGGCTCCCAGGGCTGCACCCTGCTCCAGCTGTGAGGCAGGATGGAGGATGCAGCCACCACGGGCAGGGCAGGGCAGTGGCACTCAGCACTGCCCAGTCTGCCACACAAAGCCCCTGCACTCCCCATCCCCTCAGCCCATCCCTCCTGCCCTGTGAGAGGCACCGTGGCTGCTGTGCCAGCTCTGAGCCATGGCTCTGTTGGGGTGTGAGGCACTGATCAATTAGGATCACATTAATGGAGTGTTCTGGGAATCCTGGCAGTGGGAGTGAGGCCTCCCCCAGCCCTGCTCACTTGTGCCCACGAGCAGCAGCTCCCCAGAGCAGAAAGTCACCTCATTGTCACCACCTCGTCAGCGCAGCCAGCCCGGCCCAGGCACGGGGACAGGCACAGGAACACGGTGGCACATGGATGGAGGCACCGCTGGCCGGGCTTAGGAAGGAGCCCTGCACTGCCCCAACTCACCCAGATTAAAAGCAGTGCCTGGCACAGCTGCTGATGGGTCCAACTGAGGGACAAGGACTCGTAGTGTCCCCTCCAGCACAGCAGGGGCACACACGGGCAAGGAGTGCAGCTGGAGAGGAGCCCTGGAGACACACGGGAGTCCATGGACCACACCAGGGACCATGGACCACACCACCATGGCCTTCCCAGGCCTGCCCGGGCTGAGACTGAGCTCCAAAGCTCTGTCAGCAGCGTGGAGGTGCCAGGAGGGCTGAGAGTGCCCCTGTCCCCAAAACACAGCATGGGCAGCTGCACCTTCTCTACATCCTGTGGCACTTCCCTTGGTCACCCCAAGTCAGACAGGTCTTACACCAGACCAAGGTGACAAGCAGGAATTTACTCATCTCATAGAATCTCAGAATGGTTTGGGCTGGAAGGGACCCCAAACCCCATCTTGTTTCATCCCCTGCCATGGCAGGGACACCTTCTACTAGACCAGGATGCTCCAAGTCCCATCCAGGCTGGCCTTGGACACTTCCAGACATGTTATGCTACCATGGCCACCATGCCCTACCAGCAGGAAGCATTCCCTGGTTCCCTGAAGAACAGCCCCAGGGAACTGGCAGAGGTAACAGCCCCTGCCCCACGAAGGGATGTGCAGACCCAAGCCAGATCAGCCCTCCCAGGGTGCTTCTCTTGTTCTGGCCACTCCACACAAGCTTCATCTATCAGGACATGAGTAAAATCTGCTAAAGGGAAATACTGCTGAGAATTCAGGCTGGAATTTTCCCCTGCCAAAGTTCACAATCACCACATCAGTCTGTATCTTAGTCAAAAATAACACCTTCCCACAGTGAGCAGCAGCCCCACTGTCCAAGGACCCCTCTCCCACCTCGAGCCCTTTGCCACGTCCCTCTCAGCATCCCCAGAGCCCCAGAGCTGTGCCAGGTGCCCCGATCCCCCGTGCTCCTGCCAGCACAGACACTGCCAGATCCAGAGTGCACCTCATTACAGCATCCAGCTGCTCCCCACGGGATCACCGAGAGAAAAACCCGCAGGACCCCCATCCCCTTCCCGTGTGGCCACCTGGGGATGGGCCGGTGGAGATGCTCGGGGGAGGACGGAGGGGCCGGGCCGGGCCATCCCCGCCCCCGGCCGGCCAGGACACTTCGCTCGCTCGCTGCTGGCATGGCCCCAGCCAGTTCGATGAGCTGATTACAAAGGGGAATGTGTCATTTCAAACACACAATCAGATTTCCCGGCCCTTCTGCCCATAACAAAATGTCTCGTGAAATGGCTCATTCTGCTCTCCCATAGAAACGTGTTTCCCTTCTAAAGCCTGATACGAGGAGAGGAGGGGGGGAAAAAAAAGGAAAAGGCAAAGCTAAAAATATAATCCAAAAGATACCATGACAGCAACAGATTCACAGGAAAATGAGGTGGGAAGGGGGCTGTGAATGTGTTAAGATCCTGTTTAATCTCTCCCCAGCCACCTAAAAAATGCACCGAAGGCAGAAACGATACCTCAACATTTTCTTTGTGCGGAGCTGACTCCACCCTGTGTTTTCTTCTCCATCTGATGCTCGGGGAAGGATAGCAGCAGACATCTCCGCTGCTGCCAGGCAGCGAGGGGCCCCGGCAGTGGGTTAGTAGGAGCAGAGGGAGGAAGGAGCCGGTGGGAGGAACCTGGCAGCAGGGCTGGGCTGTGAATCCCCATTCAGCATCGCCTCAGCCGCAGGATGCGCTTTACACTGGTGCAGCACCTGCTCCTGCTCCCCCCAGCGCCTCGCCAGGGCTCCAGGGGGGCTCGGGGACAGCCCGACCCAGCCAGGTGCTCCCAGTTCGGTCACAGCTGGAGGGGAGCGGGCTGGGCACCGAGAGGGGGATGGAGCAGATCCCGACCTGCGGCCACATTTCACTGCCACAAAGAGGCCAAGTGGCCGAGTGAAACTGCTGACCTGCTGGCAGGCACAGATCTGCAGCTTCAGCCTCATTTGTCTCGTGTTCTGAGCACAATGGGGTCAGGCCAGCATCCCCCGGGCTGTGCTCCGCATCAGCCCGGGCTGCTGGGCAGCTCCTGCGGGAGGATCCCAGCCCGGGCACTGCTGAGCCCCCAGGAGCCTGCACAGGGCTGCACAGACCATCAGCAGGAGATGGAAAGAAAATCCTCTTCCAGAGATTTATCATCCAGATTTTAAAGCTCTGTCTGCTGCTTCCATTCCTGGGGAAGGGGCAGGGTGGGCTCAGGGGTGTGCACACACCAGTCAGGACACTGACAACTCTGAGCTGCATCCAGAGCCCCCTCAGCTGTGTACTGGGACAGCGAGACAAGAATTTGTATCAAATGACCCATCCAGGGCTCTGGGATGTCTGTCCCATTCCACACAGTCACATCACTCCCTGCCCAGTGCAAGGAGAGCAAACCTTGACTCCTGTCCCAGTCATACCAAACTTCAGCCCAACAGCTCTTCTTAGGATTGGATACTAGGGAGAAATCCTTCCCTGTGAGGGTGGTGAGGCCCAGGCCCAGGCTCCCCAGAGAAGCTGTGGCTGGACATGTCCAAGGCCAGGCTGGACAGGGCTTGGAGCAACCCGGGATAGCAGAAGGTGTCCCTGCCCATGGCAGGAGGGTTGGATTGAGATGAACTTTAAGGTCCTTTCCAACACAAACCCATGATTCTATGGCTTCAGCATCCCTTTGGAGCAAGGCAGGACAGAGGGAGCAGCTGCCATCCAAGACAAGGGACATCCATAGGGCCTGGGCCCAGCACCCTGCTTTGCACCAGGGACACGCTGTGTGCACAGGAGAGCTGCTGCAGGAAGCAGCCACTGCTTCCACACTGGAAAAGGTGGCTGCCCAGACTTCCTCCTCTTCATCTGAAGACACACTTAGGTCCTGAACACCCCACAAGCTTCCCCTCAAGGGCTGGAAGGAGAGGAAGGCTGGATCTGCAGCCCCAGGGGAGCCTTGCAACATATCCCCACCACTGACAGTCTCCTCCCACCATGCTTTCCACCTCCTGTAATCCAGACAAGAGCATGATGAAGGACCAACCTGGCCAGCAGCAGTGATGCTCAGCTTTACAGCCCTGAATGGCACAGGGCAGGGGCTGCAAGGGGTTTCCAAGGGAGGCTGGAGCTTCCTGCAGCTCGCACAGACCCAACTCCTTCGAGGCTCAAGGGACAGCACAAGCTCCCAGTGCCTCTGAGCCGAGGCTGAGAGCCCACATACCCCTGCAGCAGGGTCAGGGCCAGCCCCAGTGCTCAGCACCACAGAGCTGCACAGGCTGTGACAAACCCAAACCTGCTGACTCAGAGGCAGTGAGTGCTCTGAGGAGAACAATGGCAGCCATGGCTGTCACAGCCGCAGCACATTTTTAGGTGCTGCGAGAGAGTCAGGTGTTCATGGATGCACAAGTTTCCCTTTGCAGGAGCTCCCAACACCCAGGGACTGCCACTGTTTTGTGTTCCTCCTTTGGCAGAGGGAGCTTCAGGCTCAGCTCAGACCTCCAAGTGACAGGCACCGCATGAAAGTCTACTACAGGCAGGCCTGGCAGCCGCCCACGCCGCTCCGGCAGAGCCTAGCGAGCTGAGCCATCTCCTCGCGCTCCCCATCGCGTCCCAGCTGCCACTTGGCACCAGAGCTCCGTGCCCAGGGCAGCAGGGAAACAGCCCAAGTGTACAGCCAAGGAGAATTAAGGCAAAGGACGCTCCAGTGATGTCTGTGAGTCTGAGCAGGAAGCTCGGAGCAAGGCCAGGAAGAGCCAAGCCCACCCCCTGCCCTTTAACCGACAGGTCATTCTCAGCAGCTTCCTAATTTAGAAACCTTAATTAGTTATGGGAAAGATTTCTTCTGTTAGGGACAGAATTAGTCAGGCACCTGAGTGGTCTGTGTGTGTCTGGAAGGCTCCTGTAGGAAAGCAGAAGTCCCCAGCAGTGCTGGAGCAAGGGGAAGACAGGCAGGATGCCTGGAGTGACGCTGGAACACCCGCGGGACGAGGGCTTGGTGCTGCCAGCAGAAAGCCTTCATGTAATTCCAGAAACCAGGGAGGGATCCAGCTCCTCACCAGGACCAAGGTCATCACCCAGAGCTTAATAGGGAGCTCAGCTGCCTGGGGGAAGAAAAAGACTTTCCCCATTCTATGCTGCAGTGACTTCTTCAGCCGAGCCAGCCACCGCTCCTGGCCACAAAGACATCACACATTACCCTGGAAGGTTGTGGTGGTGGTGGCAGCAGCCCAGGGAAGGGGGCCCAGCACACTCTGTGTCTGCACAGGGAAGGCACCAAAACCTTCCCCTTCTGCACACCAGGAGCACTCACACCTTTAGCTTAGAAATCCCATACTGGACTCCAGAAACCATTTCTAGATGCTTCCTCCTGACCAAAACATCTCCCCTAAGAGTTCTGGAGAATGCTCATATCTCAAAAATTGGTAAAAAACAAAAATTCTAGGCAGTCCTAGGCACAACATCCACAAGCAGCCAAAGCAGCAGGGTCCTGCCCAAACACAGGCTCTGCACCCCACAGCCCTGCCCAGGGCTCTGCTGGGAATGGCTGCATGGAGGAGAGCAATCCCCATGGCACAGGGATGGTCGGAAGAGGAGAGGAGATGGGAATCCTTCCCTCCCAGAGGGGCTCACAGCCCACAGGAGGCAGCTGCACCCTTGACTCCAAACACAGAGGCCATCCCTGGGTAAGGAGGGGAGCTCTGGACCTACCACAGCTTCCAGAACATGCCCTGTGTCCCTGCAGGCAGCAGACAGGTCCTCATGGAGAGACCCAGCACCCCGGGGAGCCCCGTAGAAGGGCGCCATGCCTGCCAAGCCAGGCTCTGAACCAACATCATCAAAGAGTAATTAACTAATTTCCTTCCTGAAAAGACCATCACCCAAAGCCAGGCAGCCTCCCCTCAGCTCCAAACTTGCCCCACGGCAACAAGGACACGCAGCTGAAGCCACCAGAGCTGCTCCCCAGCCATGGTCCAAGGAGCCTGGCACAGCCAGAGGATGTGGAGACCCACAAGGAGCAGAGCAGAGAAACAACGTGCTTCCCCACACCCCGAGTTTTTCTGGAGTAAAAATCCCTTTGGGCAAGTGTAGCGGGAGAAAACTGGAGGGAAAGTACCAGCTAAGTGCAGGAAGGAGATGGAGGCATGGGCTGGTCTCGCTGGGGATGCTGGAGAAGCCACACCTCATGCACAGCAATGGAGAAGGTAGGCTGATCAGGAGTCACCTCACACCATCCACAGCTGAACGAAGCACAGCTTTGCCATCGCCTGCAGCACACCGAGACTGCCCAGCCGCACACCCAGACCATTGTTTGCCCTCAGAAGGGTCCCCACCAAGACGGGCTCAGGGCCGGGCAGCAGGAGGGAACAATACAGAGATACAGCCAGAGAAACAGCGATGGGAAATACAGAAACCACTGATGGGGAAAGGGCCACGCAGGTCCTCTAGTACAATCTCCCGGGTAACCAGCCTATGGAGAAAATGCTGAGCTCAAGGATACCTCCAGAGCCCACCTCCTGCCATATGACGGTACTCCAAAAATAACCACAGAAATATGCGAGGACCCATTCCAAGTTGTTCCTGGCTCTCTGCACATTCTCCCTCTAATGTAAATCGTCTCCCTGAAATCACAGCCCGGCGGTTCAATGTGCTACCGCAGCTCGGGGCTACGGATCCCCGGGGCTATGCATCCCCGGGGCTACGGATGCCGGGGGTCGCCCGGTCCCTCCCGCGGGACGGGGCTGGCGCTGCCGCCTGCCCGCGCTGCCTGCCCGGCGCTGGGAGCGCCGCCGGAGCCCCGCGGGACCGGCCCGGCCCCGCCCGCAGCATCCCGGCGGGACGCGGAGCGGGATGCGCCGCTGCCGCCGAGGGAAGGCCCGGCTCGGGGCAGCTTTCCCGGCGCCGGGGCTGCAGCCCTGCCCGCCTCTCTCCTCGCAAGCGCCGCGCAGCACCTGGGGCTGCCCGGCCCCGCACCCCCGGCCTGAGCTCACCTTGGCTCTGCCCGCTCGGCTCGGCTCGGCTCCGTTCCACCGCCGTGTGCCGGGCGCGGCCGCCGCCGCTGCCCGCCCGTGCCCGCTCCTGCCCCGCCGTGCGGCGGGCGCGGCGCAGCGCGGGGCGGGCCGGGCGCGGTGCGGCGCTGCGGAGGGGCGGGTCCGCACCCGCACCGCCCGCACGGCCCCGCGCCGCCCCCGCCCAGAGCCGCTCCCGGCCCGCGGGGGCTGCGGGGCTCCCTCCGTCCCCGGGGCACCGAGACACCCCGGGGGTCCCCAAGCACGTCCCGCGGGAGCCGGTACTTTCAGTCTCCTCCCCCAAGGCCTCGTCCCTGCTGAGCCCCCTCTGTCATCCCGTGCGGGACTTGCGGCAGGTCCTGCAGCTCCCGGGGGTGCCCGGCCCTTCGTGGAGCACCCCGGGCTGGCTGTCCACCGTCGGCGTTTGGGGGCACACCCGTGAGCCGGCCCCGGGAGATGTCCACATCAGCAGCTGGCCAGACTTGTGCGTTTTGGGGGTGCAAGGGCAAGCAGCACCCCCAGGAGATGTAAACGGAAAGGGGAGGCTGATGCTCTTCAAAATCTGTGTGCACCCACAGCACGGACAGGTGGGAACCATGGGCACACTTGGATGCACAGCAGGGATGCACTGGATGCTGAGGGATTCGCTGGATGCACAGAGGGGATGCAGTGGGGGCACAGGGATGCAGTGGATGAACAGCAGGGATGCAGTGGCCACTCTGCTCCCAGTGTAAGCCCTGAGTATGGGTCTGGATCTCGGACAGGGGCAGGGAGGTGCACACTCGGCCCTCTCTGCCCCCCGTGTGGCTGACTCTGAGCAGTGAAGGCTGCAGGCAGGTGCCAGCCCAGCACTGGGGTCTGGGTTCCCAGAGCTGTGGTGGCTCCCAGCTCAGTACCTGATGCCCTCTGCTCACGTGCTACTGAGCAGGACTCCCAACAGCACCTCGTGCCCTGACTGCCCTGCAGGGCCTGCCTTTGCTCCCTTAACTGGTGGCATGGCTGCCCTAAGTGTCTCTCCCAGTGTGAGGGACAGAAAAGGCCTCCAGTGGTGTGAGGGAGACCAGGGGACCCTTCCCAGCAGGGAAGCTCCAGCCTGGAGCCTCTGCCTGTCCTCTGCAGCCAGGCAGTCACAGTGTGTCAGCACATGGTCACCTTCTGGCAGCCGTGGGTGCCAGGGCTCTGTGCCAGCTGCCTCTGGGTGCTGCTCCTCAGCTTCCTCCCCCCCAGCCCCAGGGAATCCTGTGGCTCCCAGTCCCACAGGGAGCCTGACCCCTCAGCACCAGGGCTGGGCTGGAGCGCTGGGATGAGGCAGGCTTTGTGTGAATGCTTTAGAAAGTGCCTCCTTTATTAGCCACGCCGAGGCTTTTTCCCTGACAAACCACATACCAGCAGAGAGTACCAGGAACAAAATGAGGCTGCATGGTCCAGTGGTTCGAGCCAAGGCAGTGATGCCAGCGGGATTGTGGGCTCTAATCCCCTGCTGAGCTGTTGACTCACTGTACAAACTCAGGCAGGTCCTGCCCTTTGTGCAGTGGAGAAGCCCAGCTGGAAAGTTGGGTAAATAGCAGGAACGTCTTGGAAAAAAAAAGAAACACCCCACTGCATGGGAGCCAGCTTGAGGGAGGGCATTCATTTACAAATAAATATTCCAGCTGGCTGCTGAGATCCCCTGTGCAGGCACAGCTTTCCTTCCCAACCTTCCACCGCTGCACATCCTTAAGGGACAGTGCTGAAGAGGTGCTCTGCCTGCTGCAGGGGTGGCTGCCCTGCAAGGGACAGCATTTGCTGCAGGGGACTCAACTGGTGTGAATTTGTAAGGAATTTATACAGGAGAAAAGCTGCACTGGGTTGTTGAAAAAAAATACTTGCAGTTGTGTGCAAGCTGCTGTGACTGTCTGCATTCATCTTCCAGGCCTTCAAAGGGAAAACAGTGATGGCTGCTCAGGGGGTTCTGTCACACTCCAAAGGAAAGTCTGGGAAATGTAAATTCACCCTTTTGAGTGAATTTGGGTCAGATAAGTCAGTGGGTGACTGCACTGGCAGCACTCTGAGCACAGATATCCTTAATGCCACTGTCCCCTTGGGATGTAGGATCCTCTTTGGGAGCCAGGGAGCTGGAAGAAGAACATACAGAACAGATTTCCCCAGTGAATCCTTCACTCCTAATCTCACACTGCTGCAAACAACCCAGCCTGTCTTCCCCTGACCACCAAGCTATGGACTGAATCTCTCCAACAGCCCTGAAGGCATGGAAAATGCACCTCTGGCTTGCTGAGGAGAGGGAAAGAGCTTCCCTGGCAAAATAATCCCCAGGGAGCTCTCGGTAGCCGCAGCTGTGCTGGGCTCTCCTGGCTGTTCAATAGCTGATAAATGAGTTTTCCTGCATCCCTGTCCAATTCCTGCTGCAGTGATGGGAGCAAATGGAAACACCACACAAGGCAGATGGGGTGGGCAGGGAGGGGACAGCAAGACTTCTCTATTCCCCCAGAAAACACTAAGGAAGTGTAAATTTTGCAAGGTTTTCGGGAGCTTAACTGAAAATTAAAAGATATTTCAAGAAATGTAAAGACATTTAAGGGAGCTGCTATTTGTTCAGATTTTTTTTTTACATGAATTGAACACATTTCCAGAAAACACAGCTGTTTTAAACCCCAAGTGCAGGTACCACTCAGCTGGTGGAGGTGCCCTTCTGCCTGTCCAGTGTCCACCCTGGTTTTCCATGGGTGCACAAGGGAAACCTTGGAGCTTCCTGCAGCCTCAGCATGAACAGAGGGACCTGTGTGCCCTGGGAGCTCCATGTGAAAAGCTTCCTCTTTTGAGAGTGAGGTAATCCCAAGTGAGGATGTCCTGACCAGATTCCCACTGTCCAGCAGAATCAACCTGAAACAATACAAACCCCCCACAAATCAACGAGGACTGGCATAAATTGCAAAGGGCTGGCAGATGTTTCACAGTTCAGTTTTAGGACAGATTTGGGCGTCAGGCTTTTCCCAGATTTTTAGCAGCCCAGGGAGACATCCTGAGCTGCATCAAGAGGGGAGTGGGCAGAGGTGAGGGGGGAATTCTGCCCCTCTGCCCACCCAGGTGAGACCCCACCTGCAGAGCTGCCTCCAGCCCTGGGAACCCAACATTAGAAGGATGTGGAGCTACTGCAGTGAGTCCAGAGAGGGCAAAGAGATGTTCCAAGGTCTGGAGCTCCTCTGCTCTGGGACAGGCTGGGAGAGCTGGGGGTGTTCAGCCTGGAGAAGAAAAGTCTTCAGAGAGACCTTGGAGCACCTTTCAGTGATTTAGGCTTATAAAAATGAGGGAGAACAGCTTTTTACACAGGCAGATGGTGACATGACAAGGGGAAATGGTTTTAAACTAAGAGACCAGATATTTAGATTGGTTGTTAGGAAGAAAATGTTCCCTGGGAGGGTGGGGAGGCCCTGGCACAGGTGCCCAGAGCAGCTGTGGCTGCCCCTGGATCCCTGGCAGTGCCCAAGGCCAGGCTGGACAGGGCTTGGAGCAGCCTGGGACAGTGGAAGGTATCCCTGCCATGGCAGGGGATGGAACTGAATGGTCTTCAAGGTCCCTTCCAACCCAAACCAGTCTGGGTCTATGTCTCTATCTCCTTGAGAGCCTCCAAGCTCTTTCATTCCATCAACTTTTCCTCTCTCAATTTACCTCTGCAGTCACTCTGGCCTGGCTTTATGGGAAAGAAGGCCAAGAGGAGCAGCACATCCTCCAGCAGTGCCTCTGGAATGCATTTCTACATGGAAACCTGCTCTTCTCTGAAGGAGACAAATCAGAGGGGTGCAGCTTGGGGCCCAGCTCCAGGGTGCAGCTGTGGAAACAAACCTCCTGCAAGGAAGAGCACCTTGGAGCTCTTGGAGCTCCACCTTTCAGGCCCAGAGCAAACCTTCAGCCAGTCCTCACAGCCCCGGTGCTGGGAAGGGCCACATGCAGCCATCACCAGCCCTGCTGAGGATGCTCCACGGATGCTCCAGGTGTCTTAAGTCAGAAGATGTGGCTTGGGGCTGTGTTCAATCACCATCAATTAGAGGTGGGGCAGTTCTCTGCTGTTCATTGGGCAGTTTTCTTTATCTC
This sequence comes from Serinus canaria, assembly GCF_022539315.1. Taxonomy (NCBI): domain Eukaryota; kingdom Metazoa; phylum Chordata; class Aves; order Passeriformes; family Fringillidae; genus Serinus; species Serinus canaria. The sequence continues at coordinate 1,167,760 of NC_066333.1, forward strand.
TTCCATAACCAATCCGTCCTCCAGGAGATCTCTGCTGTTCATGGGCCATTAATTATGAATTATCCTCTGTTCATGGCCAAGGAGTGTCCCTGCATGGCTGATAAAATTCCATCATCCCAGGGGAGGAGCCAGGCATTCCTACCTGGATCCAATCTGCCCTGGGAACAGCACAGCAGCCTTTGCCCACTGCATTCCCAGAGGAGCAGCTTTCTGCTGCCCTGCATTCCCAGAGGGAGAGCAGGCCCATCTCCAGCAGCCCTGGAGCTGCAGAGGAAAACTCCCCCCTTGTGCAGGATCCCTGCTCCAGCAGAGCCACAGCTGGCACTGCAGGAGGGCTGAGCCCCCCTGGGATGGGACTGTGCCACCACCCTGAGCCCCCCTGGGATGGGACTGTGCCACCACCCTGACACACAGGGGCCAGGGCCTGCTCTGACTCTGGCAGTGCTTTGTTTTGTACTGTTGCATTTGTATTTTTAATTTTTGTAGTAAAGAACTGTTATTCCTATTCTCATATCTTTGCCTGAGAGCCCCTTAATTTCAAAATTATAACAATTTGGAGGAAGGGAGTTTACGTTTTCCATTTCAAGGGAGGCTCCTGCCTTCGTCAGCAGACACCTGTCTGTTCAAACCAAGACACACTGACACAGGGATGCAGCAGGAGCTGGAGCAGGGCTGTGTTGAGCTGAAGGAGGCCCTGCCTGGCACAGAGGGACAGAGCTGGGTCTGCAGGTCTCTGCAGAGGGGCTTGGGCAACCCAAAGCCTTTATTCCCTAAATCCCAGCACCAGGGAAAAGGGGGTGTGTGTGTCTGTGCCTTTTGGGAGGAGGTTATTTTGGGAATCCCTGCCTGAGCTGCTGCTGGTGCTGATGCTCTGCGATAACAACCTTTCATGGCTCTTGCTTGTTTATGCAGGGCATGAAAAGGCCCTTTGTGCAGCTCGGGGAGCTGGCTGCCAGCTGGGATCAGTGAGATGCTCCCTGTGTGCTCCTCTGCTCCAGCCCCCTCAGCAAAAGCCCCCAAGGGAGGCTTGGGGGTGCCCATGGGCAGGGGGTGGCAGCCCATAGGAGAGGGACCACAGCTGCTGCAGCTCTTGGGCACCTCCTGCCCTTCATCCTTTGGGTGGTGGGAGCACTGGGAAGCTCAGGCAAATGTTTCCAGCCAAAGAAAACATTTCCAGCTCTTGATGCCATCTTTTTCCAGGCTGTTCGAGTGAGATCCAAATCTCAAAGAAGTCCCTGGGACAGATGTCATTAGGGACTGTCACCAGATCTGGCAATCCAGCCCTTATTATGCCTGCATGTCTGCAGCCCTGAAGTCTCAGGGGATGAGCAGACATCCCACTGCCTTCATCCTTTGCTTCCCAAGGGCTCCCAAGGACCTTCTCCCCAAATGCTCTCAGTGTCTGCCCTTCAGACAGTTGGGATACTGTAGGTAGTTATGCACATGGTGGAAAAATAGGAATAAAAGGGCATGAAATGCATTTTTTAATTAATCAAAGAGATTAATGACCCATGTCAGAGTTAGGACACATCCCACCTGCTTCCTTGCAGGTAGGAGGCCTGCAGTGGAAGCATTGCCACACACCTGGGACACTGGGAGGAAGGGATATTTGGCCCCAAGCCCCAGGGCAGGGTGTGGGGTCCCTGATGCCACCCAGCACAGCTGTAACCAGGTGCAAAAAGAGCATCGGTGCTGCAGCAGAGCTGGTGAGAGCGACAGTGTTGGCAAGGGGCTCCTGCTGTGCTGTGAGGTGTGAGGAGCAGGGGGAAGGGCTGGGCAGGTCCTGCTCCAGCCCCAGGTGTGGGTCCTGAGCCCCTGGATCCACTCCCTCCTCAGCCAGGCTCCCTGCACGGACCAGCTGGATGCAGGCCTGCACCATCCCTGCAGGGTAGCACTGCCATCCTGTGTGGGGGATGCCAAGGCTCTGCCCCAGACTGTGCCAGGCAGAGCAGTGGGTATCCTGTGTCTGCCCATCCTGACGCTGCCAGGAAGGTGCAGTTCTCCTGAGGGAGCCCCTGGCACAGGTCTGCCATGCTCTGCTTCAAGGAAGGCTCTAACAGCTCAATTAACTGCCAGTGTGGAGGTGGCAGGGTCAGAGCAGAGAGAGGGACACCAGCCTGTCCCCCTGGGAGCAGCTGAGCCCCAGAGGGAGGGCCGGGACAGGTGGAGAACAAGGCCTGAAAAGAAGAGTGGATGTGGAGACATGCTCCTTTAACCCACCCTGCCCACGTCACCCCTCTGGGTGACATCTGATACTCCTACCCAGCTCCTCATCCCTCCTGGGGATTGTGAGGAGGATGGATGTTCTTTAACTCTGCCTGTCCTGCCTCCCTCAGCTGCAGGGAGCCCTGTGGAATTCACATACTCTGTTAACAGAGAGAGACACCATTCTCTCACCCAGGATTTTTCCTGGGGAAGGCAGTGTGAAAGCTCAGAAAGAGAAGAGAAAACAATTCTTATCTCTACTTGCTGCTCCTGTTGTTTGGCACATGAGGAATGTGTTATGGAGATTGTTTAATGAGAGTGATTTGTTAATTGGACACTGGTGATAGTTGTTTGGATGGATTGGCCAGTTGGGTCAAAGCTGTGTCCTGACTGCCTGAAAGGGTCACGGGTTTTTCTTTAGTGTGATATAGCTTTAGTGTAGTGTAAATAATACAGTATAGCTTAATAAAGTAATTGTTCAGCCTTCTGAATCAGGGAGTCCTTGCAGTTATTCCCTGGCTGGGGGATGCCCTGCATGGATGGAGCCCCAGAGGAGGCTGCAGTGCCAATCCCAGCAGGAACCCCAGAGGGGGCTGCAGTGCTAATCCCAGCAAGAACCCCAGAGGGGGCTGCAGTGCCAATCACAGAAGGAATCCCAGCACCCCCCCCCCCCCCACGACCAGCAGAAAGTGGCATTTTTGCCCAAGAACCAAGACTTTGTTCTGCCTAACCTTATCTGCTGCCCAGGCTCTTCCTTCTCAGTGCAAACATCCTGAGACTGTATGGATTTTTCTATTAGGAGTCACAGGCATGAAGGGAATGAAGAAAGAATAAGGGAAAGGGAAAGGGAAAGGGAAAGGGAAAGGGAAAGGGAAAGGAAGCCATCTGTTTTGGGTTTGAGATACCTGAGATGAGCAGCCCGTGGTCCCAGCACACAGAGGAGGTGACCATGTAAAAATATTGGCTTCTAACACTGCTGGGCATGGCACCAGAGGTGCCATCCCTGCAAGGGTTCCGAAGGTGTGGGAATGTGGCACCTGGGCACATGGCTTAGTGGTGACCACAGTGGTGACCACAGCTGTCAGTGGGCGAACTTGATGATTTTGGACTCTTTTCCAACTCAGTGACTCAGTGGTTCAATGAAAGGCAGGAAAATTGGAAAGATAAAAGCTGGAATGGCAGAAGATAAATCAAGAGAGGGTCAAGAATGATCTAAGGATCTGCTTAGGTGGGAAAGTCACCAAGCCATGTGGAACTCCTGCAACCTGCACAGACCAGCCTGGAGAACTGTCCCCCAGAGTCCCAGGGGCCTGAGCCGGCTGTGGGGGGACACTCAGCTGAGGAGTGGTGGTCACCTGGCCACAGCCTAAGGAAATTACTGACCTCCACTCCAGGAGCAGCATCTCAGCCATCATTTAGCTCCAATTAACAGCCTGATTACCGGGTCTGGCTGCAGGTGTCAGGTTACAGAGTGCTCTCACCAGCCTCTTCCCACGCTGGATCCTGTGGCTCCCGCATCTCTGTGGCAATCTCCTGGGGACACCCAGGGTGCTGGAGCTCACTCAGCTGCTGCCAGGTGTGTTCCCCTGCCCCAGGCTGGGCTGGCAGTTCTCAAGGACCTCTCTCAGCTTCATACCTGATGACCGTAAATGTCTGTGGCTTTAAGACAGGCGTGAGACTCAGTTTCATACAGGGAGGATTTGGGATCACTGTAGGAAGCATAATACTTTCTTTCCCAAGGATCCCCAGCAGTTTGTGCTTCCTAGCTGGGTTCCATACCTGGGGAAGACGTGGGGACTCCTCCCTTCTCTGCTGATGCAGTAGGGATGTGGATCACAACAAGCAGGAGCTCCCTCCAGCATCTTCAGAGCAATCAGTGGATATTGTGGTTGCAGTGTGGTACAGTGTGGTTACAATCCTTTCTGGGATGCCTGCTGAATGAAGGGAATCCAGGAGAAGCTTCCCCCTGGATACAACAACAAAACCACAAGGGCTGAGTGAGGCTGCAAGGCTTTGCCAGGTACAAGAAGGAAGACTCTGGTCTGGGATCAGCAAATGGGGAGGGCTAAATAGCTTACAAAAACATCTGCTAAAGCCACATTTGATGCTAAACACTCTGGAGGGAGGTCTGGATGTTGCCATGGTGCTCTTGGGTTTGGATGCAGGATTCACATGGTTCCCATCTCTCACCAAGCATCCCAGAGAATATCAGAAACTCACGCAGAGACTGGGCAGAAAGAGATCTCAGTGTCCCAAGTGCAGCTATAGGGTAGGCCAGCCTTCCCTGAAGGCAAACACCTGGTCTTGGAGATGGTGTGCTGTGTGCTCCCAAGAGCCAGGGTGCCAGTGCTGGCATCATTGGGCAGGGCAGGCAGGGCAGGGCAGGCAGTCTCCCTCCTCGATGGGCACGCACCTCACTCCCCTCTCAGTGCCAGGTCCTCTCCAGATGTTCTGTGCTGGCCCTGTGGAGTGCCAGCCTTTGGCCCCTGTCTGATGGGAACTGGAGCTCTGCAGCTCCAGCAGAGCCTGTCCCTGACCCACCCAGCAGGAGAGCCCTGGGTCAGCCAGAGCCAACCCCAGCTGGGTCAGTGCTGTCCCGTCCCTGCCAGGGACCTGCTGGTGCCAGAGCAGGGGCAGCTTCTGCTCCCTCCATCCCCGCTCCATTAGGGCAGGCAGGGTGGATGCTGAGGGCTGGCAGCACCCCCCAGCCCTGCCTTCCTGCCAGTCCCTCCCCAGCTGCCTCCCAGCTCTGGGAACAGCCTGACCCTGCCCTCTCCAAGGGACTTGTGTCCCCCAGGCTGACAGGATACTTGTTCTGCCCTGGGACACGGGGCTCCTTCCCAAATGGCCTAACCCTGATGGGGTGGGGGCCCCTGGAGCTGATCTCTGGGCAGTTCATCCTACCTGGCTGCTCCCAGTGCCTGGGAGGGTGTGCACGACAGACCCTCACTGCTGCCCACCAGCACCTGACAGCCTGGGGAGGTTAGCAGGAAAAGCCTGAGCCAGTGTTGCTAAATTACAGCCATCTCTCCCAGAGGATCTGCAGCCAAACTCCCAGGGAGAGGCTCAGGGCTGGGCTCATTCCTGGCTCTGCCCCACTGCTGGCTGTGCCTGTGGGTACGGGGGCAGCATGGGGATGGGGCACCAGGACCATGGGATCAGTGGGATCCATAGGCAGGATGCAGCAGGGAGTTCTGCACCTTCAGGGGGTCCCTGAGCCATGGGGTCCCTGCACCTGGGGCTGCCACAGTGCTGTGCCATCACCTCCCCACTGCTGTCCCCATCCCAGACACCCCTGAGCCCAGCCTGGAGGTGGCCCCTCAGTGTGTTGAACCTGGAAAAGCTCTGCTCCCCCCTGTCCCCAAGCCCAGCCCCTGGCAGGCTGCTCCTGGTGCTCCAGGGCTGTGCTGAGACTCTCTTTCCTGCAGCCTTGGCCCATGCTGTGAATCCCTGTGGGACCCAGTTCCACAAGCAGCCCCAGAAAGGGGAGGTCAGATCCTCAGTGAGGTTCCAGTGAGGACACAGGACCCCACAGATGCCATGGGACAGGAGGAGCATCCGCCCAGGGCTGCACCCCACTGAGACAGGGAACACAAGCCCAGAGCTGAGCTGAGGAGAGAAGTCAGGCCTGGGGAAACAAACCCTGTTTATCCCAGATTCCTGCTGCCCTGGACTCCGAGCAACATCCACTGCAGCCTCTGGCATGAGGCACCCTGACCCCGTGGCTGAGGGCACTGAGGGCAGCGTCCCTGGGGCTGCCAGGCTCAGCCCCCTGTGCTGTGAGAACACTTCCAATGCTCCACAGCCAATATCCCTGGCCCAGACGCCCTGGCAGCAGCACTCAGTGAGATCCCAGCCTTGTTACTGCTCATCACACACAGGGTCATGAATAATATTTGGAAAATAAAGATCTGTCCAGAGCCAGCCCCTGCCAGGCATGTCCAACACCCAGATGGAGCCTCTCCCAGCAGCACAGCACCTCTCACAGCAGCACAAGCACAGCTTGGTGGTAGGCACCTCTTTTAAGGGTGTTCATTAGTGGTTCTGAGACCTCCAGACCCCTGCCAGCTTCAGCTGGTGGGTGAGCCCAAAGTGAGGAGAGGAGGGAAGGGGCAGTGCAGCAGTGCTAGCTCTGCTCCCTGGCCAGGCTCCTCTGGTGACCGTGCTCTTGTTTGAGCCCTTGCAGGCAGTGCAGGGCTCACCAAAGCTCCCCCAGCCCCAGGGGATGGCAGCTGAGCCCAGGACAGCAGACACAGGGATCTGGGGGAGCCACGGAGCCCCCAGCACTGGCAGAAGCTAAGGGGCCACTTGCCCTTGGCACAGGGTGCACTGGGCCCCCTCTGCTGGGCCCGGGCCTGCCCCAGTGCCCTGGGGTGGGTAAGGCTGGCCAAGGGAACTTTGTGAAACGGGTTTACATGTGTTGGGTGTTTTGGTGGTGATTCTGGTAGTGACACCTTGCATACTTGCAGTGTGCGCAACAAATGATGGACAGAACTATCAAAGAAGTTTTTATTGTACGAGAGATGCAGGAAATGGATTCACAGAGAGTTCTCAAAATCTCACAGAGACAGTGGATGAAGGAGTAGGCATGGAGGAAGGCTTTGAATTAGGACCTTGGAATGGATGAGACTTATTGGAACAGTAAATAGTAACCACCACCAGATTTGGCTTTTGTCCTTTGGACGGAGCAGATCTTTCACAGCATTAAAATTGCTGTGGTGTGAAATAGCAACGCTTAAAACAAGCAAGAGAGGTGCCTCAAACAAGCAAAGAGAAATACCAATTATAGCAGAGCTGTGCAGTTCAAGGCAGTCAGTGGGTGACAAAATTAAGAGAGTTTCTCTGTGCCTGTTCCAAGAGGGGGCGGCCACAGCGCCCCGGGCTCAGACACACTGCAGGCAGTGACACTCAGAGTCACTCTGGGGAGGGATGTGGGGGTCAGGCCTCCCTGCTGACACTTCTGAGGCACTGAGCCTGGAGAGGAGCCCTGAGGGTTCTGCTGCAGCTGGGGGCACAGGGACCAGCAGCCAGTGCTGATGGCAGCTGGGTGCTTTGGGGACGTGCTCCTGTCTGCCACAGTGGCACAGCTGGAGATCCCCAGTGCCCAGCTGGGTCAGAGGGAAACACTCCATTCTGTGCACAACCCCCCAGCAAAGGCAGTGTTTGAGGGATGTCCTGATATCCATCCCCACCTCGTCCCCTGGGATGTCCCCTGTGGATGACTCAGCCTGGAGGGGCCCTGGCTCAGTCTCAGCAGCCTCAGCACACGAGCTTGGCCTGTCCTGGAGGGAGCCAGGGCCTGTCCCAAGCCTGAGAGCAGGGAGCTGGTGGCCAATGCTTACCAGGAGTGGGTAGCACTGCCAGACTGGCTGTTGGATTATGCCCTTTTCTGATTTAGAGATGGGGTAACTGAGAGGTGTTTTAAAAACTTTTATTCTATTTTCAGTCTCATGAGGAGGGTGAGACAATACAGCTGTTATAATTCATGCCATCACAATCAGAAGCCAACTATTTCCTAATTACAGTACACTATTAAGGGTTTCTTGGCCTATCAGCTTTTGCTGCACCACGCTGTTGTCGTGGTTTGAAAGGAAATGAAGTTTTTTGTGATGGTGTGGGCAAGCCAATCGGTGTTCAGATTTAATATTGGCACCTGGTTTGTCCACTGAGGGCATGGATACGCCTCTGAGAACACAGGGGGTTAAAAGCTGTGATCTCCCACGGGAACTTCCTCTTTGAGTTCGGCTTGGGACTGAGCAGACCCTCAACCCTCCCTGCCCGGCCGAGCTGGGCAGGGGGGGAGGGGAGCCATGCAGCCGGAGAGAGAGGTAGGCCAGGCCTGGGCCCAAGGGTGGAGGAGAACATTGCAAGGGCTTCGGGCAGCCATCCTCCATCCCCCCCCCGCCCCCGGAGAGAGGGAGAGAGAGACAGAGCTGGCACCTGTGATAGTGGCCCGGCGTGAAGGAGAAGGGGGGGGGGGTGCCCAGCAGGGCAGCCAGGCGTGGGAGTTGATGAAGCAAACCGACAGAGCCTGGGACTTTTAACCCTTCTGGGGAGGATGGAAACCTTGCAAATGCTGATTCCTCCTGAAGTTGATGAGATTGAGAGGATGTTGAGAAGAATCCTAGGTGGGAGGAGATGATGGAGTGGCCTTTGGCTGGACTTTGCTTGTATAGCCACAGCAGAACCCCTTGTGCTCCTGTGACACAGAGACTGCATTCTAGGGGGAGGCAATGGCTCAGAGCCAGGAGAGTGCGGCGATGTGGAGGTGTGAGAACAGAGACAACGGGTGAGGAGGGTGGTGGTGGTGCCCTCCGTCTTCGAAGAAGAGGAAGAGGAAGATGATCTCTGTTCAAGAGACCCCTCGGCCCCAGGGGGTGAAATTTGGGGGGGACAGGTGTCCCAAAAGGAGAGGGACTGTGCTCTTTTTGGAACTGGACAAAGTATCCTTAAAGGGAAAAACCCTAGAAGCAGCTCTGGTCCATGTGCAGTGGTGAGAGCACTGGACATGGAAGGAAGAAGTCACGATGGCAAAATGTTCTCCGGGCGGTGCCACACGTGACATAGAAACACGAGAAGTTTCTACTGTTTCCTGGGGAAGTCTGTGGTGCAAGAGGGACTTCTCTCTTCTCGAGGAATTGAGAACTGATTATCTAAAGGGTGGATTTGGTGGTAATGGAATTGGAAATCTAGGTGGGGGGGAGGAGGAAGAAATTTGGAAGGTTTTCATCTTGGGTTCTATGTGTTTTGTGTGTTTTCCTTAGTGTTTTCCTTTGTAGTTGTAGGTTAATAAATGTTTTTTTCCTTTCAACCTCAAGTTGGAGCCTGATTTGCTCTGTCTCTGATCACATCTCACAGTGGGTGCCAGAGAAGGAGGTGATCTCGTGGGGGCACTGGCATTGCGCCAGGCTCAAACGATGACTGCTGTAGATGCCTTAAAGCCAATCATCTAAAACTACCCTTTGGGGGTCCCACTACAATGCATCTTTCACAGTTCTATTTCTCCAAATTATCCAGTCTTATTTGCAAGGCCATCCTTTGGCCCTTGTTTCTAGCTCCATTTCTTTCTCAGCAATGTCTGTCCTATTCCATGGCATTTCTAAGTCAGCATTTCCTAGCTCAAAGTTTGCATACAGATGCACACTATGTGAGCCTTCTGTCAGGCCTGGAAAATTCCCTACAAATCCATTTCCCACACTGGCACTGGAGGTGCTCCCATGGACAGCTCCAGATGAGTCCTGGAGCAGCAGAAGCACCAGCACAGCTCCCCCAAGGGTTTCCCCTGGCACAGAGTATTGTAAATCAAAGACAACTCCAACAAGGGCAGAGAGAATGATGTGTCTGACTCCATGGATATCAGAAGGCTAATTAATTACTTTATTATACTGTATTATTCTATACATCTAAAACTGAACCTGCCAAGCACTCGACCCTGCACACACTGCACTGAATCTCGTGACTGTCACCCCACACACACGCACACACCTGGCCCTGACAGGCCAAGGAAACAAAACATCCTCACTGTGGATAAACAATCTCCATATTGCATTCTGCTTTGGCACAACACAGGCACAGCAAGTGATAAGAATTGTGTTTTCCCTTTCTCTGAGGTTCAGAGAATGTGAATCTCAGAAATCCTTGGGAAGAATTGTGCCTTGCTTTTCTCTGTGAAGAGAAATGTGGTGACAACAGAGCCCTTGGCCTGCCTCGTGGGAGCCCTGGGGAACTCATCCCGCCCCCTCAGCTCGGCTGCTTTGCCACAAGGCACATTGCCAGCCCCTGCCCCCCTGCCAGGCTGTCCTGTGGGCAGCAGTGACAGTGGCACTGGTCACAGGGGTCACCCAGAGGAGAGGAGCCCGGGCTGGTGCCCTCCTGCAGCCCCACCTGCTGCTCGTGCCCGTGCCATGTGTTGGCCCTGCTCCCCCCGCAGGCCCCGCCGAGCTTTGGGCACAACAGAAAGGGCCGTGGCTGCTGCGGGCAAAGCAGCTGTGCTGAGGCAATGGCTGTGCTGTGCTGCAGGCTGGGAATGCTCCTTCCTGCTGGAAAATGTGTCTGCAAGCACTGGGCACACCCTGGGACAGCATGGGGACACCCAGCAGGTCACACTGCCCCAGCTGCACTGCACCAGATCCAGGCATCAGCCCTGGCTGGAATGCAGGGCCCACCTGCACTGACACCCCAGAAGGGACATTTTCTGGCAAAAGCTCCTTGTAGGCATCCTTAGAAATACCCCAGGGAATGCCAGACCTTGGATACCAGCCCCAGCTGGCACTGGGGCAGAGCCAGGTCCTGCCACCTGCTCCTGCTGGCACGAAAGGCAGAGGGGTCAGAGGGACTGGTGAGACACCCAGCCCTGAGGCAGATGTGGGCCAGCCTGTCCCTCAGAGCCCACCCAGTGCCTGGAGGGAGCTGGAGAGGGACTGGGGACAAGGGCCTGGAGGGACAGCACAAAGGGCATGGCTTCCCACTACCACGGCAGGGCTGGATGGGATATTGGGAGGGAATTGTTCCCTGTGAGGGTGGACAGGCCCTGGCACAGGTGTCCAGAGCAGCTGTGGCTGCCCCTGGATCCCTGGCAGTGCCCAAGGCCAGGCTGGAAGGGCTTGGAGCAGCCTGGGACAGTGGGAGGTGTCCCTGCCATGGCACTGGATGAGCTTCAAGGTCCCTTCCAATCCAGACCATTCCATGACTCTGTGATTCTAGGGGAGAGCAGGGCCCAGTTTCTGACAGCTGATAAATTTCTGATTTCTCCTCCAAAGGCAGAATTTCCTCCACAAAGCTCTGTCAGGATTAGCAGGCACGATCCAGGGAGCCTCTGCTGTCTCTCAGCTCAGAAGTGGATGTTCCCTGACTGTGTGAGCCCGTTGTGGCTGTAATTGCTGGGATCAATACAAGCACCTCATTTCTTTTTCAGAAAGATTTTAGGACCAAAATTAGCATTATCACCTCTTATCAAACGCTGCTAGCACCCTTTCCCAGGCCAGCCTTTTTCCTTGACAAGGCTCTGAGCAGCAGCTCCCTGCTGTCACATTTGCAGCCCAGGCCCTGCAGCCCAGGAGCAGCTCAAAGGAACTGAAATCAGCTGGAAAATGACTCTCAACCAGCCTTGTTAAATCACCATGAAAATTTAACAACCCGAGCGAGAACTCCTTTTCCTGTTTGCTTTTCCCATCATGGCAGAGAGGATGGGAATCAAGGGCTGTTTTACAGCCCAGCCTGAAGGAACACAGCTCTGGGCCCTGCTGCTGTCCCCAAGGGCGGCACCAGCCCCTCTGCTCATGGTGCCAGGGTCACCACGTGTCCATGGCTTGGCACGGAGTCCTGGAATGGTCTGGCTGGGAAAGGTCCTTAGAGAGCCTCTGGTTCCAGCCCCACAACAGAGGCCACCAATGGCCACCACACACCCACTGAAACACACCCAAGGCCACAGAATGTCCTTCCCCTTGGCTCTGTTCCAGCAGAACCTGAACTCCTGGGCAGCAGCTCTGCTTCTGGAGACATCAAGTGCAGACCTGTGCCCCCCAAGCCCACTCTGCCTGCACTCTGAGAGTGATTTTAAATCCATGGAAAGGGGCTTGAGGCTCCCTGAGTACATCAGAGTGCCAGCCCTGCTCCTGGAGAAGGAGACACCTGGAATTCTGATTTCTGGCCCAATGGGGTCCCTTTCCCAGCAAAGTCCTTGCAGGACCCCCATCCCCAGCTACTCCCGAGCTCCATCCACCCCAGCTTCTCCATCTTGGTTGCTGGAGCTTGAGAGGCTTCACTTCAAGTCCAGTGTTTTGGAAATGCACTCTCATAGATCCTAGAAGAATCACTTTCCAAAGGAGTTATGGATGTTCTGTTTGATTGGATCTCACTGAAAATTCCTTTGTGGGTTTGAACTGCTGTGTGGGGGATGGGCAACCTGGGCTGCAGAAAGGTGTCCTTGCCCATGGCAGGGGTGGAATGAGATAGTCTTTAAGGTCCTTTCCAACCCAAATCACCCTGTTACTCCATGATTCCGTCCTCTAAGTGAACCTGACCCCTCTTCTGCCCTGTGCCACAGCTGGCATGGAGCTGTGGCTGGAGCTGCTCCTGCACTGGCTGGGCATCTGCAAAGTGGGCACTGCTTCCACCTGGTACATAAAGAAGTTCCCCAGATACCAACTGGCCCTCTTGGTTTTTCTTTAACCAGGAGGTGAAGGAGAATGTTGAAGGGCTCCCTGTTTGCCAGGAGGAAAGCTCCTGGAGATTAACCATTAACTGGCACCTGGCAGAGAAGGAGAGGAACAGCCTGGGAGGCTGGAAGCTCTTGGCCTGTGTGAAAATCCAATTGAGCCTGGTCAGGCTGCAGCACTGGAAGGGAGACAGGCAGATCTGGTGAGGCTGAGCCTCCAGAGCAGGCAGGAGCAGCTGGGGAGGGGGGGGGCAGCCGCCTGCTCACAGGTCCCCACCCCAGCTCTGCCTCCCAGTGCAGGGAGTGCACCAGGGAATGGTTCTGCTCTTGGGGATTTCACTACAGGGCCTCCCATATCCATGGGTATCACAGGATGGGATTTCCCAGCTCTCCATTCTCCAGTGATGCAGCTGGGGAACCAACTGCAGCCTCAGGAGGGCCAGGGCAGCTGGGGAGCTGGAGAAGGTCCCAGGCCAGCCCAGTGGTCTCTGATGGATGTTCACATGTGCTGCCATGCAAGAAGGGAATTGAGGGATGTGGGAGAGGGCATTTGGGGTACACACAAGCTCTCAGGCCAAGAGACTGGCCCTGGGAGGGCTGGGGCTAGGAACAGGGCATGGCTGGCCTCTGCCTGGAGACAGTCCTGGTGACACTGGGCACACTGTGAAGAGGAAGAGCAACCCCAACCCACATGGTTGCTACAGGCTGTGTGTTATGAAAATGGGTAAAGATGGCAGAATCTGGCCAAAAGATTGTCCACTGCAAAGTTCAAATATTCAGGTTGAAATAGGGTAAAACTTCCTGAAAGGTCATGGCCCAGGTGCTCCAGCAGAGATGGTGCCACCACAGCCCTGGTGCCCAACTGGTGCCTCTGGTGGAAAACCAGTGGCTGTGGTGGTGCCTGCAGGGCAGAGAGGGCTCTCCTGGGAGAGCAGGGCATGCTCAGGTGCCCTGGGGGCCACACAGCACCTCTGCTGCAGCCTGGGCAGGCCAGCAGAGATTCTGATGCTTTGCACAGACCAGGGCATCATGCTCACAGGGCCTTGTGAAACTGCAGGAAAGAGGCAGTTAGCCCCAAAACAGCAGCCCCCAAAACATCCAGATGAGCAGGAGGATGTGGAGATGGCCCTTGGGAAGGAGCAAACTTTACCAGACCCTGTGGCTGCTCTGAGGGTGTGTGCAGAGCTGGGCAGGTCCGTGCACTGGGAGAGCCTCAGAATCCAGGGGTGCCCTGATGAGAGCAGAGCCCTGAAGAGAGCAGAGTCTTCCTCCCAGAGCCTGCTGGAAACCCTTTGGTTGCTCCCAGCCAGCAGCCCTTGGGGACACACCCTCAGCAGAGCTCTGTCCTCGCCTGTGCCTTTGCCATGGGGTCCGCAGTGTGCCAGGGGGGATCCACGAGGACGGATGGGCACAGGAGGCACAGAGCTGTGTGCCTGGTACCCTGCAGAGCCAGCAGGTGCCCTGGGAATGGTGGGGAGTCCCACAGGGATGTCCCTGGGGAGCACTGGGTGCTCCCTGTCACTGCCTCTCTGAGAGACAGCCCTGCTGTCCCGGCAGGGCTGGGGACAGCCTGGGGACAGCCTGCCATGGCCAGGGAATGGGACCGGGCTGGAGACAGCAGCACCGTCCCTGTGCCAGCCCCGGGCGGGGGCGCGGGCAGGAGGCAGCCCCTGGCTCTGCTCAGGTCGGGGATGGAGGCAGGAAAGCAATTGAAATGGAAATGCCAAGCTGCTGAATTAAAGAGCTGCTGTGAGACAGAACGGGGATGAAGAGGGAGAGACTCGAAAGGAGGAGGAGCACAGCTGGAGGGATGGGGAAGATGAAAGATGCGGGAGGGGTGCAGCAGAAAAGGGATGACGCAGGAGATGCAAAACAGGAGTGGAGAGACTGAGAGGAGAGGCTAGAGAGGCAGAGGGATGCAGTACAAAGGGGACAACTGGAGCTCATGGAGATGATTTTCCCGTTCAGCGGCACAGCTCACAGAACGGCTTCCACCCTCCGGCACAGGGAGAGAGCTCCCTCTGCCAGGGCAGGGGCAGCAGGAGCTGGGGAGGGGAACATGAAGGACATCAGCCCCCACGGCCTCCCCTCCTCCCCCCTGCACCGGGGTGACTCTCCCCAACCCTCCCTGCCCAGCCCTGGCTCACCGGGGATGTCTCCCCAGGAACCCCAGCACAGGGGGGTCCCTCCAGGGTGTCTGGCAGCCCCAGAACAGCTGGAACTGAAGGCAGCTTTGGAGCACCTTGATCCCAGCCAGCCTTTGATGCATCATCATGTGGCACAAGGAAATTCCCCTTGCAATATCAAAATCCACCCTGAATCTCTCTAGATGCAAATTAAACCAATTACTGGAAAAAACACCCTTGGTAGACCTGAGAATAAGTGATCACTAATCTCTTTCTAGTGGTTTTTTACATTTTAGAAGGCTCTTCTCACATCCCTGCCCAGGCTTCACCCTGCCAGGCCCAGATTTGATTTGTTCTTCCCCTTCTTGAAGCTCAAGTCTTTCAAATTTTTAACTAAGCTTGTCAGCATCTCCTCTGGACTTTCACCTGTTTGCTTCCTGCTCCTTGAGATGACCAGCAGAAATCTCTGGCTGTGTAGGAAACAGATTTGTAAAGATTTTTTAAAATTTGATAGAAAGCTTACATAGTTTTGTAAGCTTTTTTTTGTTTGTTTTCTTTTGTAAGTTTGCTTGTTTTGTATCTCTGTAAAAACTAAAAAAACCAACGTGGCTGAAATTCCCCCCAGGCCAAGCAGAGCAGCACTGGAGCTGTCCTTTGTTGTGGCTGCCCCTGGATCCCTGGCAGGGTCCAAGGCCAGGCTGGACAGGGCTGGGAGCAGCCTGGGATGGTGGAAGGTGTCCCTGCCATGGCAGGGAATGGAACAAAATGAGCTTTATGGTTCCTCCCAAACCAAACTCATTGTTCCACCCCTGCCTTACAGGGGTCACCTCTCTGGCCATGCCCTGTGCTGGCCCTGCCCTGGCAGCAGAAGGTGCCCAGGCAGAGCAGGCATCAGCAGAGTGCCCAGCAGTGCCTCTGGTCCCCAGCCAGAATCTCTGTACGAGGGTGGTGCATTGCAGGTCGCCTGCTTTGCATTTGTCTTTACTGAACGGCTGTTACCAATTCCCAGTCATTTCTCAGCAGTTGAGTTTTATTTTACATTCTGCTCATGTCCTTTGAAGCAGTTGCAGCCTTTGTGATCTGTTTTTAATTCAGCATTTTATAAGCATGATTACTGTTCCATCCACCTTGTGGTTAATGAAAATATTGACCAGGACCTGCTCCAGGACAGACCTGACAGGACCTCAGTGAGCACAGCTGAGCTGCCCAGGCTGAGCAGCTCCCCCCGCAGTGCTGTACCCAGCTAGGATTGTGCCCCCTCAGCTGTGTTTCCTGAGGAGCATTCCCATGGCACATCCCAAAATCCCAGGGAAGCCAAAGCACACCATGGAATATCCACTGCTCCCTGTTTCCAGCTGGGCTGAGTCCCTATCACTGATGGACACTGCATTGGTTCAATATTTTGTATGACTGGCAAATCCCTGCTGCCTATTCCTTACCATGCATTATCCTTGAGAGCTTTAGCATATCCCATGTAACAATTCCTTTTGAATCTCTTCAGTATCAAAGCCAGGCTGCCCAGTGGATTTCCCAACTCCCTTTTAATGCCACAGGCTGTGCTTCCCCCTGCTCCCCTCCAAGAGGACCTCACCTGTGCCTGTGCTTTCTGAGGTCAGAGATGGCTGTGACTGGTTTCTCATGTATGCCAAGGTAGACTTTATGAGATTTTGACAATTTGAATATTCCCATGCTCTATTCCTCCCCATTATTCTGTTCTTGCTCCGAGTCTCTTGTTGCCAACTGTAATCTGGGTAGAGTGAACACTTCTGTACACATTTAAAGCATAAAGGTTCAGCTATTTCACGTGTCACCAGGTATTCCCTTCTCTGTCCCACTGCCTTAACCAAGACTTTCCTGGACAGACAGATTTCTATTTTCATAGTCTTATCCCTCAAGGCAGAACTCATTTCTTCCTTGGTCTGCCTGATTTTCCTCTCTGCATTTCTGCTTTGCTCTACATTCATCTTCACACATCCATCTTTGATGTATAGAAATTCTGCACTATTCCCTTTTTCCAGGCTCTCCCTTTTTTCATGGTACCTGGCCTGTCCTGGCTCAGTGTGCCCCTGGGATGTTCTGCTCCCAGGGGACATTCCCAGCTCTTCCCTGTTGTCCCCATTGCTGCTGGTGTTGGTCTCTGCCCTGCTCAGATGCCAGGAGTCTCCACCACACTCCCTCCTTCAGCCTTGTTCGGGCTCCACTGCACCCTCCCATTCTTCCTGAAGGCTTTTATTAAACTTTCTTATTTCTCCCTCTTGGATTTTTGCCATCAGACCTTTCAAATGGGACACAAACTTTTCCTCACTGGGCAGGGGCACCAGGTCCTTGGATGCACTTTCATTCTTCATCAAGAAATCCTGTTCTGCTGGGAGGGAACCGAGCCTGAGCCTCCCTCCTGCACCTCTTCCACTCGTGGATGAATTCATAGAATCTCAGACTGGCTTGGGTTGGAATGGACCAGTGCCACCCCCTGCCAGGGCAGGGACACCTTCCACTGTCCCAGGCTGCTCCAAGCCCCAATGACCAACCTGGCCTTGGGCACTGCCAGGGATCCAGGGGCAGCCACAGCTGCTCTGGGCACCTGTGCCAGGGCCTGCCCACCCTCACAGGGAACAATTCCTGCCCAATATCCCATCCATCCTTGCCCTCTGGTAGTGGGAGCCATTCCCTGTGTCCTGTCCCTCCATCCCCTGTCCCCAGTCTCTCTCCAGCTCTCCTGGAGCCCCTTTGGGCTCTGGCAGGGGCTCTGAGCTCTCCCTGGAGCCTCCTCCAGATGAGCATCCCCAGCTCTGCCAGCCTTTCATTTGCCCCAGCAGGGATGTTCCTGGAGCTCAGGGATGGCCCCACACAGGTGCCCAGAAACTTCTGGAGCACAGAATCCCCACCAGGGCGTGGGACAGGGCAGGGGGGCAGCTGGGGCTGTCCAGGAGCAGCAAAGGCTCGAGCTGAGCAGAGGCACCTTCTCCTTCCCACACAGAGCTTCCTGCACACAATGCATCCACCTTCAAAAAAGGGAGACACCAGATCTTCTCATGAAGTGGAGCAGAGCAAGGAACCAAACAGAGGAGTCCCTTCAGGATTAGAGCAGGTGGGGGTTTGAGCGTGCACTCAGCACGTTCTGACAGCTTGGGAAGAGCTGCTGGGGCTTGACAAGCAGATCCCAAACGTTTAATATGGGGCAGTTCCAAGTGACTCTTCTGTGTCTCTGGTGCTTCAGCAGTGCCAGGAATCCCCAGCTTGCTCCTGAAGGCACCTCCTGGCCTGTAGGTGTGCAAGGGGACTGTCAGGGTGCCAGGCTGAGCTGGGCTGTGGCAGAACAGAGGGAGGAGCTCCCAGGCCCTGCAGGAGTTCAGCAGCCCCTGGCAGGTGACAGCAGGGTCAGGGAAGCCAGGAAGCACCAGGGAAGATCCTCCCTGGGGAGATGAGCAGCTTGGCAGGAGCTGCTCCTCGGGCCATGCCAGCTGCTGCTCCCCCTCAGGGACTGTCATCCCCCTGGATTTGTGCATGAGCACATATTACTCCTGGGCTGCCAGGCCAGCTTTGAAGTGATGTTGTAAAGGAGGTTTGAAATCTACCTGGCACAGGGGAAGGGAAGTGTCCTGGCATGCTCCCCGGGTGCCCCAGGAGCCCCTGGCTACTGGCATCTGCTGCTGGCACACCCTGCCCACCTGGGAGGGACCCTGGGGAGTGCCTGAGCAGCCCCATACTGGAGGGCAGTGCAGGATGAGGAGGGAGCACTGACGAGGAGCCTCCACATGCCAACGTGCTGCCTACAGTCTGCTTGGATCACTGTCAGGACTGGGGAAAGGCAGGGTCAGGGAGCAAGTCTGCCTTCCCCTGGGCATCAGGTGAGGCCCTGGCACAGGGCTGCCACTGCTCAGTGACATCCCTGGTTTCCCAGAGGCAGCAGCAGGAGCTGGCAGGAGCAGCAGGCAGGGGTGGGGCAGCAGCCAGCAGTGATTGATGCTCTCCAGACACAGCTGGCACCTCCAGAATGCCATCCCTGGGCTGCAGCCCTGCTCCCCACGGCTTTGGGGGGCTCAGGGCACACTGGGGCAGTGCCTGGTGCCAGGAGGCACAGCTGATGGGGAAGGAGAGGAGCCCCCTGTTCCCCCTGGCTGTGCTGGGCTGGGGGGCTTCCAGGGAGCCGTGTGGGGCTGGGTGTGCCCGAGGGAACCGTGCCCTGTCACCTGCGGGCCCAGGGCTCAGGCCGGGTGTGCCCATCCCCGGGGGCACGGCAGGAGCTCCGTGCGGTCCCTGGCAGGGCTTGAGCCCCGCTGGGGCTGGCACAGGCAGCTCCTGCTCTTCCTTTGCTCTTTTGCAGGTGGCGCTGCCTTTTTGTGTTTCTGACATGATTGCACCGATGTAACAACACTGACGAGGCTTTTTTTGACAGTGCTTCCTGCTTGTGCTGATGGCTCTCCACCCCCTCACTGCAGATGGGTTTAGGCTGCTCGGATCTGGGCATGATGCTCGGGAGGAATCCCTGGAAGGACTGCACTCTGCTTGCCAGCCCAGCCCTGCCCTTGCTGGGCCACTTGGGCTCCCTGCTGCCAGCACAGGAGCCAGGTTCCCAGAGGCCCTTTCGTCCTTGACACCCAGAGAGTGACCCTATTGCTGCCCCAACCCTTTCTGGTCCCTGTCTCTCCTTGCTGCCCTAGTCCTGGTGCTGCTCAGCTCTGCCATGTCCACGTGCTGGGTGTGTGCTGCCCTCCGTGTGCCTCCTGGGCTGCAGTGACCCAGCACAGAGGTTTCCCCAGTGCTGTTGAAGTTCCTCTCAGGATACCAGGACATTCCCTGTTCCCTGATGCACCCCAGTGCATCACTGAGGTCACTGAGGTCCAGCAGCTGGGGAAAAGGGCTGTGAGCAAAGTCTGTTCGTGGCACCAGCCCAGGGATGCAGCACTGAGGACTGGTCTCCCGCGGCCAAGACCTCTGGCAACTGGGCACAGCGTGCCCAAGCACAGTGGAATGTGGTTTTTGCTCCCCAGCAGATGACTGGGGATGTGGGGCAGTAGCAAACCCTCTCCTCACTGCTCAGCCAGGCTCCTGCAGGCTGCAAAATCAGGTCCCACCCCTGGGTCCCACCCCTGGCTGATCCTCAGTTTTGTGCCATGGATGCTGATGGAGCCACAGCAGAGGGAAGGTCTGCCCTGGAGTGGGCAGGGGAAGGGTGCTGCTCCTTCAGAGCTCAGAAAGGCAGTACAATGATGCAGAGAGCTGCTCACAGCTCCAGCCTGGGCTGCACAGGCAGGTCTTGGAAGTTTGGGGACACTCAAGCTCCAGCCTGCTTCCAGGTGAGCGGCTCAGGAGCCAGGTTGGCAGATGGGCCACTGCTCCTTCAGGCTCCTCCCCAGAGCCACCCCAGGAGCAGGGACAGGCTCAGGGCAGCTGAAACATCTGGAGAGAGGTGACACTGTGAGCAGGGGCAGGATGCCAGGAGCTTGTCAGCCCTCTCCAGCTCATCCCTGTGCTGCCATCCCTGCTCCTGCACTGCCCCAGGCTGCTGGGGTGCACAGCTGGGTCCCCACACTGACTCAGCAGCCACTCCCCTCCAGAGAGCTCCTGTGAGGGTGTGACAGCCTGCTCAGGATGGTGGCACAACATCTGCTGCACACCACATTCAGCTCAGCAGGACCTGGAATGGGGGATGTGCCCCAGTAGAGCCTTGCCAAGGAGCTGTGCCAGCTGCTGGGCTGGGCAGGGCTATGAAAATGGGTTAAGATCTGGGTTATGAGAGTGGAGGAAGCAGAATCTGGCTGAAAGCTTGTCTGCTGCAAAGTTCAAAAGCTCAGGCTAAAATCATAGAATCAAAGAGTATCCTGAGTTGGAACAGATCCCCAGGGATCATTGAATCCCACTCCTGGTCCTGCCCAGGGCATCCCAACAATCCCATGAGCCTGGGAGTGCTGATCCTCATCTCATGAGGAAATCAAGAGCTCGGGTGGAATGAAGCAGCAAATACTGGGGGTTCCACTTAGCACCCAGCAAATGACAAAACTTTGAACTTTTAACCCTGGAAGAAACAGAAGGCTGTTCCCAGCTCCAACTGAAATCTGTAAATGGGATGCAGAGTCAGAATTGAGGTCGTGTGAGTGCTGGCACCTCCACACATCTCTGGGCGTGTAGGACTCTGCTTCCAGGAACCTGAACCTGCTTTTGTCAAGACTCCTGCACCCACACAATGCTCTTCTTCTTGTCCCTCTCCAGCTTTACCAGGTTTCCCTTGATTCCTGCTGCATCCTCTCTCACTGCTCCCTCCAATCCTCCCTGGAGCTCCTGGGGTTAACACAGAAATAACAAATGCACCATTTGCTTGTGATTTCTGTGGGTTTAATGTTTAGGCATTTGTTCTATGTGGTGTCTCTTAGTTTGGGTTGCACTTAGCAGTCTTGGTGATAGGATAAAAAAATCTTTATGTGGGATTTTCTAAGTTTAGAGAAACCCAAACACTACGAGACATGAAAGACAGGCTGAGAGAAGCACTGGTGGCTTGGCTGGAGGCCTCCATACTCAGATCCTCATCTGCTTTCCTTCCTTACCATCCTCCAGCACATCCCTCCTCACTGCCTCTCCTGTTCCCACCTCAGCTCCCCATCCATCCCTTCCCTCACTGGTTTTCTGCTTCCCCTGTCTCAAGTTTGGCCTGAGCTGACAGCTGAGGGCAGAGAAGGAAAGGTAAATATCAGCCTTGCTCTTGAATCAAAGAGGGGCTTCCTAAAGCTCCAAGGCAAACAAAGTCTTCCTTGGAAGTCTGGATCCTCCCTCCTCCCTCCAAAATGTCCAAGAAATGCTGGTTCCTGGTGTCCCTCCTGAGGCACAGCCAGTGAGGTACCCCTGTCCCCTGGTTCCTTCCCACTGCTGCTGCCAGCAAACCCTGTGAGACCCAGCAGCCCCCAGCCCTTCCTGGGCCACCGTGGTTGGAAGCTGCAGGTATCCAGAAATACCAGCACCCTCAGGGCACTCTGTTCCTCTCCATGGGTCCCATTCCCTCCCTCAGGTCCCTTCCCACAGCCAAACACGGGATCCTCTCCAGGTGGAGGAACCTCCTCCTCCTCACCTTCACCTTCTCTCTGTACCCTGCTCCCTGCACCATCTGTTTTGCAAGCCCAGTGGTGCATCAGTGGTGGAGCCAACTTTTAGGGACTCAGAGCTTTCCCAAGTCACTGAAGTCATGGCAGAACCATGCAGGAGCTTCTGGTGAAGACCAGCAGAAGCTGGGATAAATCCCTCCTGACCTGAGGAGTCAGGCAGGTTCTGCAGGGTGTGGTTGCTCTGCCGTGCTTGTTTGAGACACCCTGACCTGAAAGGAAGAGCAGCAAAAGTTGTTTCGCTGTCCTTTGCTGCACCTTCCACCCTCAGCACCAGGCTGAGACAGGACCAAGACAGCAGGACACCTCCATTGGGCTGAGGAAAACCACGGAGCCTGTGGGCAGCCTGGAGCTTTGCAGCCCCCTAGGTTAGGGGAGAGGGGCACCAAAGGAGGGCCATCCAAGGCAGGATCCCCTGGGAGCTGCAGGCTGGGAGCACCCCCAGTCTCAGAGGTCTGCTGATGCCCAGTCTGGGTGTCCAGCCCTCTCATTTATGCTCATTAACGCTCATTAAGGTGCATCCACCTCCTGAGAACCCGGCCCTGAGCATGCCCTGCTCCCCAGGCTGTGCCAACAGCAGGGCTGCCCCAGCCCCTGGAAGATCTCTGTGGTGCTTTCCCTTTTCCCAGTGCCAGGAGCCTGCCCAGCCCTCCCTCATCCATCAGCCCATCAAGGGTCAGAGGGAGCACAGATGGCACAGGGAAAGCAG
Organism: Serinus canaria; assembly: GCF_022539315.1. Classification (NCBI taxonomy): domain Eukaryota; kingdom Metazoa; phylum Chordata; class Aves; order Passeriformes; family Fringillidae; genus Serinus; species Serinus canaria. The sequence continues at coordinate 1,190,047 of NC_066333.1, forward strand.
CAACTCAGAGTGTGCCAGGAGAGATGAGGGGAGCAGAGCCCTCAGCAGAGGGGGCAAAGCGGGAGGAGCAGCTCTGCCTGGGCAGTGCCAGGGGATGGTGCCCAGCTCGCAGCAGCTGTGCCCAGGACACATCTCTGACATTGGCTCCCAGCTCCCAGCCCCTCCAAAGGGTCTGGCTGGGTGAGAGTTTTGTGTTCCAGCCAAAGGAATTTGTACTGCAGCATCTACTGATTGTAAGGCTGAGGCTGAGGCCCCAGCTCGCTTCCCCATCTGTGCTTGGGGGTCTCCACCAGGAAAAGAGGGCAGAAGACACAACTCTGCCTCCCTTTAAAGCCCCCTCTGAGCTGTGCAAACCCTGCCTTTTCACAGCCCACATCCTAAGGGAGCAGCTCCTCTTCCCAGGGCTGTGTGCCAAAGCAGGTGCTGGCCGTGCCTGGGGCTGTGGCCAGGGCAGTGGGGATATTCCCGGCTGGAATGCTGGGATGGAGCCTGCAGCACCCTCGGGAGAAGGCTGCAGCCTCCTCAGAGAAGGCAAACTGGCAGGAAATGACAGGAATTCCAGGAGCAGCCCCGTTTGGAGCATGGCCATGTCTGAGCAGCTATCAAAGCTGTCAGGAAACAGGGAAGAGTTAAATATGAGACATGAATGGGAGTCCAGAGGGAGAGGGAAAACAGAGGGAGATGGGAGAGAGGCAGAGCGCCAGACGGGGCTGTCAGAGGGGTTCCTGTGCCGTGGGGGTGCAGTGCCAGGGCCACACAGAGACTGGAGAGGTGGGAGGGTCCAGGTGGGAGCCAGGAGGTGCCAGGCCAGGGCTGGCCAGGCCCGTTGTTCCCTTGGCACCCAGCCACGTCTCAGTGACATTTGCTGGGTTTTTTCCATGAATCTCTGCGTCATTGTGGGGAGGGGGAGGATGCCCTGAGTGAGAAGCCAAGGAGAGGAAGCTGTCCTGAGTGTGAGGGCAGCAGGAATGGGTGAGCTCTGCCCTGGGATGGATCATGAGCCAGGGAAGTGAATCTGGGCTGGGAGGCAAAGGGATGTGGGGGACAGAGTCCTGTGTGTCCCCTGCAGAGCCCTGGGTTGGAGAGCAGAGCACGAAGCTTTCTTCAGACAGCTGGAGGGGGGTTCCTGTTTGCAGCCGTGGCCTTTAACCCCTATGGTACCAGTTGGAGGGCAGCACAGCAGGGCACAGCAATCCTGGGAGCTTCTGTAACACCCTGGAAACAATTCCCTAGCACAGGTGGACAAGAACACAAAGAGGGGAAATGCTGTGATGTGTCTTGACACCTAAAATCTTGGAAGAACTGGTGGGGAGTGTGAAGGATGAGGGGCAGCCTTGGCTGGAGAGAGTGCAGCTGAGAGTCCTGAGAGAATGGAGCAGAGCAAAAAGCAGGATCACAAACCCAGGCTCAGGAGAGCAGACTTCAGCCTCCTGAGGGATCTGCTTGGAAGAGTCCCACAGGATGCAATCCTGGAGAGAAAAGGGGTCCAGAAGCCACAATTCATTGTCAGGGATCAACTCCTCCACTTCACCCTTACAAGCAGGAAATCCAGCAAAGGCAGCAGGGAATTGAACCAGGAATCCAAGGACACTGTGTGAATACAAATCCAGGTGTGCTGGGATGGGGTCAGGACAGCCAAAGTCCATCTAGATCTGGGTCTGGCATGCAGCAAAAAAAGCAGCAAGAAAGGCTTCTGCAGCTCCACCAGTGGCTGTGAAGGACGTGGAGGGACAGGAGCAGCTCTGCTGTGGGGAAAGCTGAGGGAGCTGGGACTGCTCAGCCTGGAGCAGAGCAGGCTTGCTAGGGACCTTATTGATGGATATAAATAACTGAAGCTGGATGCAAAGGGGGCAGAGCCAGGCTCTTTCCAGTGGTGCCCAGCATGAGGACAAAAGGCAACAGACACAAACTGAAATACAGAAAATCCTTCCTAAACATCAGAAAGAGACATTTTACCATGAGGTGGCTGAACACAGTGGGCTGCTCAGAGGGGCTGCAAAATCTCCATCACTGGAGATGCTCAAAGTCCAGCTGGAGATGGCCCTGACCAAATGTCTTGGTTTGAACAGACAGGTGTCTGATGATCAAGGCAGGAGCCTCCCCCAAAATGGAAAATGCAAACCCCCTCCCTCTGAATTATTATAGTTATGAAATTAAGGGGCTCTCAGGCAAAGCTATGAGAATAGGAATTACAGTTCTTTTTTAAGGAAGAAAATAATAAAATAAACAATGCAGTAATACAAAACAACCCTGCCAGAGTCAGGGTGGTGGCACAGTCCCATCCCAAAGGGGCTCAGGGTGGTGGCACAGTCCCATCCCAGGGGGGCTCAGCCCTCCTGCAGTGCCAGCTGTGGCTCTGCTGGAGCAGGGATCCTGCACAAGGGGGGAGTTTTCCTCTGCAGCTCCAGGGCTGCTGGAGATGGGTCTGCTCTCCCTCTGGGAATGCAGGGCAGCAGAAAGCTGCTCCTCTGGGAATGCGGTGGGCAAAGGCTGCTGGGCTGTTCCCAGGGCAGATTGGATCCAGGGAGGAATGCTTGGCTCCTCCCCTGGGATGATGGAATTTGATCAGCCATGCAGGGACACTCCCTGGCCATGAACAGATGATAATTAATAATTAATGGCCATGAACAGCAGAGATCTCCTGGAGGGAGGATTGGTTGTGGGAGAGATAAAGAAAACTGCCCAATGAACAGAGGATAACTGCCCCACTTCTGATAGATGGCAATAGAATACACAGCCCCAAGCCATACTTTACAACCAGGACACCAACCTGCTCCCTTGGCTGTGCTTTGGGCAGGAATTTGAATCATGGAATCATTAAGGTTGGAAAAGCCCTTTGAGGTGATTGAGCCCATCCAATACCACAGCACTGCCAAGGTTACTACCAACCCCTCCTCCCAGGTGCCACATCCACAGGGTTGATAAATCCCTCTGGGAATGGCACCCCCACCACTGTCCTGGGCAGCTGTGCCAGTGCCTGAGCACTCTTTGTGTGAGGAAAGTTTTCATTCTCAAGAGTTCCAGCATGGCCTTCCAACTTCAGCAGTTCTGTGGATTTTTACTGAATCGAGTGATTGTTTAATATCAGACCCACAAAGAAAGGGCTTGTGGAGCCCTTGTGGAAGAGGCCACACTGCTGGAAGTGTTCCATCCCTCCAGCTCTGCTGGTCCATGGCTGTGCTGTGCAAGATCCCAAGTCCAGCCTGCTGTGGAGAGATGGATCCATGTCCTGCTGCCAGCACAGACCCAGCCCAGCTGTGCTGCCAGCTCCAGGCTGTGCCATTCCAGCCCGGACACTCCCCTGCCACACCTGCAGTGGTGTGACACTAAAGGCTCCTCACAGGGTTTCAGGCTGCCATCAGCTGAGCAGCTCAGGAATTGTTTTCCCTTTCTCTTCCTGTTCCAAGGCCCATTTTTCAGAATTGGAAATGCCGCAGGAACACCCAGTGAGGCTCAAGTGGTGTGGAGGGAGCCCAGCTCAGATCTAACTTGTGCTGGATTAAAACAGTGGAAGTATTGACCTGAGTGATGCTCAGAGCCCTGGTGTGGATGGACAGGGGTGCTCTCAGCTGAGGAGCAGGGCACAGAGCCAGCAAGGGGGGAAAGGGGCTCTGATGGCTCCGTGCACTCCCAGCTGGAGAGATCAGTCCTGGGGAGCTGCTCTGAGGCTTGGCAGTGACCCTGGCTGGGCAGGGAGATGGGTTAATGCTGCCCTGACACAGCAAAGACACCATGGATGAAGTGGAAAAAGCCACAATCAGGCCTGGCCAGATGTGCCAGAGCTCCAAGCTGGGAGAAGAGGAAATGTAGAGGTAATTAAGGCTCATAAAAGAACATGGGAAAAGCCAGATCCATCTTAAATGAGGGCAGAGGGGGTTAACTGCAGTCATACAGGGGAATACTGAAAAAAACCAGGGCACTTTGTCCTCTTTTGATCTCATTTCTGCTCATACCAGAGTTTAAATCAACAATGGGACCTGCTGCCCATCATCCCCTTGTCCCCACTACGGGGGAAACTGAGGCACGGCCAGGGGCTGCTGCAAACATTGCTCTCCAGCCCCTGTGAACAAGGCTGTCCACGAGGCCAGGGGCTCAGGGGTCAGCAGAAGCAGCTCTGTTACATTAAGGAGGATCCTAAATCCCTGCAGAGCTCTGCCCCTGCCAAGGTCCCTCCCATGCAGATGAAGGAGCTGCTCCCAGCCCAGGATGGGGAACATCTCACTCTCCTGTAGCCCTCCGCACAGTGGCTGGAAGACAAATCAGCATCCAGCTGTGACCAGAACATCCTGATAGCTAAAAACTTGGAAAAGCTGTTAAATCCTTGATTTTAACAGCCCTACAGAGTTTTCTGAGCTGCTGCTTTTCCAGCTGGCTCTCCAAAGGCACTGCCTCGGGCCCTGGGTTCCAATTATGGTGTTTCCAGCCTTTGAGAGTTCCCAAGTCAGAGCCCAGGCTCTCAAAACCACGAGTTATTTTGAACAGAGAAGGCTGAGGGCCTTTTTAATTCCTCTTCTCCTTCCTAAGAGTGCAATTTTCAATCACCCCAGAAGTTCAAGAGCACAAGCACAGGAATCTTTTGCTAAAGAAAAGCCCTCAAGGTGGAGTTGAGTTCTCTGTTTCTGTGGAAAAACACAGACACCATCAGATGGGCACGTGGCTCTTGCTCCTCCTTGCCTGGAATTTCACCTGTGTTGACAATAGACCCAGGGCTGGGTCTGAGAGGTGACATTGGGACAAATCCCCCTCCTGTGCAAGGCAGCAGGAGCTGAGCTGGTGCCACTAGGATCCCTGCTCAGCTGCATTCCAAGGGCTGAGCAGAGCAGTCCAGCAGGTCAGGTTGGATAGATAAGTGCCTCTGACAGTGTCCCATCAGTCTGGGTAAGGGATCCCAGGCTGCCCTTCATGGGGAGGAACCCCTCACCAGCCTCAGTGGAGTTTTGATGTGCCAGAGGAGCACGTGCTGCTGCAATGTCCAAATCAGCAACCAACAGCCTGGAATTCAGGAGTTGTGCATCCTTGGGGCTCTCAAGCTCAGGGAAAACCATGAAGGGAACGCCCTCTCATGAGGGCTGAGCAGTTTGGGGTGCACTGAGAATAATCCATGGGGCAGGGAAATGTTCATCCTGACCCCAGTTGGGGAAGGGGCCCCCAAGACCTGGCCACGCTGCAGGGTGAGGCCAGTGGTCCCACACAGAGGGCAGTGGCCCAGGCACAGGGTGGCAATGTTCAGGAGCCATTTCAGCTCTGCAGAGCAGCTGAGCAGTGCAAACACTGCCCCTCTGCCTGCAGCCAGGTGATGAAGAGGAAGGAAGGAATGCACACATCTGGTTTACCTTTCTTTGGCTGAATTCTTTCCTAGATCAGAAGCTGGGTGTTACAGCAGAAAACTGGAATGTTCATTTTGCAGTGAAATGGGGTAAATTTTGCCATGTTGAAGGCAGGGCACAAAATCACAGTGCTAGAAGTGCTTGTGGGGAGGGCAGGGTTAAGGAGGTGTTGTGCATTAAAGAGTTTGGGAGGATGAGCTGCTCTGAAGAGCCAAGTGCTGCTTCTATTCCTTGTGCTTCCCCAGGCAGCAGGGTTGTCATCTGGAGCTGTGTTTGTGCTTGTCCTCCAGTGGCTGATCCCCGTGCTGCTCACAGCTCCAGGGCTGGATGCAGATTCCCCCCAGCAGCTCTTGTGGGACACCCAGAACTTCCCATGGAGCAGCTGGGGATGGCCAGTGCCAGCATCCTGTCCCTGGGCTCTCCAGACCAGGAACCAGATCTGTGCTGGGGCTCTGGAGAGCTCCATGAGTGCTCCTCTCCCACCAGAATCCACTGCTCCCATGGCAAGAGGAGCTGGGAGCAGCTGGCAGCTTGCCTTCCCTGCCCCAGGGGTGCCAGCATCCCTTTACCCCCCAGACCCTCTGGGGCTCACATTCCCATTGCAAAGGGACAGGTGACAGCAGGGTTTAAGCCAGACTCATTTCCCTGTGCCCAGGCTGCTCTCCAGAGCTTTCCTGTGCCCTGCCTGGGTGCCAGGCAGGCAATTTGCAGATGCATGAGCAGCTGCCTTGTGCAGGGATCACTGCCTCTGGAAAAAGCAGGCCACTCCAGCCTGTCCCTGGGCCCAGCAGGGCTGTGCAGGGATGCAGGTTTTGCCCTGTGCCTCAGAGCCAGCACTCCAGCCTGGCTCACTCCTGGGAAGCACTGCTGGCTGTGCCTGAGCCCTCAGCCCCTGGGAAATGCCTGCTGAGAGCTCATCCAGAGGGAAAGCTGGGGCAGAAGTGCAGTGATTTGGCCAAGGGATGCCTCGAACCTCAAATCACTGCTCAAAATAATGTGTGGATGTGGCTCTTGGGGGCAGGGGTTAGTGGTGGGCCTGTCAGTGCTGGGTTAGTGGCTGGACTTGATCATCTTAGAAGGCTTTTCCAACTTGAATGATTCCAAGATTTGATGAGGTTTGAGTTCCTTTCTGGCCCTGCTGCCCCAAAACACAACCCCTAGCACTCAGCATTAGCCACACTCTGCAGAGAGCACCCCTCAGTCTGGCACTCCTCCCTCACAGGCGAGAGGAAAGGAATCCCCGGGAGCCCTGGGAGGGAGCAAACACCACAAGCAAATCCTGGTTGTTAAGATGTGGAGTTTGCTGTGTTTTCCTTCTCTCCCAGTGTGGAAGGATTAGCATCAGCCAGATGAGAGAGCAGCCAAGGCACTTCCAGCCCAGCCTGGAGCTCACTTCCAGCCAGGATGGTTTCAGACAGACCAGCACCTCTCTGTAGCACCCCCCAAAAATAACGAGAAAGGAGGGGCAGGAAGAAGCTGCTGTCAAAGTGTTTGTTGCACAAAGAGTGGCTGTCCTCTGACACTGCCAGACCCCCAGAGCTGTGTCCCCATGTCACCTGGGAGTGCTGCCAACAGGATGGCATTGCCAGAGCTCCTCACAGCCTGCCAGGCACGCACAGAGCAGGACCCTGCCCTGGCACCCCGGGCACCCCAGGGCAGGATGGCCCAGGACACAAAACAGCCTGGAGCTCTGGGAATGAGCTGCTTGGGATCTGAACACTGCTTAGTTCTCAGCTGGGACAGGGGCTCTTTTCCCAGGGAGGCTGCTCCTGTCTCCCAGGGCTCTCAGCCTTTCTAACCTGTCTCTGACACAGCAAGGTGGGGGCAGGGGGGGATATTTTGGGTGAGAGCCAAGCTGTTCAGCAGCCTGCAGGATCAGGATCTCGAATGGCTTGAGCAAGAAGGGATCTTGCAGAACACCTCCTTCCACCCCTCTTGCCATGGCAGGGACACCTTCCACTGTCCCAGTGTCCTGGGTTGTCAGATGTGGCTGGGGGTGTGTGTTCTATTGCCATCTGTTAAAGGTTCTCTTCTGTTCATTAGGCCACCTGTTAAAACCAGGTGGGACAGTTTTCTTTATCTCTCCCACAACCAATCCTCCCTCCGGGAGATCTCTGCTGTTGATGGGCCATTAATTATTAATTATCATCTGTTCATGGCCAGGGAGTGTCCCTGCATGGCTGATAAAATTCCATCATCCCAGGGGAGGAGCCAAGCATTCCTACCTGGATCCAATCTGCCCTGGGAACAGCACAGCAGCCTTTGCCCCCTGCATTCCCAGGGGAGCAGCTTTCTGCTGCCCTGCATTCCCAGAGGGAGAGCAGGCCCATCTCCAGCAGCCCTGGAGCTGCAGAGGAAAACTCCCCCCTTGTGCAGGATCCCTGCTCCAGCAGAACCACAGCTGGCACTGCAGGAGGGCTGAGCCCCCCTGGGATGGGACTGTGCCACCACCCTGAGCCCCCCTGGGATGGGACTGTGCCACCACCCTGAGCCCCTTTGGGATGGGAGAGGCAGCCCTGTCTGTGCCAGGGCAGGCGGGAGGGAGGTGACACCAGGGACCATGAGCAGGGACAGAGGGGTGGGTCCAGGGTCAAGGGCAGAGGTGGGTGCCAGCTCTGCCCATGGCTGCCCCTCCAGCTGCAGGATAACAGGATAATCCTGGGCTGGGGTGTCCTGCCAACCCCAGAGCAAGGCCAGTGCTCCCTGCCCCCAGCTGTGGGGTAACCCAGGCTCCTGCTGGGAAATGAGCACCCCCAAGTGCCCAGAGCCTCTGAGCCCCTTTTGGGCTGTCTGTGCCCGTTCTCAGTGCTGCAGGCTGCCAGGGGCTCCTGAATGCTGGGACAGAGGTTAATCCATCCTTTCTCCTTTCCCTTCCTTCAGCATCCTCCCTTACAGCCTAAGCAGCTGCGAGGTTTCCAGTGCAGACAAACCCCAGCTGGCTCCCTTGAAGCACTCGGGGCAGGCTTTGGGCTTCTCCAGAGGATTCTCAGGATTTCCCTGCTCTCACTGACTTTGCAGCCCCTTGGCTGCAAACAAAGGCAAGACTCATTGTCCATGTTTTACAGGGAAGGAGCCTCATCTGGGTCCCCAAACTAAACCTGCCTGCAGTTTCCCACTCTGTCTCTTCATCAGTGTCAGAAAAACCTGGCACAGCCCAGCTGGGATTGTACCTGGCCAAAGCAAAGCAGAGACTACAGATGCTCCAATCCATCATCCAGACCCAATCCCTGCAGGGACTAGCCCCTCTGATGACCACAATAAATGCTGAGGGCTGAGGAGGGAGTTCAGGCAGGAAAGAAATCAATAAATTGTAATTTTAAAAACAAGTCACAGGGGGAGAAGCTTCCTCATCATTTGGGCCCTGCAGGACAAGAAAGACATTGAGGGGCTGGAGTGTGTCCAGAGAAGGGAATGGAGCTGGGGAAGGGTCTGGAGAACAAGGAGAGACTGAGGGAGCTGGGGGGGCTCAGCCTGGAGAAAAGGAGGCTCAGGGGGCACCTTCTTGCTCTCCACAACTCCCTGGGACAGGAAGCTGCAGCCAGGTGAGGGTCAGGCTCTGTTCCCAGGGAACAAGGGACAGGAGAAGAGGAAACAGCCACAAGCTGTGCCTGGGGAGATTCAGACTGGACATCAAGAGGAATTTCTTCATGCAAAGGGTGGTCAGGCACTGGCCAGTCACAGTCCCTAGAAGTGTTCCAAAGCTGTGTGGATGCAGGGACATGGTTTGGTGGTGGGCTTGGCAGTGCTGGATTGGACTCATTGATCTTAGAGGGCTTTTCCAACCAAAATCATCTTGGGAGTTACTCAGGGCTCGCTGCCTTAGGTGAGGGGCTCCCAGAGCTTCAAATGGCTCTTCAGATTGGTTGGTGCATGATGAGCTCTCTCCAAGGAGCTGCACAGATCCTTCCCTTCCCCTTCCCTCTGTCCCTCCCAAGAGAAAGGCTCTTTGTTCCCGAGGGGAAGCCGCTAATAAAGGCGTTAATATCCATGGCGTTAATGAAGGCGCTAACTGCCGTGTCGGAGCGGGTCGGGGAGCCGGGGTCCCTTGGGGTGACGATTTCCTTGCTGGGCAGAGCGCTGGGGCGGGGACAGGCGGGACCCCGGGGCCGTCCTGCTCTGGGGTCAGCACAGGGTACCCTGCGGCGTCACCATGATATTTTCTGAGAAATCCTCTTTGGCCAGGATTCTTCTCCTGGGAAGCTGAGAAGCCTCAGAGAGAAATGAGAACAATAATGATCTGATTGCTTCTCCCTGTTTTGCTGCTTTGGCATGTGGTCTGGAGATTGTTTATCAACTGGTCATTGTTTGATTGGTTTCATGTGAATTGTTTTACTTAATGACCAATCACCATCAGCTGTGTCGGACTCTGAAGAGTCAGTCACGAATATGTATTATTCATTCTTGTTAAGCCTTCTGTAAGTATCCTTTTCTCATTCTTTACTATAGTTTAGTATAGCAATATAATATAATATAAATATAATAAGATAATATAATATAAATAAAGAATATAATATAATAGAATATAATATAATATAATATAATATAATATAATCTAATATAATAATATAATATAATATAATATAATATAATATAATATAACCCAACATCCAACCTGTGCACAGAGATTGGTCACAGGCACCCCTGGAAACCACACAAGGAAAAGTCCAGGTCTTTCCCACCCAGAGTCTCAGGAGGGAGGGAAGCAGGATCACCATTTTCCAGAAAATTCTGACATTTTGAAATTCTTCCTGTGAAAAACGCTAATCACGTGGTTTGTTTTAATTTAAAAAGTTTTATAGTAATAAAATGGTTATAAAAACAGCAATATAATTAGAGTAATAATAATTTGAATAATTTGGATTAGGACAATACGAGACAATAAAAACAAAGAGTTACAGACAGTTTTGGTGCCTCTTTCTGGGCAAAATAAGCCCGAAAAAGGACCCACGTTTACAGAGGATTAACCCTTAAAAGCAATAACCTGTTGCATATTCATACACCTCATCCATGATGCTTAATTTTCATTCAAACACAGAATTCTGTCTAGGCAGTGCCAGCTTCTTCCTCTGAATCCTGACAGCATCTTCAGGGCTGAGTGAGGCAGGAAGAAGTTCATTTCTTCTGATAAGACAGCAATAAATTCTTTTTCTCTGAAAGATTTAGTAGTCCTGTGGCTGGTATCTGGTGTGAGTACCTCATTCCTTTCTTTAAAAAAAAACTCACAAAGTGTTTTTATTAACATTTTGTTATAACCTAAAGCTATATTTAACACACTACTTAAAAAAAATAAATACAGCATTACTTTATAACATAACACATATAATATTCATTTTAATATTTGCAAAAAGCCAATCATATAATACCCATTTTTCACAACCACAACATCCAACCTGTGCACAGGGATCAGTCACAGGCACTCCTGGAAACCACACAAGGAAAAGTCCAGGTCTTTCCCACCCAGAGCCCCAGGAGGGAGGGAAGCAGGACCATCATTTTCCAGAAATTTCTGACATTTTGAAATTCTTCCAACGGCATATGGGTAAAAGGGGAAAAAAGGCACATTCATATTTTCATCCCAAAAAATCATTTTGGAATTGTGTATCCTAAAAAAGTTGGTACATTTTCTTCTGATACTTTAAAATGTTACACTGTTATATAAGTCACAATAGAAAATATGCTCTTGGAATAAAAATGTCCTTGGAAGGAAGGATTTTTAAAGAACTTTTCTCCAAAGCAGAAGTTACTGATGTGGACAATTCATAAATTCTGAATTCAGTGAAGCAGGTTCCAGGGCAATGTCCTGGAGGAAGGAATTCACTCCCCCTGTGGGAGCTGGGCTGCCTCAGCCTGAGGTGGCTCAGGGCTCCCCTGTGCCCTGGGGGAGCTGCCCCGTGCTCCCTGCAGCTGGGCCATTCCTTCATTTTCCATTCAGCTCTTCCCAAACCAAGCACTTCTCTCTGCTCAGCATGGCAGGGGCCTTCGGTCTCGCTGCAACACGAGAAGCTCCAGGGAAAGGGGCTGCAGTTCTTGGGGGAAATGCTGAGAGGAGATCACAGCCCATGGAATACCCTGAGCTGGAGAGACCCACAGGGATCATCCAGCGAAGCTCCAGCCCTGCCCAGAGCCCCAACAACCCCACCCTGGGCATCCCTGGAGCTCTGGCAGCCTCGGGGCCATGCCTGTTCCCTGGGGAGCCTGGGCAGTGCCAGCACCTCTGGGGAGGAACCTTTCCCTGATACCCAGCCCAAACCCCCCTGGCAGCTCCAGCGTTCCCTCCAGTCTGCCCCTGGTCCCGTGGGAGGATGGCTTGAGGCAGAGGGACCACAGAGCCTGAGGTTGCTTGGCAGCAGCAGTAGTGACAGCAGTGACAGTCACAGCAGCAGCAGTGGCAGTGGTGGCAGCGGTGACAGTCACATCAGCTGCCACAGCTCATGGTCAGCAAAGCAGGCCTGGAAAAAATGTAATTAGTGTCATTCCTTCCATGTCCTCGTGCCAAGAAAGAAGCAAGTCAGGGTTTTGTGAGCTCTAAAGCTGCACCTGCCAGGGGAGGATGGGCAGAGGTTTGGGCTCAGTGCGGAGGAGCAGTATAGGGTGGGCAGGGTTTCCTTGGGGAGGTGCTGGACATGAGGAGCAGCTGCCTGGCACTCTGGGGACAGGGAGGGCTGGGTGGCTCTGCCTCGGGGGAAGGAGGACTTCTGCCATGTCCCCATCCCCAGCAGCAGTAATGCCCTCTGCCTCAGCAGCCTGGGGAGGGAGGGGACCCCAGCACAGGAGAGTCCCAGCCTGTTTCACCAGCAGCAAGGAACAGGCAGGTTTGCTTCTCTTTATTTTCCAGTAAAATGCTGAGGGCTCCTGGCTCTTTCAGGAATGTCTCAAGAACCAGGGAATGAATGAGGGGTTCCTGCACACAGCACAGCTGGATATCACAGCAGGAACAGCCCAGCTCCAATGGGCACAGCACCACCGTGGGCAGCCCAGCAGATAAGCACTGCTCTGTTAAACACAAAGGAACAGCAAAATCCTACAGCTCCACACCCCAAACCTCAGCTCCAGAGGGTCTTAAAGGCTTAGAGACAGCAGAAAGGAGAAAACCAGCTCAATGCTGGGATCCTTTTCTAAATTGTATCCTATCCCTGGGTATGACAAAATGTTTTACCACCCCTGGAACTGTTCACCAGTCCCTGGAAGTGGTCAAAAGGCGTGTGGATGGGGATCTGGGAACATGGTTTAGTGGTGAACACAGCAGTGCTGGGGAAATGGTTGAACTGGATTGTCTTAGAGGTCTTCCTGTTATGAACAAAAAAAGGGTTACCCATTTTTTTTCCAAAAGTTGTAGAATTACAAGTTTAACCAGTTCTGGCGAGGAGTGCTTTTGATAGCTGCTTGTCGAATCACCTGTTAAGTATCGGGTCGTTAGCCATCTATGCTTGGGAATTCACTCTGTTGTATCAGCAGCACCCTGCTTGGGGCCTGGTGGGAGGATGGCATCCCCCCAGACGGTGGAGGGGAGGGAACCAGGAGTTGATATGCAGATAAATTTAGAGCCAAAATGCAATGGGGCAAGCCTCCATTCCAAACGCAATTAATAAACCCCTAAACCAGCGGGCCAATATGGAATTCAGAGATCAAAGTGGTCTCTAGACATCAGGGGTGAGGTGAGAAGCCAGCAGAGACTCTGAAAAACCTTAATGGCCCTTCATCACAACTTCAGAAGATTTTGCTTAGAGCCAGGACCCGAGACTGCGAACCAAAATTGGGGACCCAGGGGGTGTGTACCCCCACCTGCTCTCGTCAGGCCGGACCCCCAGCTCTGAGGCTAGTGGACAAAGCTGCATTTGCCTCTTCCTCTGAATCACTCCAGGAAGCTGCCATGGCGAACCCACGGATCCTTCGGGCCTCCTAGCCTTGAGCTGATCACTTTAAATGAAGGCCTCAAAAAGGAGAGATGTCTCCCGCCCTGTTTCTTTGATTTCCAATCTGAGTTATTCCCTGATTGTGTATTTGAGCCAATTACATATTCGCTCTTTCTCCTGATGTCTGACTCAGAATTTGAGAAAATGTAGTGCTGGCACCACTGGAGAAGAAATATGATGTGAAGATAATTTTAGGTTCCAAAGGAGCTGCTTGGAATGGCTGTGATTTTGCTTTCAGCCAGAGCAAAGAGCCGGACTCAGAGCTTTTGTTAAAGAATAGCATCTGGGATAAGCTTGGGCAGCAGGGAGAGGGCTGGCACGCCGCCCTGCCCCCTTACACCCTGCTCAAGTGCTATTGAGTGCCTTTCAGGGGATTACAAGCCGGGAGTGCTCTTTGTCCTGGCTACTGCACAGCCCAAGATGTCATTATCCTCCAGGAGAGCTGCTCTGCAGATGGAGCTTTGTGTTATTCCATGCAAATCATCTCCATCAGGAAGTACCTGCTGCTCCTAGCACTGAACAGTGATGGACTCATCTTAGACACCTGAAATGCAGCAAAAAAAAAAAAAGGCAAGAAATAGAAGAGCCAGAGGGCAGGATGGTTTGGAAGCATCCCTGGCTGTCACCTCTCTCCCTCCACCCCTGAGCCCAGAGCTGATGGTGGTTGTTACACCTCATCAGGTGACACCAGGAGTGCTGTGGCTGGGTGTCCTGCCCACCCTGACACCTGCCAGGCTCTCCCAGCAGGATTTAAGCACGGCATTAACTCGTGTCTCCCAACAGAAATCAGCCCCCAAACCACCCTACTCAGAATTCAACAGGAGGAAACAAATCAATGTTGAGGTGACACCTGGGGTTTTGTGTCCCCCCTAACAGAGCTGACAGTGCTCCTGGAGGGGAACACTCAGCTCAGCTGCTGCCAGCAGCCCTTGGGGAGGGTGGGTTTAGCAGCAGAGTTTAGCAGCAGAGTGCTGATGCTGGCAGGTGAAACAGCTCCCATCATCCATCTGCCTTGGGAAAAACCAGAGCTGGCTCTCAGCACCAGCTGTGCCAGTGAAGTGAGGGCAGCTGTGGGCAGGGAGTGTGTGCCAGGGTGGAGACATCCCACTGGTGGCACCCACTGCCATCCCTGTGCAGGGTGCTGGGCACCTGCTCTGATTTTTCCTCCAAACACTTTGAGATGCAGCTACAAATCCCTCTGTGGATGCCCACACTTCCAGCACAAACACCCCCAGCACTGCTGGGCCCCCGAGGCAGCCCCAACCCTGCCCTGCTGTGGGGAGAGGCAGGGACACAGGCTGGGTGCTGGGGCCCTGGGAGCTGGCCAGCAGCCAGGGCAGCCCGTGGCCACCTTCCTTCTGTATGTCCCCCAGCCATGGCTATCCTCCCCCTGGGTGTCCCCCAGCCATGGCCACCTCCCCCTGGCTGTCCCCCACTCCTGCTCATCTCTGCATGGGCAGCACAGCCACTGCCCCCCACGAGGGGAGGGTGGTCTCCCCACAAAGCAGTTCCCAGGTGCTGGGAGCAGCCCAGGACCTGGCTCTGGGATGTGGAAGGATCTCGGATTCCTGCTCCCCATCACAGCATCCCCCTGGCACAGCCATGCAGGGAGCCACAGCTCCCCTTGCCATGGCACAGGGCTGCTGGTGGCACAAGCCCCATGCCCAGTGCCCTGCTGGGCGAGCCCTGTGCCCGCTGCCAGCACACCCACACAGCCCTGTCCCTTCCGTCCCCCCCGTGCCCAGTGCCAGCACACCCACACAGCCCTGTCCCTTCCATCCCCCCCGTGCCCAGTGCCAGCACACCCACACAGCCCTGTCCCTTCCATCCCCCCCGTGCCCAGTGCCAGCACACCCACACAGCCCTGTCCCTTCCATCCCCCCCGTGCCCAGTGCCAGCACACCCACACAGCCCTGTCTCTTCCATCCCCCCCGTGCCCAGTGCCAGCACACCCACACAGCCCTGTCCCTTCCATCCCCCCCGTGCCCAGTGCCAGCACACCCACACAGCCCTGTCCCTTCCATCCCCCCCGTGCCCAGTGCCAGCACACCCACACAGCCCTGTCCCTTCCATCAGCTCTTCTCCAAAGGCTCCTCTGGGCACTGCAGGAACTGCAGAGCTCCTCCCCTGTGCACTCCCTGCAGGGCAGCCAAAGCCCAAAGAGCTGCAGGAAGGGCTGGAGGGCTGGGCTGGGATGTCATGGCCCTTCCCAGGGATGCACAGCATGGGCTGAGCTGGGCTCATGGGGCTGCCTGGCCTTGCAGGGATGGATGGGACACTGGGCCATGTCTCAGTGCCATTAGGAAGGCAGAGTTTAGGGGAGGTGAAGGGTGCAGTGAGGAAATTGGTGTCAACCTCATCAACTGCTGGGTATTGTGTATTAAAAATACCTCAATTTCTGATGAGGGCTCTGCCCACAGGGATGTTTGCTGTGACTTACACACAGTCCCAAAAGCCATGGTGAGATGAGATGCAGTGCCTTTGTCTCACACTCATTCAGCTGAGGAGGGACTGTCCACTCTGCAGGAATAGAGATGGGATTGGGGAGTGCTCCAGTTGTTTAAGGAATGCTGCTGAGCCACTTCAACCTTGGCCAGCTGGAAGGGCTCACACAGACAGGGTGATCTCCTGGAGCACAGGTGTGACCAGGAGAGGCTGAGGGAGCTTGGGGGGCTCAGCATGGAGAAAAGGAGGCTCAGGGGGCACCTTCTTGCTCTCCACAACTCCCTGGGACAGGAAGCTGCAGCCAGGTGAGGGTCAGGCTCTGTTCCCAGGGAACAAGGGACAGGACAAGAGGAAACAGCCACAAGCTGTACCAGAGGGGCTGTTAGATTGGATATTAGGGAAAATTTCTTCATTGAAAGGTGGTGAGGCATTGGAACAGACAGTGGAGTCACCATGGCTGGAAATGTTCAAAAAATATCTGCATGTGGCCCTTGGAGAGATGGTTTAGTGGTGGGCTTGGCTGTGCTGGGTTGATGCTTGGGCTCAATGATCTTGGAGGGCTTTTCCAAAGTAAACGATTCTGTGGGACAAAAGGAAGTGCACAACAAACCCCAGGGGCATCCCTCTGTGGGGCATCACCACAAGCACTGACCACCTGCAGCAACAACTGCACAATGCTGCCAGGGCTGCCCAGGCTGGGGTTGCTGGGGTGTCTGTGGAGGGCCGGAGGCTGCACTGGATGATCCCTGTGGGTTCCTTCCAGCTCAGGACACCCCGGGATTGTTGGGGCTACCTCACCCTAGCACCGTTCCTGCCCAGGCCTTGGGACAGGAGCTCAGTGGCTGGGACACGACTGAGGCTGCTGGGACAGCCCTGGGCCACCTCCCCAGGCAGGCAGGGAGTCCCTCTCGCCCTGGGCAGCAGCTGCAGCCCATAAACCCCTCAACCCTTATTTTGTGTTGAGGACAAAAGCCATCAACAAAGTCCTAATTAAAAAACAACCACCGAGCAAAAAGCACAGCTAATTGCTTTTTGACTGCAGAACAAAAGCTGCTCATCTGCCTAATTACACTGTGAAAATGAGAAGCATTTAAACAGGAATTATAAGTAATCACAGAAGCAAAGAGGAGTGAATGCCTATGGAAACCTGGATGCAGGGCTGAGCACAAAGAAGGCAGCAGCTAGAAGAGGGGGATGACAAGGAAAGTATTTAAGGCTCATTATATTGAGCTAATTGGCTGCTCCTCAAGTACCTCCCTGCTCAGGCACTCCAAGCACCCTGTGCTTCCTGGTGAATTGAAGGTTCCCAGTATCCCAGAGGAGTCCTGCCGGTCAAAACCATGGTCTCTGGCAGGTGGGGAAACACAGAAGTCACTCTCCCACCGAGGCCAGCAACCCTGGAGTGCTGTCCCCACTGGGGCACCAAGACACTTCTCCACCTCCTGTGAAGGAAGGAGACTGTGCAGGGTGTCCTGAGAGCAGAGCTGGGTGATAAAGGCTCAGAGGGCTCTGCCTGTGGTCAGGGTCACAGAATATCCTGAGCTGGAAGGGACCCACATCGAGTCCAGCTTCTGGCCCTGCACAGGACACCCCAACAACCCCACCAGGTGTCTGAGAGCATTTTTCAAACACTCTTTGAGCTCTAGCAGGTTCCTGTCTGGGCAAGGGGATGGAGAGCCCCGAGGAGAGTCTGAGCCCTGCACTCAGCTCCAGCCAAGCCCAGGGCTGTGCAGGGGCCCACTGGGGTGAGCTGGGTGGCCTCTCTGAGAGAGAAGGGTGGGGAAAGGAAGAAGTCATTCTGTTCTGAGAATAGTCAGTGGGGCAGAAGCAGGAAGAGAAAGTCAGGTTACATGGAAAATCTCAAGGTCCTCACTGGAAAAGCAAGCCCTGTTCTCCTAAGGCCCACCTGGAGACAGTGATCAGGAAAGAGTCAAATTAATGTTTCCTGAGAGGTAATTAACCTGCAGAGCTCCCTGTGAGGGAGGGAGGTCTTTGCATCAATTACTAGGATGTCTCCCTGTCATCCCAAGGCTCCACCAGGACAGAGGGGTGCCAGGAGAGCAGGGACACAAAGGACACACTAGGCAGGAGGTTTTGCTTCCTGGTGGAGGCACTGGGATGTGACAGCCTGTGGCACAGACAGGAGGAGCCTTTGCACCTGGCTCTGTCACCTCTGGATGCAGCCCCAGAGGGACAGGCAGAGCCCACCCAGGGGCTGGGTCAGGAGGGGCTCAGGGGAACCCTCTGGGCTGAACCCCTTCTCAGGTCCCAGCAGGACCCAGACCCAGCATTAACCACAACATTGGATCCTGCCAGTTCCACCTGCAGTGCAGGCCAGCAGTGCTCTGCTCTGGAATGCTGTGTCTGAATCAATAGTTCATTTCTTACCAAGGGACTGGCGAGGGAGGGAGCAGCAGCGGGAGGAAGTCAAAGCAAATGGGAATGACACAGGCACGGCTGATGTCTGAGCCAGCCCCCAGCAGCAGCTGCAGGTCAGAGCAGCCCAGGCTCTGCCACATCACTGCCAGACTTGGAGGTGCTGGGGGATGTGAAAGCCCAAAGCCTTTGGTCACCAGGGTTTGTCAGCACAGCTGTGATCCAGCTGAACAGCAGAGTGAGGTCAGGGCTTTCACCCACACTGAAGACACCACCTGAGGCCACCAATCCCCAGAGACACACTCTGCCCTGGAGAACAGACACAGCCTGGAGCACAGACAATGCCTGGTGGCATTCTGCACCTGACAGAGGCCTCATGGAATGGTTTGGGTTGGAAGGACATTACAGAGTCCCACCCCCTGCCATAGGCAGGGACATCTTCCACTATCCCGGGTTCCTCCAAGCCCTGTCCAACCTGGCCTTGGGCACTTCCAAGGATGGGGCAGCCACAGCTGCTCTGGGCACTCTGTGCCAGGGCCTCAGCACCCTCACAGGGAGGAACTTCTTCCTAACATCTCATCTGAATCTCTCCTTTTTTACTTTAAAACCCTTCCTTCCTATCACTATCTGCCTGTGTAAAAAGTCTCCCTGGTGCAGGACAGTGCATCCCATCCCCATTCCATCCCAATACCCATCCCCATCCCATCCTCATGCCCATCCCATGCCCATCCCATGCCATCCCATGGCCATCCCCATGCCATTCTATGCCCATCCCATCCCGGTGCCATTCCATGCCTTTCTGTATTTCTCCATTCCAGAGCTCCAGCCCTGCAGCTCAGACACGCCTGCAGTGCTGCCAAGGTGCCTTTGTTCCAGGCAGGCCTTTTCCCAGCACTAATGATCCCACCTTTTGCAGATGAATTCCCACAGGTTTTTCAAAGAAAAGAAATTGCTTGAATATGTCCCAGGCTCAAAAATACTGAGAGGGAATTTCCACCCTGCAATTAAACATTTTTCAGTGCTAGCAGCAGCATCCCAAGGTCTGGGATGATGGCATTATCCTGCTCTGAAATCCCTGGTGTGCCAGCTGCTGGCAAGTACAGGCACCTGCAGCAGGGGATGCCCTTCCAAGGGCTGTGTCCAGCAGGTGCTCAGGGAGGTCCCTGTGCCCGTAGCACACCCAACCCATATCGGGGGGGGGGTCACTCCAGTGCCACCAGTGGAGAGCCCAGCATACAGCCTGTCCCACCAGCAGGTGTGTTCCATTCCTGGAGGAAAGTTCTGACCACCAACTGCCCAGTCCAAGAAGCTACAAACTCCTTTGTGCATGGAATCACAGAATCATTAAGGCTGGAAAGGACCTTTAAGTCAGTGTCTTGGTTTGAACAGACAGGTAGGTGTCTGCTGAGGAAGGCAAGAGCCTCCCCTGAAATGGAAAATGTAAAACTCTCCCTCCAAATTGTTATAATTTTGAAATTAAGGGGCTCTCAGGCAAAGATATGGGAGCAGGAACAACAGTTCTTTACTAGGGAAGGAAAAAAAAACCAACCACAAAACAAAACAATGCAGTAGTACAACACAAACATGCCAGAGTCAGAATAGCCCCTGACCCCCTGTGTCAGGGTGGCAGGGTGGTGGCACAGTCCTGATGCAGTGTTGTGAGGGTCCCTAGGACAAGGTGAGAGATGAGAATTGACTCCAAGTTGTCAGAAGGCTGATATATTATATTATATTATATTATATTATATTATATTATATTATATTATATTATATTATATTATATTATATTATATTATATTATATTATATTATATTATATTATATTATATTATATTATATTATATTATATTATATTATATTATATATATTATATTATATTATATTATAAACTATACTAAAGAAAGAGAAAGGAGATATCAGAAGGTTGGAAAGGAATTAATAATAAAAACCCGTGACTGACCAGAGAGTCCAACACAGCTGGACTGGGATTAGACATTAAGTTAAAAAATTCACATTCTCGGTAAACAATTCTCCAAATCGCTTTCCAGAGGAGCAAAACATGGAGGAGCAGAGGCCTCTCATCTTGCCAGGAGAGAAATCCTGGTGAAGGGATTTTTCATAAAATATCATGGTGACACAGTCCCATCCCAGGGGGGCTCAGGGTGGGGGCACAGTCCCATCCCAGGGGGCTCAGGGTGGTGGCACAGTCCCATCCCAGGGGGCTCAGGGTGGTGGGCACAGTCCCATCCCAGGGGGCTCAGGGTGGTGGCACAGTCCCATCCCAGGGGGGCTCAGGGTGGTGGCACAGTCCCATCCCAGGGGGGCTCAGCCCTCCTGCAGTGCCAGCTGTGGTTCTGCTGGAGCAGGGATCCTGCACAAGGGGGGAGTTTTCCTCTGCAGCTCCAGGGCTGCTGGAGATGGGCCTGCTCTCCCTCTGGGAATGCAGGGCAGCAGAAAGCTGCTCCTCTGGGAATGCAGTGGGCAAAGGCTGCTGGGCTGTTCCCAGGGAAGATTGGATCCAGGTAGGAATGCTTGGCTCCTCCCCTGGGATGATGGAATTTGATCAGCCATGCAGGGACACTCCCTGGCCCGTTAGCAGAAGATAATTAATAATTAATGGCCCATAAACAGCAGAGATCTCCTGGAGGGAGGATGGGCTGTGGGAGAGATAAAGAAAACTGCCCAATGAACAGCAGAGAACTGCCCCACCAGACAGGAACAGATGCACACACCCATTTCCAACCTAAGACTATCAGTCAAGCCCAGACCTTGACCCAGCACAGCCCAGTTCCCACATCCCAAGTGCCACATCCACCCACCTTTGGAACACTTCCAGGGATGATGTCTCCACCACTGCCCTGGGCAGCTGTGCCAGTGCCACCCTTTCTGTCAGTGGCAGCTTTTGGAAATCCTGCCCTGCATGGCTATGCCAGGATACCTCTGCGGTGGCCAAAAAAAAAAAAAAGAAAGATTTGAGGGCAATCATGTCTGAACCATCTGCATCCCCTAAAATCTTGTCAGGAAAATTAATCCACAAACATCAGAGGTTTATGTCCAAAAAGGAGACAGAGGAATCCTTTTTACTTTATTTGAATATAAGCAGAGGCCATGTGGCATTCCCCTGGGGTCTCTCAAATTTTTGGAGGACACAGCCTCCTTTTTATCCCAATTTCCAGTCACAGTTCCCTTCTCTCTTTCTCCATTGGCTGAGGTACCTGGGAGGTTCAGACTTCCCAGAACACCTGATTCCAGAGATTTCCCTCTAATGTATAACCCTCCCCTTTAATTTTTAATTCTTATGGAATTTAGGTTTTTTTCCCATTGTTTCTTTCATCTTTCAATGTCTAATTTCATTTATCAGCAAACCTACAGTTTATTTGTGAAGGCAAATATCTTTTTCCATTCATCAATCAGTGGAATCCTTCCCATTGTTTCTTTTATCTCCCAGTGCTGGTTTTACCTACCAGCAGACCCAGAGCTTGTTTGGAAAGACAAATCTGCCATTCCTCTTAATCTCAGGCAGTGCTTTATTTGCCTTCAGTCCTCAGCAGAAGGCAGATGACCTGCACAAATGACCTGGAGAAGAATGCCCAGCACAGGAAGTCCCCTCTCCCCTGGCCCCAGGTCTGATGTGGCTCTGGACACAGGAGAAGGACACCTGGGATTGTCTCATGGGAAAGATGCTGGAGTGCAGGAGAGGTGCCCATGAGAAGAAATGTACATTTGCCTCTTGAAGAGGTTCTTCTACAGAGGAAAACTCATCCATCCTAATCTGTCCCTCCTTCCTGCTGCCCTGAACGCTGGGGTTCGGGCTTACCTGGGGCAGCAGCGATGCCATTTCTCATATTCCTTGAAAATGTTCCTCTGTGGAGTTGTGAGGTCCCCAGGATGAGGTGGGAGATGAGAATTTGACTCCATATTTCTTAGAAGGCTGATATGATTATATTATATTATATTATATTATATTATATTATATTATATTATATTATATTATATTATATTATATTATATTATATTATATTATATTATATTATATTCTATTATATTATATTATATTATATTATATTATATGCTAAAACTATACTAAAAAGAATAGAGAAAAGATACATCAGAAGGCTAGAAAGTAATGATAGTACAAACCCGTGACAGACTCGAGAGTCTGACACAGCTGGCTGTGATTGTCATTAAATTAAAACAATTCACATGCTGGGTGAACAATTCTCCAAATCACATTCCACAGCACCAAAACAGGGAGGAGCTGAAGCTTCCCAGCTTCCCAAGAGAAGAAATCCTGGCGAAGGGATTTTTCATAAAATATCACAGTGACGTTCCTCTGCCTCAGCAAAGCAGCCCTGGTTTATGGAGGTGCCCTCAGGGATATTTGCAGGAGGCAGAGGCACTGGAGCAGGAGGGAGGGAGGTGTGTTCTGCAAGGCTGCACTCTGCAGGGAGCTGGGCATGCAGCGAGGGAGGGCTGCCAAGCCAGAGCCAGAGCTTCAGTCCCGCTGCTGCCGTGGCACTTCCAGCTCCTTTTCCTCAGAGAGAAGACCAAGGAACAAGGGATGGAATTCCTCTTGCCAGCTTGTAGCTGTACAGGATGGCTCTGACAGGGGAGAGCCTGGCAGCAAGAGCACAGAGGCTGTCACAATCCCGAAACCTCAGGGTCTGTCTGACACCTGGCAGGAGCATTTATCCACAGCTCGTGGAGCTCAGGAGCCAGAGCCAGAAGGGAATTGCCAGTATCAACCCTCCTTGTTCGAGCATTTTTATTCAGCATGGTGTCTCCCCCCTCAGCCCTCCCTGATGCCAAACTTCCCACGTGTTCCAGGCAGCACTGGGGCTGCTGGGTTGGAGGCACCTGCCAAGAAGAATCATAGAAGATTCAAAGAAGAATCACAGAATCCCAGAATGGTTTGGGTTGGAAGCAACCTTACAGGTGATTCCACCCCCTGCCATGGCAGGGACACCTTCCACTGTCCCAGGCTGCTCCAAGCCCTGTCCAACCTGGCCTTGGGCGCTGCCAGGGATCCAGGGGCAGCCACAGCTGCTCTGGGCACCCTGTGCCAGGACCTCACCTCCCTCCCAGGGAACAATTCCTAATTCCCAATTTCCCATCCATCCCTGCCCTCTGGCAGTGAGAAGCCATTCCCTGTGTCCTGTCACTCCAGGCCCTTGTCCCCAGTCCCTCTCCAGCTCTCTTGGAACTCCTTGAGGCCCAGGAAGGGGCTCTGAGGCTGCCACGGAGCTTCCTCTTGTTCAGGCTGAACAGTCCCAATTCTTTCAGCTCACCATGCACACACCTGCAGCTGTGACTGGGGACCTCAGGGGAGCAGCTCAGATCTATCTGCTTTATTAAACAGCTCATATAAAAACCCATGTTTCACTGACCCTGGTGTAGAACGCCTGGAAGAAGCTCTGAGGTCCAAAGGCTTCAGACCTGAGAGTGGTAGAGCCAGAGTGTTTCATGGTGATGGGACTGGTGATATTGGTCACAGCCTGCTGATGGATTCCAGCACTCATGTCACCTGGGAGCAGCCTCAGTTAATGTCTGTAGGCCTCTTGTTGGACCTTTTTCCAACCAAACCATCAGAAACCAAATCAACCCCACCCCTGGAAGTGTCCAAGACCAGGCTGGATGGGATTTGGAGCAACCTGATCTAGTGGGAGGGGTCTCTGCCCATGGCAGGAGGTGGAATGAGATGAGCTTTCAGGTCCCTCCAATCCAAACCATTCTGTGGGCAGAGGGCAGGCTGCTCCAGGCACATTCCTCTGCAGTCCCTGCAATTCAGGAGTCAACAGGGAGCTGGTGCTGGCAGGTGGAGGCAGTTTGCTCTTGAGTATGGGATCACTGAATTTCAGGGCTACAGAAACAGGACTTGCAGCCTGGATAAGGCAAAAGCCTGGTGGATCACTCACCTGGATGAAGTCAGGCGTTATCTCACAGGCAGAGGTGGAGAGAAGATTTAATTCCTGCCTATCTTCCAAACACTGCTCTTTCTGCACATCCTGGGCTAGCTTGAACCTCTCTGTGATTTTAAGGAGGCCTGTGGCTGTCGCTGAGCAAGAAATCCTGCAGCAGCAGCCACCTGAACTCCCTGGAAGAGATGCCTGCACCAAGCCCTGCAGCCCCTCGCCCTGTCAAAGTCCTTCCCACTCTCCCCTGCTCCTGGGATCCCACTCACACCATCCCACTGCAGTCTGGGGTTTATTGTGTTTGCATCCTCCTCCTTGCATTATAGATTTGGCCTTTGTCTTTTTTATTTGTGTCTCCAATTCTTCCCCTACCAAGTACATCAGTCGCTATGGAAACGATTATTTCCTCGGGATGAGTAATCTTCGTGACAGCCCCGAAAACAGCAAAAAGTCAGAGCATACACTGCACCTTCTACTTAATTCAGTGAGTTGTTAATTAGCTCTTCCCTTCAAAGGGATCAAATCTCTGCCACCAATGATTTGCAGGGAAAAAGAAGGAGTTTTGACTGGCTGCTTTGATCATTTTGTGCTAACTTGGCATGAATGGGAGGAAGCCAACAGGCAGCTGCTGGAGCAGTAACCACCAGCCTGTCCCTGCGTGTGGGAGGACCAGAGGACGTCAGCTGCATGTAGGAAGCTCCCAGTAACTCACAGCACTGGTGCCTGAACCACTGAGCAAAGCAGAAATCCTAGTGGAGTCCCAGCACTGTGGAGCTGGCAAAGTCACTGCACCACAGTTCGGGGGTGCAGGACCCCCCCCAGTGTCCCCAGGTGGGCAAGAGGCCAGTGGCACCTGACCAGTGGCACCGGGCTTCTCCCAGCCATGGTGTGGCCAGCAGGGTCAGGGCAGTGCCTGCCCCTGTTGCACTGCTGAGGTCACAACTCAAATCCTGTGTCTGGTTCTGGGATCCTCACAAAAAGGGAGACCTTGAGGGGCTGGAGTGTGTCCAGAGAAGGGAACGGGGCTGGGGAAGGGGCTGGAGCACCAGGAGCAGCTGAGTGGCTCGGCCTGGAGAAGAGGAGGCTCAGGGGTCCCTTGTGGCGCTGCACAACTCCTGACAGGAGGGGACAGCCAGGGGGCTTTTAGCCTGTGCTCCCTGGAAGCAGGGACAGGATGAGAAGAAATGGCCTCAAGCTGTGCCAGGGGAGGTTTAGATTGGATATTTCAGAACATTTCCTCGCAGAAAGGGTGCTCAGGCCCTGGCACAACTGCCCAGGGCAGTGGTGGAGTTGCTGTTCCTGGTGACATCAGAAGCTGTGTGGATGTGGCACTTGGGGACATGGGCTAGTGGTGGTCTTGGCAGTGCTGGGGGAGGGGTTGCACTCCACCATCTGAGAGGGCTTTTCAGACCTTTACAATAAAAAAGAAACTCTGTGGCAGGGCCCCATGAGCCCCTCCATGGGCAGCACAGCCAGCAGTGCCCACCCAGCAGGGACAGCTCTGGCTCTGCCAGCTCCATGTGCAATATCCCAAAGCTTCTCCAAGGCCTGACATTAATGAGAGATGATTGAACAGCTCAGCTCTCACAGGGTGTCTGATGGCACAGCCAGGGCTGGGCCCTGGGCCAGGATGGAGCCCCGAGACACCCGAGTGCTGCTGCTGCTCCTCACACAGGCTGAGGGCTGGGGTGGTTACCTGGCCCTGGCTACTGCAGGCAGGTCAGAATTGTGCTTTAGCTGAGCTCTAGAAGGATCCAGGGATGAGAGGCAAAGAGGAACCTGAGCAGGGCATTTCCTCCTACCTTCTGGAGAAAGAGGCTTAGGTTAGGGTGTCCCAGAGGAGAGCCTGGCTGGTGAGCACTGCCAGGTCTCTGGTAAGAGTTGATGGCACAGGACTCACATCAGCAACCACAAGAGCTCTTTGGTGTGAAAATAAACAGGAAAAAGATGACTGGGAAAACGACCCCAATCCCAAACCCCTCCAAAAGAAGTTGGTGCCACCAGTGATCCATGCACAGGAATAAATCCAGGAAAATCCCCTGACTGTGATCAGCCTGCACCACTGAGGATGGAATGTGTGAATGGGATGGGACACACTGAGCTGCTGCTTTATTTCCCTTTGTCTCTACCCAAGGAAAACATGCTGCAGCTCAAATAATGCCCAGCAATGAATACTTCCTGCTCTCTCCTCTGGCCTCATCCCAGCAGTGGCTGGTACTGACATTTCTGAGGGCTGGGGGCAGCCTGCCCCCTTCCCTGCCCCCTTCCCTGCCCCCTTCCCTGCCCCCTTCCCTGCCAGTATCCCACGCTCCTGCTCCATCCACTGGGCTGCAAAGGCAGACACTGCTCCCAGAACCTGCAGGACCCTGGGCTGCCACCTCTGGGATCTTCCCTCCCACCCTGTGGAGAGCCCATGGGACGGTGGGGAGCTGCCTGCAGCCCAGCACTGAGCCCTGGCAGTGCCGGCTGCCAGGGGGGCAGCCCAGGAGGTGTCAGGTGTGTGCCCATCCCTGAGCAAAGAGCTTCCCTGAGTCACTGCACTCAGACAGGGGCTGGCCAAACCATCTGTTTTCCATCCCCCCAGCACTGCAGCATTATTAGAAGGTGCTGATGTCTCCAGATCGATCACCAGGAGCAGGGATGGTCACGTGCAGACAGGCTGATTGCTTCTTCACCTTGCTGAGCCAGGCATTTTGCACCTCAAGTGTCACCTCTGGGCTGAACTTCACCCCTGTGCTCACCTCAGGGGTCTCCTACCCTGGAGAGGACACGTGGCCCAGGCACGGGGCAGGGCCAGGCTCTGACTCACCTTCTCAGAGCTGTCCCTGTGCTGGAGCACAGGGAGGAGATGCAGAGACTGCTCCAGGATTGTCTAAACAACCCCAGCTCCTCTCCCACACCACCACCACGAGCAGCTTGATGTGTTTTCATATTTAACACCACCACTTCTCACCCTGCACTCTCTGCTTTTCTCCCTCCATCCCTGTGTCCCCTGGCTGCACCCACCTGTTCTGTGGCTTTCCTGCAGGGACTGTAAGCAGGCTTGCACTAATTCCTGGTTGGAATTTCTGCAAGGACTTGAAGGCTGGCTTTCAGCTGGCTAAGTTCCTCCTAAATCTCAAGGCTTTATTCCCAAGGTGGAGAACAAGTCACTGGGGCAGCTTTTGGAAGTGGCCAGGGGGCAATTCCCTGATTCCAGCTCCCTTACAAGTTCCTGGCAGCCAGGCCTTCTCTGGGGCTCTGGTGGTCACACCGTGGCACTGCCCCTGCTGACAGGGTTGGGGGGTGCCTCGCTCCAGGCTCAGCCTAGCTCCCTGCTGGAGCAGCAGGGGAGGGAGGAGGCAGAGGGGGATCCCTGCACATCACCCACAGCACCACACTGTAACAAATGCTGAGGTCACCTCAGTGACAGCAGGACTTTCAAAGTCCTCTGGGCCACCTCATGGAAAATCTCAGATCCACACCCCATCCCAGTGACAATCCACTGATCTGCTGTCCCTGGGCATCTCTCTGCACTGCTGTGCCCCCACCCAGGTGCCAGGAATGCAGCCAGATCCTGCATCTTCACACCACGTGGCAAATGCTACAGCCATGGGATTTATTTTTCTATGGATCTATTTCAGGTTTTACTGTAAAAAGAAAAAAATATTTAGCTTATTAAATGACACTCAGACAATCTTTTTATTAAGACACCCAAATATTCTTCCATCTGTGTTTGTACTGAGTGAAAACAAAATCATTTTTATCAATAGACTTGTCAGCAAGTCTTGGGAAAAGGGTAAAATTAAGCCATGAGTGCAAACCTCTTCTTAATATGAGCATCTGCATCTCAAAATAGAGGGAAACTAAACATCAACTCAGTAAAATCAGGAGAGAAGCAAATTAACAAACTACTCTTACAGTGCAGTGGTTTTCTTTTCTTGAAAAAATCCACAAACTGGTTGATCTCCTGCTCTGTGTCAAAAGGTGCAAAACTCTTCTCCTTTCAGCACCTTCCACCCCTGCTGCTGTAAGCTCAGCCCAAAAGACAGCCCAGGTGTGCCAGCAGTTACCTGCACTGGGGTCTTTCCTCCAGTCAGTTATGTGTGCTATTAAATCTCTCTTTCTTACTCACGGCACAGCCCAGAGATGTTCTGCTGGATTTACCAGGCCAATTCTGAAGTCTGGTCACATAAAGCTGTGGCAGGGAGAAATAAACTCAGCACATCTTAATTCAAAGCCTGAAGACACAACCTTCATGGAAAGCAGTTTGCACTGCTGAGAATAAATCTCAATCTCTGCTCATGTATAAAGATCTAAGAATAAATTATTGGATAATGTTTATCCTTGTGTGGAAGTCTTGTATCATCCATTACATGCTCAGGATAAGCAGCTGAGCTCTGAGCTGCTCTCCTGACTGGACAGGAATGCTCTGAGGTCCTGACAGGGTGAATTAATTACTCTTCCCCTCCCTGGGCACTGTAGGGTCACTTCCTACAAGCCAATGCCCAGCTCAGCCCTGCTCCTGTGTGCCAGATCCCTCCAAGTGTCCCCAGCACTGTCCCAGAGGGACATCCCCTCAGGCACCACTCTCGCAGCTCCTGACAGCTTCTCCCCACACCTCTGCTCTGCTCAGCAGATCTCCCAGAGCTGGGGCTGCTCCAGAGCCTGGGCCAGCAGGTTCCACCCTCCTGCTCGGCTTCCTCCTGCTGCTCCAGCGGAATCCTTGCTGGCATGGAAGGAGAGCCCCCCACCCAGCAGGGGGGCAGAGCTCATCGGAGCTGGCCTGGGCACAGCCTCCCCATCCCAGCAGTGCTGGGTTAATGGGTGGGCACCAGCAGCTCAGTAGTTCTGCTGCCCAGACTGAACCCTCCACTTCATCCCTGAAAGATTCTTATTGCAGCTCCCACTACTGTAAACTGTGCCCCTTCCCCAGGGAAGGAACGCTGGCAGGCTGCTTTAGAGAGGAGATCAGCTCTTTGGATTTCCACCCATTAGGGTTTAGGTGTTATTAATACTGTTGGGAATGGCATTTTTAATGCTAAATCAGTTTCAGCTTGAGCCAAGGAGGCCAAGTATCGTAGGCAGCACAGAGAAGGACTCACAGGAAGGATTCACAGAAGTTAAGGAGGTTTTTAGAAAAAAATAAAGAAATCTGTGATTAATCTCCTTAATGCAAAGAGCATTTTCTGGGATGTCAGTTTAATGACTCAACACTTCTGCCGCAATGTCACAAAGTCCCTCCACTCATCCAGCTCCTGGAGTCCGGGGAATTTCTGGCTTTTATTCAGAGTCAAAAGTGCTGAACTCCAGTGGAAGGCAAATAGCTGGAGAAGAGAAGTCCCCCAGGAAGGCATGCAAAGGCTCTCAGCAAATCCCCATCCTCAGAGCACAGAGGTTTTAGAGTCCCATGCCCACCCTCCTGAGCCTGCACCAGGCTCTCCCCATCCTGAGATGGCCCAACACTGGCACAGGAGGGCTGGGAGAGCAGAGCACCTGGGACAGGGACAGGGCTGGTGAGGGCAGACCCCGGGGCTGGGCTCTGCTGGTCCTCCTGGCCATGGGTCTGGCAGCCACGGGGGATGGGCAGTGAGCACTGCCCGGGGTCCCCTGCTGCACCGCCCAAAATCCACCCCACGGTGACAAATGTCAGCCAGGCCTGACAGAGCAGATGGACAGAGGCTGGGAAGCAGACGGAGAGAAGGGAATTTGGAGCTAATTTGAAAGGCCCCGAAGCACCTCATTAGGAAAACACATCCAGGCATGGACAGAGCAGCCTGCAAAGGTGGGGAGGACAGGATGTGAGAGGAGCTGCCACACACGGCCTGCTGCTGTCACCTGTGGGGTCAAAGGACAGCCAGAATTCCCAAGGGACACCACACACCTTCAATCCCACTGGATGCAGACCCGGCTGGCAGCTTCCTCAACCAGCCACACACTCCAAGCAAATAAATCCAGGAGAGGCTGGGAGCCCCCGGAGCACTCCTGAGGGTTCCCTCACCCAGGACTGTAGCCGTCATCCCCAGTGTCTGTGCACTGCCTGTGCCCGGAGTGATGCCCGAGGCACAGCCCTGCGTGTGCCCACCCCAGGGCCAGGCAGCAGCAGCTGGGTGGCTTGGCTGGCTCCTCCATCACCTCCCTGCCACCTCCAGAGAGAGGGATGGGATCTGGGGGGCAGCGGGGAAGAGGAGCTGGGAGCAGCGGGAGCGGGTTTGGTGCCTGTGCTGGTTTCTACACCCCTCTGCTGGGCAGCCAGCACAATCGCTAAGGAATGTGGCAGGAACTGCAGGGAGAAGCCTAGCAGGAAAAGGAATAAAACCAACATGTTTTTAAAATGAAAATGCCAGGGGAAAAAACCCCAACTTCTTTAATTCCCAGTGTGGAAGATCACCACCAGCACTGTGGCCAGACAAACTGAAGTCCGTGTGAACATCCCTAGTTCCAACTCTGCCTGAGGGGACAGAACTGATCTGAAATTTCCACCTGAGGAATCACTGAAGGAAAAATAAGCTGGGAATCCTTGCCTTGCTGCTCCAGATATTGGCTATCTAGAGGACTTGCACAGGATCCATATAAAAAAACATCACTCATCTTTTACATTCCTGTAAGGTGCCAGAGGCTAGGGATTTCGGCTTGGACACATCAGTTTTTAGTCTAAGCTCAGGCTGAGGTTTCCCACGTGTTCTGTGACTTTTCTGTCGTGGTTTAGTCCCAGCTGGCAGCTCAGCCCTGCACAGCCACTCACTCACCCCAGTGGGACAGGGGAGAGAATCAAAACCAAGGAAAAAATTCATGGGTTGAGATAAGGACAGTTTAACAGGGAAGTAAAATCCACACACACAGGTAAAACAAACCAAGGAATTCATTCCCCTCTTCCCCAGGGCAGGCTCAGCCATCCCCAGGACAGCCAGACTCCATCATAGTAACATCACTGCTGGGGAGAGGAGAATAACAGCCCCTGGCTGTGCCAGCCCTGCTCAACAACAACTAAAACATCCCTGTGTTATCAGGATTTTTTGTTTTCCGACAAATCCAAAACACAGCACCATGCCAGTTACTGGGAAGAAAATTCACTCCATGCCAGTCAAAAGAAGCACATTCCATCCTTTATTCCATACCTATTATGTCATGCTCAGGTCCCACAGTATCTACACAAGCTCATTAACCACCAGCCCACTTTCCATTTTCTGATATAATACACAGATATCATTCCCCTAGTCCTTGGTCCACTTTGTAAAATGTCCATAAAATGTCTATAAATGTCCACAAAGTGAGCATTCAGCTCATTTAGTCCATGCCTTTGGGCTCCATGGCATGGTGGTCACTCAGGGCTGGAGAAGTGGTGTTTGTGGGAGTTACTGGGCACCCCAAGGCAGCCCAGGCCAGGTCACTGCTGCCCTGCAACTATTTCTTGTGTAGCTCCTCCACTGGTCCAGGTGGTTCCTGCTGCGGTAATTCCATAACCTGCAACTCAAATCCTGGGTTACAACAATTTAAAGATATTTCCATGGCAATCTCCACCTCTTTGGACCTGATTATCGGGTTTAACAGTGCAGTGAACTCTTCCCTCCTTCCCTGCCTCTGCTCCAAATTGGATTTAATCACAGAGGACCCTTAGGGTTGTCCCTGCTCCAAATGGAGCTTTATCCATGAGCCACAGTCTCCACTCTCATAAATCTGTGCCACAGCAGGAATATACCTGCTGTGGCACAGATTTATCCAGAGCCATAGAGCTCTGAGTTACACCTGCTCCAGCGTGTCCTCATCCAGGGGCCACAACACCTTCAGAGACACATCAGCTCCAGCATGGCATTATCCACAGCCACATTCCCTTAGGGAGTGCCCTGCTCCAACAGTGCCCTACCCCTGCCTCCATTCCTCTGTGTGTGCTAATCCAAGGGCACACAGTTTCAGGTGCTCTAGCATGGCCTCATGCCCAGCCAGGGATGTTCAAGGTGTACCTGCTGCAGCATGGACTTATCCCACAGCACCAGATGCCCTGAGATGTCCCTTCTCCAGCATGGATTTATCCCTTTGGAGTCACAGCTTTTACAGGATGGACATCCCCACAGTCACACACTTCCAGAAGTACCTGTCCTGGTGTGGAGTTATCAGACACCTTGGGGTGTCCTGATCCTGTGTGGACTCGTCCCCAGGTCCAGTCCCTTTAGGAGAGAACCTGCTCCTGCACAGGCTCAACCCAGGTCCAGTCCCTTTAATACAGAACCTGCTCCTGCACAGGCTCATCCCAGGTCCAGCCCCTCTGACTGGAGCTCACCTGGGCTCCCAGCCTGCCCAGCCAGCCCAGCACAGATGCAGCAGTGGTGCCACATCTCCCTGGCTGTTATCCAGGTGCTCCCAGACACTGCTCAGTGAGATGATCGGCACCACAGCCAGCAGGGAACGCCAAAAGCTGCCACTAATGAGCACAAGATTGCAATCTGAGCGTGAGCCGAGCCCCCGGCAAGCACAGGAGCTGCCAATTAACAGCTCAACACCCATAGATTCCACCCAGCACATTCCAATCGAACCTGTCACTCTCTTGAACGCTTGGAGCCCCACAGCAGGTACCAAAAAGGACTCCTGTGGGCTGTTGCATACACAGGCAAAGCAAACCACGGGATTAATTCCCCACTTCCCATGGGCAGGGAGGTGCTCAGCCATGCCCAGGACAGCCAGGCTCCGTCATGGTAACAGGGATTTGGCAGACAATCATCATCACTCTGAATATCCTCCGCTTCCTCCTTCTTCCCTGGCTTTACATTATGGTCTGGGATGTCCCCGGGGTCAGCTGTTCTCTGTCCCCTCTGTGTCCCCCCTCCAGCTCCTTGTTTACTCCTCTTGCTGGAGGAGTGAGGAGCAGAACAGCTCTGGCTCATCTATCTCAGCTCTATTTACAACACCCCTGAGTTATCAGCAGTTTCCAGCACAGATCCCAAGCACAGCCTGCACCAGTACTGTGAGGAGAATTAACCCCAGCCCAGCACAAAGCAGCACAATGTTATTAACCCAGCAGTGTGCCAGCTGGGTCTAGACACTCCGTGTGGAGACACCAACTGATTTTCTGTATGTACCCATAGCAGAAGCTGACAGCCCTTTCATACAGCCCCCAAAGTGAATAAAATGAGAAATTTGGGTTCAGAGTGCAATTAGTGCTTTTTGTGAGCACAGAATTGATGGCATTCCTCCTGTAGCCTTCTCAGGGGTGGGCAGGACCTCCTGCCTCCTCTACCTGGAGCACAGAGAATTTTGGCTGGAGTCTGTGACCATGTTGGACGTGCAATAAGTCCACAAAACATCAGATGGTGGCACTGGGCAGAGGAACAAACACTTTCAGAGCCCAAGGATACCCATTTCCCTCAGCATGTGTGAGCTCTAGCTGTACCAACACCCACTCTGAGCCATGCTGGGAGCCCCTGCTGACATGGAGAGACCATGGGGGAATGAATCCATTGGCAGAGAGAGAGCAGGAGTCTGAGAGCCAGCACAGCCCACATGCATCCGTGCTTGCCTGCTCTCCTGCACTGGCCACTTCAAAGACCGAGCCCAGAGGGGACCCACAAGGCATATGAGGACATTCCCTCACATTTTGCAAAGGAAAACAGTGGGGAAAAGTCCCATTCCAGCAGTGCTGCACAGAAACAGTCACAGTCAGTTCGGCAGTTCTCTATATATGTGCCAGTGGGTCCCATTTTGATCCAAACCCAGGAGTCAGTGGCTGGGATGGCTCTGAAGGAGGTGCTAAGGCACAGCAGATGGATGAGCTGCTTGGTCAGCTCCTGGGAGCTGGTAACATCACCTGACTGAGAGGCAGTTTTAGCTTGTGCCATGACTGGATGCCAATAGCTTTTGGAGCTTTCATGTTTTAACAGGGCAGAGAACTTAAAATCCTTAGGAATTGCACCTGGAGAACTAAAAATCCATAGAAAAATCATTCAGTTGAAGCTCACTGATTTGCTGTGGCCTGTCTCTGAGACATTGCTTCTTTATGCCTTTGCTTTTTTGCCCCCATCCTATGAAAGAGAACATTATACCCTGTAATATTCTCTGATCCTGAATTTTGGAGACAAAAAGCCACGTGCAAGAAGAAGGGACCCTTGTAGGCAGGGCCACACTTTCAGGTGCCACAGGGACACCTCCTGCCCTCTACTCTCCCTCCATTCCCCACAAATACAAGGAAGATGAAGGTGAGACACCCAGGGATGCTGGGAATGACCCCAGCAGTGAAGCACCCCAGGAACACCTGAACTGAGTTGGGTCATTTTGCACGTGAATCTTTCTGCTGTCACTGTCTATGGGCTCTCCAAGAGGAACTATGGGAAAATGAGAGAAAACCTGCCTATTTTGCCTCTGGAGCAGGCCCCATGTTTAGAACTGGGCTCCCAGTCAGAGAAGTGTGATGAGAACAGGGTGATGGGAAAGGGAAATACAATGGTTGGACATTTGACAGCAGCATCCTGACACACCAGTCTAGCAACACAGAGCTGGTGGATAATAAATTCATAATATGCACACTTTAGACTCTTTTCGTGAGCCATTCCTATATGCCCATACCTGCTGCTGGAATGGCTGGAGAAAGAACATGAATTTCACACTGAGAGCTCCTCTGACAACAGGTTATAAGAAATAATCACCAGCCAAATATTAGACCCCAGCAAGACAGACAAATTACATTGATATTTATATTGGACTAATAATAAAAGGCCTGTAGAAGGTTACCAGAGTTCTGCTTCATATGTCACAGATTATGATTAATTACAGATTCAAACCTTTGTAGCAAGAGATCAGAGCCTTTCCCTTAGGAGGGAAAAAGATGAATGTAATTTCTTCTTCTGACACTCCTCCCTCCTTCCACTGTGGCACAGAAACACCACGATACTCATCTGTCTTCGTTTCCTTTAAATGCCCAGGGAAAAGGAATAAAGGCTTGAACTACAGAGTTGCAGCTTCCAGTTGTGCAGCTCTAGCTGATTTGGTGGATCAAACCATAAAACTCACCGGTTTGGACTTTCTGCTGAGTCCCAGGAGCACACATCCCTCTGGGTGTGAGGAAAGCTGTGGATTCAGGGCTGAGCCTGCTGTGTGCTCGTGGGCATCAGGAACAGGACTGCCAATCAAGGGTGTAAAAATGACAGGGCACACAGAGAGACGTCAGGCACTGATCCAGAAGGATGGAGGTAATCGGATCTTTTCTGCTCTGAGCAACCTCTGCCAGACTGCCTGGACTGTGGGAGAGATGAGGTTCACCTCTGGTCGCTGTGTCACTGTTTTACAGCCAGTTCTCGTGTTCCAGGATTTCTAACAGACCAAAAGAAAAGGAATAAGACAGCACAAGGGTGAGGCCATCCTAATTACAGCCAAGGCTGGTCAGAGAGGTCCCTAAATGGCCTTGGAATAGGGGAAGGTTTTGCCATTCACCTTCTGGGCCCCAGGCTGGTCCTAATCCAGGACCAAGGTGGGAGAAAGATGGGAGAAGAACAAACAATGTGAAAAACACATTACTGATTATGGGGGACAAACACTGAAAAAAGGGCAGAGGATGTGAGAAGGAAAGATTTGCAAATGTCTTGAGAGGGCGGTGGAGGAGTGAGGAGACACCTTGTCTCCTCACCAAGTGAGGAGACACCTTGAAGACTCTGGATTCCTCCTGAAGGACAGAAATGGAAAAACAAAACAAAAGGATGAGATCCCAACATGAATCCTCCCTTCCCTTCCTTGTGGCCTCAGCAAATCTCACTCTGCTGCCACCTGCCAGGGGCCTTGAGATGTTCTACCAGAGACAGCCACCACATTATCAGGGTCTCTGAAACCTGAAAGACAGAACAGCTAGTGCTGGTGTATCAGCATCCTGTGGGACGCAGGACTCCTCATCCTCTGCATATTCCAAAGAGCACACGGAGCCCAGGCACTGATGCTTTGTAGAAAGGGGCACTGGCTGAGGAGCTGCTCTGGGGACCGTGCTTGCCCAGCCCCGGGGAGGTGCCTGTGCTGAGATCCTGCTGGATCTGCTCACACACGAGCAGGAAGCAGGGAACTGTGTCTCCTTTTCCCATCTAGACACTCCCTGACCCAGCAAATGCACTCCTAGTGATATTTGTCCCTTTTCTGATCTGTCTCTAATCTTGCTTTGTTGCCAGCTGGTTTTGGGATTTTTCTAACCTGGCTTTGCTTTTGGGAGTGAGTTTGTCAGGTTGTCTCATTAGAGGAGAACCAATTCCCTCCTGTACTTCTGTTTGCCACCACCTGTGGTCCCAGGGTGGGCAGGGCCAAAGCCCAACTCTCTGTGTGCACAAAACCTAGGCTGTGATCATTCCCACTCTGTATGGCCCTGAGCTGAACAGGCTGCACTTCATCCACCTCCAGGGCACAGGGATGTTCTCTCTAGAAAAGGTGCTGATGTAAACACCAGCCAAGGGCTCAGAGATCAGAGGTTGCATGGATAGCACTTTTGCCATCAAGAATTTTTTCCCTGTTGGAACAGGGAAAGAAATTCCTTATACTGAGAGGCAGAGATGTTGAAATGAGCATCATCATCTATGAGAGAGCAGCTTTTATGGGCTTTGAAAACAGCACTGAAGGGCAGATATTTGGAGAAAGGCAGTTCCTCAGGGCTCTGGTCCAGAAGAGCCTGCATCTGCAGGGAAGCCCTTAAAACCAGGCTGAGTTTTCCTTCTTATCCTTGGACCTTAGTCCAGGCTTTCACACTGCCTTCACCAGGCACAGGATGGTTTAGCTGCTCCTGTCTAATGGGTTTGTTTCCAGTGGGTCTCACAGGCAGCTCCATAGGTGCCAGCACAGAGAATTCCAGGTGAATGCCCCTATCAAGAGTTTTTAAATTTGTGCCAGGTAGTCATTTTCTGGGGAGAACAGGAGTGGAAAACAACAGAATCCAGCTATTGTGGGGAGAGGAGCTGTGGGACTAGGCACTACAACCTGCAGTTATCCCAAAGGAGATACAAATTACTTAAATAATGGGGTTTTTTTACATTTTAAGTCTTTGGTAGAATTCATCCTTAGATCTGTTTATGCTCCACTCAGTGCAAAGGTGTTGCTGCTCACAGGAGAGGCTCAGAGACACTGTGACACTTTAGTAATAAACAGTTTTCCCACTTACCAGTTTCTGAGAAAGCTCTGGTGCTTCAGAGCTTGTTCTCCAACAGAACAGCTAAACGTGGAAAATCCTGACTGTGAGCTACATCCCAACACTTCCAGGAGAGCTTTTAATTCAGTAGGCTCAGGGACAAGGTACAGCATCTCTCGTACTGTTTCTCTCTGTGTTGGGCTATTAAGGACTTAAAAAAGGCTTTTTGAATTTTCTACACAGAGATGTGTAAAGGCTAAATTTACCTACAAGTCAAAATATCTTCATATTGTAGGAAAAAAATAATACAGCAACTTGTAAATTACTTGCTGCAACTGCACACAGAAAATACTCCATGAATTTGTGAAATCATCCAAGCCCTTTCCACTGTAACAGTGCCTGTTGCACTCGTGAATCAAGTTTTATTAAATGAAAAAAACTTGAGAGATTCTCCCAGTTCTTTAACTCAAACTCAGCAGTTGCTTTGTTACAGATTCACTCAAGGCAACACCCAGGAAAGGGAAGGCAGTGGTGGTGCCCTGGGCTGTCACAGACAGGGATTTTCCAGGAGAGAAGCATGCAGTGAACACAAGCTGCTTTTAAAGCAGCTGGGAAAAATCCAGGAGTAGAACTAAATGTGGCCTTTTTATTACTTTGATTATGTAGTATACAACATAAAAATGTTATTTGCATTAGAATAGAAATGCTTATATAAGATCTAAATATTTAATGTAATACAATATAATAATTAGATATATAGAAGTTTGTCTCAAATATACAAATCATAGTGTACACCAGAAATACTTTGAATGTAAAGCCCAGCAGACTGTAACAGTGCATTTATCTACATATTGAGAGGATTTTTATCAACAGATTGGAAGAATTTTCTTAATTCAGACCATTAAAGGGAAGTCAGGACACACTCTTGGTGACTCCAGGCAGATGTTTGGGATTCTTCTGTGCAGCCATACCTGGAAGGGACCCCACAGACAGAGCCCTTGGAGCATCCTAGGCTCTCAGGAGACTGTGAGAGGGCTCTGTGGGACTGATCCCAGGGTTTTCTCAGACTTTCCTTCTAGGCTGATTCTGTCTCTGGAGGAGAAGAACCAGTGCCTCAGAACACTGGCAGAACAGAACCTGGCACTGAAAAATCGAGTGTCTCGGTTATTTTCTGCTCTTAAGCAGGCAGAGCAGCTCTGTACTCAGCAGAGAAGAGAAGTTCAGGAGGTCAATGACCAGGTAAGCTGTGTAGTGGCATCCTCTTCTCCAGGTACACACAACAGCACCTTTGACTTGGAGGCTCCAACCTCTTTCCCCCCTCCCAGCAGCATCCACAGCTACCCTGTTCTGCTCGGGGCTGCTGCTGCATCCTGAGGCTGAGGCTGGATTTGGTGTCTGCTGCAGAAGTTTTCCCCCATCCTCTCCAGGGTCCCAGCAGGAAGTCTGGGAAGAGAAGCAGCAGCAGACTCCTCTGGGGCTTCTCTGTCCCTCTGTTAGCAGTGTTGTCCCAGACAGAGTGTGTGCCTGTGCCAGGCACTGAGCAATGTGGGGACACAGAGGTGGCTGTGGCAGGCTGGGCAGGGCACTTCCAGCGCAGCCAGTTGAGCCGCTGTTCAGAGCTGCAGCCCAAGGATGCCCATTGCCTCCCTTACTTGTTTTCCCTCCGTTTGTCTCCATTGGAATCCTTGCTTCTGTGCCTTCTGGGTTTGGCGTGCTTTTTGCCTGAAATAATTTCTTCTTTGTTGCTCTCCCTGCGGCCCACTCTGCTGCCTCAGGAGCAGCCCTGTCCCTGAGGCTGTGTGCATCCATCTTCCAGGTGCAGGCCTCGCTGCTGGCCGAGATAGAGAAGAGAGATCACCAGGCAAGTCATGAGAAGCAGCTGCTGGAAACTGAGGTGTCTGAGCTGCGTAGGAGGCTCCAGTGCTCTGAGAAAAGAGCAGAGGCCATGGCCACACAGTGTAAGGCCGTGGTGCTGGAGCTGAGGAAGACACAGGCTCAGAGGGACAATCTCAGAGCCCACAATCAGGATCTGCAGAAACAGATGGAGGAAGATATGCAAGGTACAGCTTCTCCTCTCCCACCCACTGCCCCATCCTGTCTCACCAGCGGGAATATCCGATCCCATGCAGAGGAAAAGGGCACTGCCCTGAAATGGAAGAGAGGGATAAAACGAGCAGCAGGAGATTTATCCTTCCGAGTGCCAGTGAAAGCTTTCTCCTGAGAAAGAGGATGTGGCTGGCAGTGCCATCTGGCTGAGCTAGGGCAGATCCCGTGCACAGCTGGTGCCTCTCAGGTGCTGTGTCTGTGCTAAGGAGCTGTAGCTGGATGCCTCAGCTCCATTGCCTCAAACTCCAGGCCCTGCTAGAGCCTGCAGGCTATTGGCCCCACTGGAGCAGGCCTGCACAGGCATCCCCTTCCCTTCATCTCTCTTGCCTTGCTCACTCTGCACAAGGCCAAGAGCAAACACACTTTCCTATCCCTCTGAACCTTGCCCCTTTCATTCCTGCCTTTTTCTGGGCTGAGAAGTTTCCTTCATTTCTGTCAGCTTTGGAACCTTTGTGGGCTTGGGGCCTGACAAACACAGGCAAGCAGAGAAGACAGTGCTGTTGTCTCTGCAGGATGCACATCTGTTTGGCTTTGTTTTGCTTTTCCCCTTCCACTTTCCCCTCTCCTTTCCCCTTCTCTGCTGCAGAGTGGTTTAAAGCAGAAGC
This sequence comes from Serinus canaria, assembly GCF_022539315.1. Classification (NCBI taxonomy): domain Eukaryota; kingdom Metazoa; phylum Chordata; class Aves; order Passeriformes; family Fringillidae; genus Serinus; species Serinus canaria. The sequence goes on from NC_066333.1 coordinate 1,229,790, forward strand.
CAGGCACATCTCTCGCCAAATTGTCCTGGAGAAAGAGGCCACTGAAAGGCAGGAAGAGGCTGTGACTCTTCGTCAGGAGGTGGAATCTCTGAAGAGGAAATTGGAGGACCTGGAGAAGGAAAGGAAGGATGTGCTGGTGAGATTGGCAGATGCCACAAAGGGCCATTTCCTAGCTACGTTTGGACCTTGTGTTCATAGTTCTAAGGGGCGCCTTTTTCCAGTTTAACTTTTGTCATTCCATTCTTCTGACTAAGGAGGAGAAGATGCTGTAGTCATGGCGAAGGTACTTAATGCTGAGGCTGCTGATTTTCCTCCATGTTGGGCTTCGGTGCCCTAGAACCTTTAGTTCTCAATGTCCTCACTGTCCCTATTGACATTGCATGGTTTTGGGAATTCCTGGTGTCCAAACCCATGTTCAGATTTCTAGATATCTGGAAGGGCAGGGAAGAGTCCCAAGTTTGCTGTTAATAGAAAGGTGTTTGGCCTTGGCCATGTGAGAGCAGCCAGTGGGGAGAGAGGAGAGGAAAGCCAAGTGCTGGTCCCTCCATCAGGACGTGTGCCTGCAAGGGGAGAACTCGTCCTGAGTGGCAGCAGAGAATGACAGACTGACCTGGCCATTGCTGCTCCCAGAGAGGGCAGTGGGGCTCTGGGGGACGGAGCCATGGAAACTCTACACAGGAGAGAGTGGAAAAACACTCCTGTCAGCCCAGCCCCAGGGAATGAAAGGCTGGGGGTGTTTGCTCTTCCCTTCCTCCCTGATGGAGAGCACATCCTCGTAGCACTGCCTGAATCCTGCTTAGCGTGCACCTGAAATCCTGGCTGCATTTCTGGCAGCTCGTCCCCAAAACAGCACTGGAGTGGAGCTGCAGGAGGTTGGGGAAGGGCAGAAAGGAAGCTGGGATGGGCTGAGCGAGCTGGGAAAGATGCAGCATCAAGGGGGATCCCAGCTAAGGTCTGCAGCATCCCGAGGGGCAGAGGGAGAGGGGCAGCCTGTACCTGCCCCTGCTGCAGGAGTCTGACCCCAGGGCTCTCTCGGACTGATTCCGGTGCTCTGTGGGATTGACACCACGGCTCTGCCGGGCTCACCCCTGGACCTCTGTGGGACTGAGCGCCTGAGACAACGCTCACTGGCGGCGCATGCGCACAGCCTCGCGCAGCCTCGCGCAGCTCCCGCGCGCCCGCCGGACACCGCCCGCGCCCCCGCGCGCGCAGAGCGCAACCACTGCCCCCCGAGCACGCGCGGCGGCGCGGTGGCGTAAGAGCGCCCCGCCTCCCACAATAAAAGCGGCCGCTGGTGGCGGGCGCCATTGTGGTGCGCCAGGCCCGGCCGTGCTGAGCGGGCCCGCAACGCCTCCGCCCCTCACGCCGCCAGCGTTCTCGCTCCTTCTCTCTCTTTTTCTGTCTCTTTTCCTTCCTCTTCCTCTTCTTCCTCCTCTCCTTTCCTCTCCCTCCCCTCTCCCCCCCTCCCCCCCCCGCCGCGGACATGCCGCGCGTCTACATCGGCCGCCTGAGCTACCACGTCCGGGAGAAGGACATCCAGCGCTTCTTCAGCGGCTACGGCCGCCTGCTCGAGGTCGATCTCAAAAACGGGTGAGCGCCTTCATCCGTCCGCCCCTCCCGAAGGCCGAGGGCCGGCCGGGCCCGTCCATGTCACGGCTGCTGCCGCGTGGCGCCGGCGCAAGATGGCGGCCGGGGGGGAGTGGAGCGGGGGGGGCCGCGGCATCGTCCCGGGGCCTCGGCATGCACCGGGGACCGCGGAATGGACCGGGAAACGGACCGGGAACCATGGAATGGATCGGGGCCTGTTACATTGTGCCGCCCCCTGACCGGGCCTTTCTCTTCTGCCCAGCTACGGCTTCGTGGAGTTCGAGGACTCCCGCGACGCCGACGATGCCGTGTACGAGCTGAACGGGAAGGACCTGTGCGGGGAGCGGGTTATCGTGGAGCACGCCCGCGGCCCCCGCCGCGACAGGGACGGCTACAGCTACAGCAGCCGCAGTGAGTCCGGGCCCGTCCCTCCCCGCGGGGCTCGGGGCGGCGGCGGGCAGGGCCAGGGGCGGGCAGGGCTCGGCTGGCTCCGGGCCCCGGGGCTGGGGAGGGCCGTTAGCGGGGGGGTATCCGGTGTACCGCTGGGGCTGTAGCGTTTTCCTCGGCACCAGCGGCGCCCTCGGGTATCCCCGAGCAGTTGTGGCTGCCAAATCGTGGCCTTCTAGAAAGGGTTTGCTCTGCTAAATAACGGCTACAGTATTCCTGGGAGCATTTAGATGTGACAGCGATGTTGCATCAGTAATGTTAGTGTATAAATATCGTTGTGTAACTGGGGGAGAATCGCTCAGCTGTGAACTTTGATGTGATTGATTCAGTTGGATATATGGGAGGGGCGGGGGGAGGTTTTGGAGCAGGAATCTGTTGTGTTAAAGGGGGGGGTATTGTAAATATTTCTGTGCTCGGTTCGCTCGTGTAGCTTCTTGAGCTGAGCTGGGTAGAGCTTGAACGGCCTAGTACTGTAACTAAAAGTACTAAGGTTAATTTTTCGGTGGTGTCTGGAATCATGGTGTTGGGGGGGTGGGTTTCTGTCTTTTTAAAAAAATCAAATGTATGTTGTTTTAAAATTGTTGCATGTTCAATTCAAACTTTTTAACAAGTCCTTGATGTTTCAATTTAAAAGTGACCAGTGGGGCTGAGGCTGTGTCCACTGAGGCTAAGATGACTGCCTTTCCTGGCCATGGCTTTTCCATACATTGTGTGACCCTTGCCCTATGACCCTTTGGCTGACCTTACCGGAAGCCATGACGACAGCAGCCTTTTGCCATTAGACGCAGGGTGATGGTGAGGATTCCAAGGGTTAGACAAAACTGGTTAAACTGAACTAGGTGACTGTTACCTTGCGTGTTTTGTGGCCAAACCACCACCAAAAACCTCATACTGTGATGTAAGTACTTAGTGTAACTAGTAAACGTTTTTGTAAAATGTAGAAATGCATGTAATCAGTTAAGTTTTATATTTTACAATGTTCTGTAAAATAAAACTTAGCAAGGTGAATCTAATAAGGAGCAGTCACTCTCTAACAGATCTTAGGAGCGCAGACTTGTAGGATGTTAGTCTGTTTGATTTGCCATTAATATAGATCATGGCAAAATTGCAAAGTTTATTGGAGGCTTAGCGAAATAAAGTCCTACTCCAGTAAATATGACTGTTAAACTAACTTTTTCAGAACATTGAGCTTCCTTCATGCTAGGAGACAACCTAACTTTGTTTCTTTGTACAATCAAGGTGGGGGTGGTGGCGGATATAGCAGTCGGAGACAATCGGGACGAGATAAATACGGACCGCCCGTTCGTACAGAGTTCAGGCTGATTGTTGAGAACCTTTCCAGTCGCTGTAGTTGGCAGGATTTAAAAGTAGGTATTGATGTTCTCTGTATGGAGTCTGTTGTGACTATCAGGAAGCAATAGCTTCCTTTAATAGCAATGTTGATTTTGTTGCAGTAGAACAATTTAAAAGTCTTTGTGTGCATTGAGTGCTGCTTGCAGAGCCCCCCCATTCTGTAGCTGCCCTGTGCTCCCCACAGGATTTCATGAGGCAGGCTGGGGAGGTGACCTATGCAGATGCCCACAAAGAACGTACAAATGAAGGAGTGATCGAGTTCCGCTCATACTCAGACATGAAGCGCGCTCTGGACAAGCTGGATGGCACAGAGATAAACGGCAGGAAGATCAGGCTGGTGGAGGACAAGCCACGCTCCAGCCACAGGCGATCCTACTCTGGCAGCAGGTCCAGGTAACTCAGGGGACACACTGCAGCAAAAATGGTGTCAATCACCATAGGGATGGGTGCCCTACCTGCAGCAGTTACCTTCAGCTGATGGTTTAGGAGTAGGAGGAGGCCTCAGTGTAGAAGAAAACATTTTACATCAAGCAGCAAAACCATTTTGAGCAGTTTTTCACATGTGAAACCTGAGATGTGATTCACTGACAGTATGTTAAACCCACCCTGGTGGGACCACCCTTGCTCTTGAGAAGTTCTGCAGCAGCTTTTCTTTCTTAGATTATTCTACTAGATAGCACAGTGTATTACATGCAATCAGGAAGGTTCTTCCCTGTGAGGATGGACTTCCCAGAGCAGCTGTGGCTTCCCCTGGATCCTTGGAAGTATCCAGGGCCAGGTTGGATGGGGCTTGGCACGACCTGGAATAGTGGAAGGTGGTGACCCTGCTATGGCAGGGGGTGGAACACGGTAATCTTGAAGATCCCTTCCATCCTATACTTGATGATGGAGGGCACAGCCAGGCAAAGAGAAAGAGAATGACATTTTAAATGTCTGCAGGTCACGATCCAGGAGACGGTCTAGAAGCAGAAGTCGGAGGAGTCGGAGCAGCCGCAGCAGATCCCGTAGCGTCTCCAAAAGCCGTTCCCGGTAAGTGCCCCATAGTTTACACTGCCAGTGCAGGAACTGCCTTGCTGACAGATGTTTACAGCTGCTGGAAGTGCACTGCAGGCCATGCAGAATAAACTCTCTCTCTCTCTTTTTGGAAGATCTAAATCCAGGTCACGAAGCAAAGACCGCTCCCGTTCCCGATCCAAAAGCAGGAAGTCCAGATCAAAGAGCAAATCCAAACCCAAGTCTGACAGGGGGTCACGCTCGCACAGCAGATCCAAGGAGAAGTCTGAGAAGTCCCGGTCCAGATCCAGGTCCAGGTCTCGCTCTCCCAAAGAAAATGGTAAAGGGGATGCTAAGTCTAAGTCCAGGTCCAGGAGCAGGTCTCGCTCCAACTCTCCGCAGCAGCAGCCATCTGCCAAGGCTCGCTCCGAGTCACCGCCCAAAAGAGCCGCGTCCAGGTCCCGCTCCAGGTCTCGCTCAAAGTCCCGCTCACGATCAAGATCCAGTTCAAGAGATTAGGACTACAACTCTCCTCTCACCTTGCACACTATTATGGAACATTTTCCTACCTGTCAGGCCATTAGTGTTATGTTAGTACTTCAGAAGTTGGTTTTTTCTCTTGCAGGAGTGAATGGCCTAAGAACTAAGGCATAAAGGTTTAATTTCTATCCCAAATTTGACAATACCAGGTGGATGGTGGTACAAAGCAGGAAGAGTCCCCATTTTGTAGAAATTGAGCTGAAAGTTTGATTTTATAGCATTTCTGCAGGAGTAACTTAACTACTCTTAAATGCAAAGTGGTTTTTATATTAAAAATAAACTGAATATAAACAGGCTTAAATATGGGCTTTTTGAAAGTATCCTTTTTTTCCTATTTTTTTCATGGCATTAGAACTATGGGTGTCATTAGTTTCATAGGTTTCAGCTTGCTGCCAAAGGCAGGATTGCCTTGCTTGGCAGGTCACACAGTTTATCTTAATTTTGGAAGGAGTCAGCAAACTGTATAAACCAGTAACAGTACTAGGAAAATTTTAGACCAGCAATAAACTCAAGTTGGAGGACTTACGTTGTACCTTGACTTGCCAAAAGAACATTCCCCCCATACTGAGACTGTATTAAAGGTGACAAGGGCACTCTGGAACCTGTATCCTACAGTATTGCTAAAGCCCCCTTTGTTCCAGATTCGGAAGAATAAAAGCTTTCTGACGTTTCTTGCTTGAATCTCAAGTGTCACTGTTGTCAGACACCAAGGTGTCCCTTGGCTGTGGTCCAAGTCCTTAGTATGCTGTATGGTTTGTCAGCCTCCGAATCCCCATTGGACATGAAACCCAGGTAAAGAAATCTGTCTTCCCTCCCCTTTGACTCACTTATGTTAACATTTTGCTTCAGACTAGGAGAACTATAATCCTCTTGTGTGTAGGTCCGAACTTTATTGGAAATGTAATCTCTTGGAGCTAGAGTTCTAGTTTTAACAAAGGCTTTGCTAAACCACAGTTGCCAGTTCACCTTAATTGTGGAATAGGACTTATCCCAAAAAATCCCCTTTATAGTTAAATTGGTTTTTGTAACATGCAGTAGCAAGCATTAGAACTGCCTTGTACTCTTTATACAATGTGTAGTTTGACTTGTATAAAATTAAATTGGTGACTCAAACTCTTGTGTTCTTTGCAGTGAAATGGGATTCTTACTCTGCCTTGTGCTGAGGAAATCACAAGGTACCCTGCTTTTATGGAAAAAACTTCTTTGATTTAATGAGAGACTTGATAGCTCTTGACAGGCTCTTGGTGTGCTTGAAACCAGCACAAGCTCTTTGTGTCCCTGTGTGTCACCTTGTCCTTTCTGCAGGTGTGGCTGGGTGTGGCAGCTGCACCTCTGGTCCCAAGTTGTACACCTGCCCGGATGTATTGGGTCAGCACAGTGCACATGTGAAGTGTGACTTGATGCCAGCTTGTCTTTTCAGGAGTTTCTTTATGCTGTAAACAATTTACTCAAATTCAGTTTCTCCCCATGTCCTGATGGTCTCTGAAAAGTTGCATTTTGCCTATTGCAGGTGAGTATCTGTGCTGGGGTCCTAGGGAGGGTACTCAGGTCCGAGCTCATGTTCCTGGAACCCAAAGTGGTTCTGTGCCTGGTGTTGCCATAAGATCAGGTTATCAGCCTGGGTGCTGCAGTGTTATCTGCACCTGACCCTGGTGGCATTTTGTGATAAGGAGTTCTTGGGTTAAATTGGAGCTGTTTGCTGAGGGTGGTGTATTTTAGCATGAGTACAAAAATGGTGGCACAGTGTTGATTCCTGCAGGATCTCAGGTAGGAGGGGAGTACTGTGGCCTTCCTACTGGAATTCACACTGGACAAGAACAGTTAAGTTCAGGTTTACAGCCTAAGATACACTCGAGGACATGAGTTAAGCTGCTGTGGTTATGCTTCTGATCGTGGAGTAGGTCAGACTTGAGAAGAGAGCTGCTCCTTTTTATAAAGCAACTTCACAGAGAACTCTGGTAAAATACACATCACACTCCTCAAAAGAAGGATTGAGCTTGCAGCTCAGCAGGTTGAATGTGCATATTCCCAGAATATGTGATAAGGTATTGGCCATTACTTTTTTGTAGATACATTCCCTTCTTTTTAAATCTGACCCCAGTGCCAGGCCAAGGCTGTCCTGGCCACTCTGAGGCCGTGGGCACCCCAGCCTTGGTCAGCAATGCAGAGATGGCTCCCAACCAGCTGCACTCAGCTTTCTGAGCAAAGATTGTTGTGATAGTGGCTGTTGTGAGTCCTCCTTATTCATGAATTACAGGGAGGGGCCAGATTGCATTTAACCAATTTACCTGGAACTGCATTTAAATACCAAGATTTCTTTCTGTGTTACTGGAGCCACAGTCTGTCTCCTTTGGCTGCTGCCCTTCACTGTACAAATGAAGCAGGGATTCCTTGGCATGACTCATCCTTCTGCATGGGTTTCCTCTGGAAAGCCAGGAGGATTTTTGTAGTGCTAGATCCTGAGCCCAGGCAGTGAAATGCATGGCTTGTGGCAATGCTGTAAGGAACCAGCAAAACCCAAACACCCTCAGTGTTCCAGCTCTGCCAGCAGCGGTTTTTATGGGAGTGGAACACTGAGGCTGGTGTGTGTTGGTCATCACAAGTGTGATTATTCCTGAGATCTCTTCTGGGTGTAATGAAGGGGGTTGGGATAAATCTCCAAACAAGAGTAAAAGGCTACAGGATTTGCATGCTGGCTGCATGTGCTTTGCTTTGCCTGCAGTAGCAGCAATAGTTTGATGGGGAAACCACCTGACCTTGTCATAACTCATTTTATAACCTGACCCTGGACAGTCTTTTGGGGATGTGCTTCAGAATTGGGCTACCTGAGTTTTTTGTTGGGTTTTTTTTTTTTTGGTGGGGTTTTTGTGATTTTTTTTTTTTTTTTTGCATTTGATATAATCAATATTAGTTTGTCTTTAAAGATACAAAAGAGAAACCTTCCTCCTCATCAAATGTGGGGTGCAGGATTGACCAAATTTAAGTGTCCAGTAGCAAATTGTGAAAGAGAAATCAACACTGCAGTTAAAAGTGAAATTTAGAATCTGGTCCTGGCCTTTTCTTATGTTTGGAAAAGCATCCCTCCATATGTTTTGTGTTTTGACATAAATGCAAGTTTTGTCCTTAAATCATAGAATCCCAGACTGGTTTGGGCTGGAGGGACCTTAAAGCCCATGCAGTCCCACCCCCTACCATGGGCAGGGGCGCCTGCCACCAGACCAGGGTGCTCCAAGCCTCCTCCAGCCTGGCCTTGGACACTTCCAGGGATAAGGCAGCCACAACCTCTATTTGATTCACTTTTATTTGACTCTTATGTTTGAAAGAGCTCTGTTGCTGTAAGGAAGGGCACAACTTCTGTGTCTGATGTACACTAAAATAAGTCTCTCACCTTGCAATATCACTGCTTGGAGCAGAGCTGAGGGGCCCAAGTAAGTGACCCTCTTTTTCCTGCTATAACATTTCTACCTCTCCATTCTGTGGTTTCAGATTTTGTGTACAATTGGGAGATGACTGTCCCAATCCTGACGGTAACCACCTTTAGATGAGCAATGGGGAGGGACATTTGAAACAATTCTTGGATTTCTTCTTCACACATGGAATAACTTGAACTGTTTCCAATTCCTACTGAAGTCTAGGTTGGCACTGTAACACCCACAGAGCAATTTCATACATCAAAGAGCAAAAGTGAAAGCAGGAACTTGCCTGAGGAGCCTGGAAATCCCAACAAATAGCTGAGGTGCTGAGAATGTCTTTGAGAGGTGATGCAAACCCTGGGATCATTTGAAACATTCATCATTTGGATGTGGTTGGTGATAAAGTTTTTCCTTTGGGTAAGAACTAAGTACAGTGATTTTGGTCCAAAATACCAAAAACAGTGGAGGGAAAGCTGCAGGTGACATAAGGGTTGGAAGTGACAGCCTGTGCTGGCATGTGGATGGAGTGGGGGGGTTGTAGAAGTTGTAGATTTATTACTGGTGTGTGCAGCTCCTGGAAGAGGATCATCCTGCAAATGGGAATAAGAAGTTAGTGCTGCAACACCCTCAGCAACTCTTTGAGGTGTCCTGGCTTTGTCAGGGCTCTTTAAAGCAAACACAGGAGCATGTTACTTTAAAAGGTGAGAAGCCCAACTAACACAAATAATGCTCTGTGTAATGGCAGAAGTTCAGGAATTTTATCTGTGTGTCCTCAGGACCATAATGGTCACTTTTACACTGTGATCAGCCCTTCCCCCCCCCTATTTTTTTTTTTTTTTGTGGTTAGGTGAAAAGGATGAAATAGCAGAATATGGGCTCAACTCTCACAGCTCCCTCACACTTTATTAGTTTGATAAATGGGTGTGTAGGTGTTAGAGGGGAAGTTTCCGCTGTTTCATAATCCAGTAAAAATTCGCAATAAACCAATAAACCACTGCTCTGGAGTGGCTCATAAACTTCCACCCTTTTAGCAACATCTGTCTGTACCAGGCTGGGTTGGAAGCACATGGGTGTGTTCCTGTGGGAGAAGGAATGGCAGAGCTGTTGGTATGATCCACACCACGGAAAAAAGTGCTGACCACAGGAGATGTCTGCAGCTAATGCATGACTCAGAGTGTAGTTGACACCAGCTCGCACTAGGACTCAACTTCTGGGCATGATTCTGGGTGATTCTCTGAATCAAGAGCAACCTGATTCTTGTTCACAGAAAGTAGCTTTTGCAGGGTTGTCTAATTTAGAATATCTTAAATACTCCTTTTAAAAGCAGACAGTTAAGTCTTGCTCCAGTGTTTTTCCTTTGGGTAAGAACTGAGACAGCTCTTGTGCTCCTTGTTCTGCTCAGCATTGGCATGAGAAGAAAACAACAGAGTCTCTTGTGATCACAGTGGTGACAGGGATGCTGTGCAATTCACCTGGGCCGGGGGGTGACAGAGCAGCTCCTGTCCTGTTCTGCTCAGCTCTGGTTCCAGCATGGAGCACGTGCTGACAATAATGGGAGACACAAGAAAAGTATTTCTGAAAGAGCCTCTCCAATTTCCTTGTCTGGGTCTATTTGCTGACAATTAAAACCAGTTGCTCTGTGACACTGAAAGTGTAATCTGCCGCTTGCCATCATTCAGGTGTCAGCTGTGTACATGTGGCAGCCCAGACCAGAATTGTTCTGTAATTCTTCACACACAACATCCACCTAGAAAGTATGAAACTGCTACACAGCATTGCAGTGACCTTCCCAGTGGGAATAGAAGCTGTGGATGGCACCAGTTTACTGGTGCTTCATGTTTCAGGCTTTGAGACATGACTGTGGGTGAGGACAGGAGTGACAGGCACTACCCCATGTGTGCTGCCATCCTGTGATTAGCAGGATGTTGTGGGGATGAATCCCAGCAAAACAAGTCCCAGAGGAGCACAGCCCTGCACACATTGGGTCTCGTGGGACGAATGGACCAGCAGAGTTGCAAAATCCATGTCAGAATAAATTAAGTCATAAAAGCATTAAAAAGAGATAGGTTTAAGTAAGCAAAAGTTCACAAAATCCCAGAATAGCTCAAGCTGGAGGGGATGCATAAGGATCACTGAGTCCAAAACCCTGCTCCTGGCAGGACCTCCTAAAATGAAACCATAGGGACTGAGTGCTGTCCACACACTCCCTGAACTTGGTGCTGTGACCACTTCCCTGGGAGCCTCTTTCAGGCACTGAGCAGCCTCTGGATGAGGAACCTTTTCGTAATGTCCCACCTGAACCTGCCCTGAGGCAGCTTTGTTCCATTTCCTCGGGTCCATTGCTGGTCCCAGAAGGGGGAGATCAGCACCTGCCCCCAGAGGAAGGTGCAGACAGCAATGGGGTCACCCCTCAGCTTCTCTCCTCTCAGCTGAACAGGCCAGGTGGCCTCAGCTGCTCCTCCCAAGTCCTGCCCTTGGACCTTTCACCATCCTAGTCCCCTCCTCCAGACACTCCTCCAGCCCTCAGCTGTCCTTTGTGTGCTGAGGGGCCCAAACTGTCCCCAAGACTGGAGGTGAGGCTGCCCCAGAGCAGAGCAGGACAGTCACCCTTCTGATGTCCCTTGGGGCAGGGCTGGCCCTTGGGGCTGCCAGGGCTCCTGTTCCACCTGCCCTCAACCCAAAGCCCCTGAGCCCCTTTCCCCAGGAGGGCTCCCCAGTGTATCAGTTCAGATCCCTTCCCACAGAGGTCACGGAAATGGAAGTTGAGGCACAGAGAGGGAAACAGCCTGATGTTTTATCAGCCAGGGGGTTCACTGGGAGGCCAAGGCTGTTTCCTTTTTTACCTAATGTAGCTGTTCCCTAGGAATTCTGAATTCCTGACTGGTTTTTTGCAGCAAGCTCAGCCAGGAACAGGGAACTGATGGGCTGCTTTTCAAGTGACTGAGTTTCACTCTGCTCCTGATTGAAATCTGTCTGACGTTCCCTCTGTAGCACAAAAGGATTGATATGGGAAAATCTTTTTCTTCATTGTGCCACTGGAGTTTTATTTGAAAATGGGGAAGAAGGCAGTAGCAGCAAAGGAAATAAATTGTTACTTCCCTCCTGATTTGCAGGATCTGTTGCTTCATCAGAGTCTGACTTAATATTTTTAATGTGGTAAAAATTTTGGAGTACAAAACTCAAGGAACTTGCAGATACACTGAAACTGTGAGGTTGTTCCTACACTCGCCGAAGTGAGCAGGAACACTCTGTGCCCTGGGTTTGGAGCAGCCAGAGCTGGCTGTCAGGGTGAGCAGGCAGACACTTCTCCCCAGCCCATCCAAAACACAGCAAGGGCTCTTCTCAGAAGCCTTTTGTACATTTGGTCCTTGTGCTTCCAGCCTTGGTTCCTTCCACTCCCACTTTGTGCAGGTAAATGGGACAGACCTTGGGTCTAAGTGTCTGAAAACACTTCTTGTGTGGCCACAGAATACTGAAGGGCGGGCAGGTGAGCAGCCCTGGGTTTGAGCAGAGCTGTTTGTTTGGAAGTGCTCCTGCAGTGTGTCCATCCTGCATTTCCACCTCAGGACCAGTCACAGTGATCCTTTTACTTCCCAGGGATCTTGGGGATGTCACCTTAACATCCCCTGGTCCCTCTCTGGGGCTGTGGTTGGAGTGCGGGGGAGGGGATTCTGCCCTGGTACAAGAGCCAGACAAGGCCTGGGGAGCTGCTATGGTCTCCTTGGCTGCAGAGGTGGACACGTCCCCACTGGTCCTGTCTGATTCCTCCCACAGGGATGTTTGGTTAAACACACAATATTAGAATGTTGGACTGGGAGGGAAATAAAGCTCATCTCATTCCACCCCATGCCATCGGCAGGGACACCTTCCACCATCCCAGGCTGCTCCAAGCTCCATCCAGCCTGGCCTTGGCCACTGCCAGGGATCCAGAGGCAGCCACAGCTTCTCTGGGCACCCTATGCCAGAGCCTGCCCACCCTCATTCCTTCCCAGTATCGCACCAAACGCTGCCTGTGGCAGTGGGAGCCATTCCCTGTGTCTTGTCCCTCCATCCCTTGTCCCCAGTCTCTCTCCAGCTCTCCTGGAGCCCCTTGAGGCCGTGGCAGGGGCTCTGAGCTGTCCCTGGAGCCTCCTCCAGGTGAGCACCCCCAGCCTGTCCCAGAGCAGAGGGGCTCCAGCCCACCCACAGCTCCCGTGCCGCAGCGAAGCGTCACCCCGTGCCTCTGTCGCTCCCCCATCCCGTCCAACCGTGGCCCCGCGGCCCGGGGCTGCCCGGCCGGTCCGGGGAGCTCCGCTCGTTGCCATGACGACGCCCCCCTTTCCCGCATCCCCCCGAAAAGCTGCGGCGGGGCTGAGCGCGACCCTGCGGATGCGGCCCCGCGCGTTTCCACGGCGACGCCGCTGCTGAGCCGCCCCCTCCCCGCGCTCCCCGCGCACACTCGGACCGGCCCCGCGCCCCTCCCGCTCCGCGCCCCCCGCACCCCGGGCCGGGCCGGGCCGGGCCGGGCCGGGCAGCGCCGCCGGGGCTCGCAGCAGCGCCCACCCGGGTGCAGGTAAGGAGCGCGGCCGGGCAGCGCCGGCCCGGGCTCGCCGTGTCCCCGCCCGGCTCCGCCGCAGCCCGGTGCCCGCACGGGCGAGGCCCCGGCCGGGCCAGCGGGGCCGGGCCCGGCCCTGGGGAGGAAAGCGCCGACATCCCCCGAGCTGGAGCCGCGCCGAGGGGCCGGGGGGGCCGGGGCTGCCCCGGAGGCGGCGGGGCCGGGCCGGCGGGAGCGGCTCGCTGGCTCTGGCCGGGCCGCCGCCGTCCGCAGGACACCGCCGCGCTGAGGGCCCGGGTCGGGCTCGCGTCCCGCCGCCGCTGCGAGGCGTGAGGCGCTGCCCAGCCCTGCCCAGCCCTGCCAGCCCTGCCCAGCCCTGCCCGCAGGGACCGCGCTGTCCCGGGAGAGCCTCGCCGGGCCGCGCCGGGCTGGGAACGCCTCGCACGGGGGACGCCTGGCCGCGCTTCTTCGGGTGTTTCTGAAGCAGCGGGTGAGCAGGTGCTGTCCCGGAGCCTGCAGTGACAGCACTGCAGCCCTGGACAGGGCCCTGCAGCGTGCTGGGCTTTGCTTCAGCCTAGCAGTGCACGAACAGCCCATAGGATGCTCCACATGGTCCAGGACAGGTCCTGGATTGATTTTACTAGTTTTTACCTGGATTTTTTCACTAGTTATAAAAGAAAATAAAACATTGGACAGTTAAGAATATTTTGAGGTCAGGTTTCCATCCTGTTTAGGTGTTTCCATCTGCTTGTAAGTGTGGAAAAATATGGAAGTGTGCTGGTGTGGGTGGTGAGCGGGGCTGGTGCTCTCAGGGGCAGTGGGAGGTGGGTGTGGCAGTGCCCGCTGTGCCCCTCAGAAGTGCCCAGGTTTCAGGCTGCCTGCTGGCCTTGGATGGTGTCACCTAGCCCCCTTTGGGATGGCACATGGGATCACTGGCAACTGCTCATCCTCCCCACCTGTGGGTCTGAGCAGATCCACAAGCCTGAAAGCTGGTCCTGGTGACAGTGAAACTCCTGGGGACAGCAGGTGACACCCAGCCCTAGTGTCTCTGCTTTGTTGTCTATCAGAACCTAAAGTTGAAGGCAGCTTGCTGCTTTATTGCCCTTCTCCCTCTGATCTCCATTTCCACAGAATCTATTTGCTCTTTTGAAATGTGTAACATGAACAGCCTCTTACTGCACAGAGAGACTTTTCATCTGGTTTTGAGATGTTGATAAATACCGTGGCCCACTCCAAACCTCATCATGCTGCTCAAGAACCCAGGAGCAGAACTTTGTGGCCCCTGGTTTGTTCCAGAGGAGGCATTTGCTCCTGGCTTTGGAGCACCAGTCAAGTTAGGAAGGGAAGAAGTGTGTGATTGTCTTTCTCCACTGGGCCACCTGCCTGTGCCAAGGGTGTTCCTGAGTGCTCCTGTGTGTATATCAAGCAAGTATTTTCTGCAGTGCCATTAGTCTCCTAAACACCTGCTCTGGGCAATGCCAGAAGTCAGGGAAAGATCCAAGGGAGCAGCTCTCAGCCCCGGAGGTCTCTGCAGTGCTCTGGTGTGCCACTTGCAGTTTTAGCATGATCCCAGTTGGTGGTCTTTCTTAAAGGCTCAATTTTGCCACTGGAGGTAATTAAAAATCCATATCTCAGCTGATGACAAGGATGGGGAAGTTTTCTGTTATGGCTGAGGAAATTCCTGAAAAAAGTTTTCAAAATCTCAGGCTGGGGGAGGCTGGAGGCACCTCTGGAGGTCACCTTGCCCAGCCCCTGCTCCATCAGAGCCACCCAGAGCCGGCTGCTGTGGTATTGTTCACAAGGGTCCCAGGATGAGGGAAGAGATGAGAAAGTTGACTCTATGTATCAGAAAGTTTGATTTATTATTTTATGATAGATAATATATTAAAACTATACTAAAAGAATAGAAGAAGGAATTTCATCAGAAGGCTAAACTAAGAATAGAAAAGGAATGAATAACAAAGGTTTGTCTCTGACCGAGACAGTCTGGACAGGTGAACTATGACTGGCCCTTAATTAGAAACAACCAGATGAGACCAATCACAGATTCCCCTTGTTGCATTCCACAGCAGCAGATAAGAATTGTTTACAATTTGTTCCTGAGGCCTCTCAGCTTCTCAGGAGGGAAAAATCCTAAGGGAAGGATTTTTCATAAAACATGTCTGTGACAGGCTGCCCAGGATGTGTCCAGGTGGCTTTTGAGTCTCTCCAGGGATGGAGACTCCCCCACCTCCCCAGGCACCTGCAGCAGTGCTCAGCCACCTTCCCAGTGCAGAAGTGTCTCCTGAGCTCAGAGGGCCCCTCCTGTATGTCACTCTGTGCCCGAGGCCCCTTGGAGTGTCCCTGGCCCTGTCCCCTCTGCAGCCCTTCCTCCAGGTTTTTATCCCCATGGATGAGATGCCCTGAGCCTGCTCTGCTCCAGGCTGGGCAGTCCCAGCTCTCTCAGCCTCTCCTCATGGCAGAGACGCTGCAGTCCCTCCATCACCTTCGTGGCCCTGTGCTGGACTCTGTCCAGTCTGTGCCTGTGTCCCGTACTGGGCAGCCCAGCTCTGGGCCCAGGACCCCAGGGCTGGCCTCACTGGTGTGGAGCAGAGGGAAAGGATCCCCTCCCTCGGCCAGCTGTGACACAGCTCCCAGTGCAGCCCAGGACGCTGTTCTGCATTGCTGCAGGAGCACATTGCTGGCCCGTGGGCATCCTGGGGTCCAGCACGACCTTTTCTCCCAGCTGTGCAGCCCCCAGCAGATATCAATGCAGGTTTTATGAATATTTAAGTGAATACCCATCAATATTGTTTGAATTAGAGTACTTCAAGCCAATTTTGTGATGAACAGAAGCACTTCTCTCGAGCAGATCATGCTTTATAAACACTGTCAGGGCTGTGCAGCCGCTCCTTGCTGGGAGCTGCTCTCTTCATGCTCCTCTGTGGCCTGTTGCATGCAGCATGTGCCTCCTCTTCCCAAGGAATGGATCACTCCCTGATTCTGCTGTGGTCTGGTGAGCGGGTGAGTGTGAGGCTGTGGCAGGGCTGGAGGCTCGTGACAGCCCTGGAGATGCTCTGCCAGGGTTGCTGCTCCGGAATGTGGCTGTGCCAACATGCAGCAACCCCTGCTGGATGAGCTAAACCTCTGTGAGCAGCAGGGCCAGTGATCCTGGTAGCCTTTAAGTGTGTGTTTTGTGACCTGTGTCCCTGGTCTGTGTGACTGTGTGCACAGGCAGGTGCCCCCAGCCCTCTCAGGGGCTCAGGGTGGTCAGACTCAGGTGCCCTGTGCTGATGCCCTTCCCTGCTGGGCCATGCAGGGAGCCCTTCTCTGTGCTGGTGATTTGTCTCCTGAACCTGAGGGTTTGTGTCTGACAGAGAGGAATCGTTCAGAGGCACTGATCCTGCTGTCAGAACTGGTTGGAATAGGCTGGGGTGGTCTGGCTGCAGACAGGCTCCATGTGCACAGAGCATGGGATTCCAGGAGGAAAGCAGGAGGGAGCAAAGCACTCCCATCTGGGAGTTTTGTCCTGAAAAATTCCACCCTCCAGCAGCACATTGTGGTGTTCTCTGGAGGGCTCATGTATCTGTGTGGGGGGGTTTCTTGGGGTGGCTCTCCTTCCTGGATTTTCCAGCCAGGGATCCTTGGCTGTCCCTCAGCAGAAGGCAGAAGTGAGGAGCGGATGTGAGGAGTCCTTGTGGCTTGGATGGGCAGCTGGCTGAGGAGTGGGGCTCACTTGCACCCTCTGTAAGATGTGGAGTTACACTCAATACCAGGAAAAATGGAGAGCTCAGGGCCTCACTGTTTGGGTCAAAACAGCTGCAGCTCCACTGTTGCTCTTTTAAAAGCTGGCCTTGTGGGGGGGGGGGGGTTGAAGGCTGCTATCAGCCTGATTCTGGTTTGTCTGGGTGGGCAGAGCTTTATCAGATGCCACTGGGACATGTGTAGGCCAAAAGATTTTTAAGAAAACAGCTAAAAAAAATAAACTCCTGGCCCTGCACAAACACCGCAGCAGTCCCACCCTGTGCCTGAGAGCTTTGTCCAAATGCTCCTGGAGCTCCCCTGGGGAGCCTGTTCAATGCCTGACCACCCTCTGGGGTTAAAAACTTTTCCTAACACCCAAGGAAAAGTGTGAGTTTGGTTTGCTATTTGTTGTGCTAATTTGCAGATTTGCATCCTAGTAGGCTGGATAAGGACCAGGCTGGGTAAAGCCCTGAGCAGCCTGGTGTGATCCCACCCTGCTGGGAGCAAAAGGTTGAATTACAGACCCTCGGGGTTCCTGAATTACCCTGGGGTGATCTGGGTCACTCCAGGGCTTGCAGGATGCCCCTGAAGGGATCTCTGGGGCAGTGGTACCTGCCTGAGCTCTGCCTCCAGCTGAGGCCACCAGAGTTGTCTGAGCTGTGGGCACCCCCTCTATGACCTCTTCTCTGCTCCCAGAAGGAGCAGGGTTATCAAAGTGCCTTCTCCTGCTGTGGCAGTGGTGCTGGGGCAGGTCATAGCTGTGGCTGAGCCCCTTTTCCTTGTGTAGCACTCCCGACCTGGGACATTTCACAGCAGGTTGTTTTTATTACAAAAATTAGTGAATTTACATTATATAATTAATATGTTAGTAGTAAGTGTTTGAAGGGGTTAATATTCTTAAACATTTATGTAATATTAACAGTAGTTACTAATTATTGGTATTACTTATAGAAAACAGAAACTACATAGGTTGTAAGTTGAACAATTTCTAAAACTTTGAGTCATTGGGGAATCAGCTGATGACTTTGAGATAGGATTTGATTGAAGTGTTTTAAATGTTTTGCTTTTAGAGATTTTTGGTAGTTGAATTATTACTAATACTTGTATCTTTATATGGTGGTTCCACTCGTTGGGAAACACTTTTTATAGAAAAAGATTTGTGTTTATGTTATATTTGGAATAGTACTGATTTGTATAGTGTCCTTCCAGGTGTTTTATACCAGGATTTAAAAAAACTGTGAGCTACAAACAACATCTCCAATCCTGATTCTCAGTCCTCCAGGTGGGGATGGAGCTCTGCAGCCCAGGTATTGTGCCATGCCCACATCTGTGGGGGTTACCCCAGGAATGCTCAGTTAAAAGTTTACCAGTGAGTGCTGTGGCTGATGGGAGCAGTGGTGGTAAATTGTTGTCTGACACCATGGAAGCCATGACAAGAGGTGGGAGAGCCCTGGGAGCTGCTGAGTTTCAGCTGTGGCAAGAGTGTGCTTACAAGTTCACACCAACAGTGTTCTTGCTGCTCATGTGTGGCCTTGGAACAGTTTTGGGCTTGGAATAGAATTTGTGCTCCATGTGTGCTCAAAGGGCAGGAATTGGGACAAGGAGTTAGGGAGAGGTTTCCGCCAGCAGCACAGAAGTTGCTCCAGCCAGGGGTGCTGGGGAAAGCACTCACACTGCTGCTGAGGGACAGGTGAGGGGAACAGGAGGCACAGTTTGTGGTAGAATGGTGGCATTGTTAAAGTTGTAGAGGACCTGTAAGATCACTGAGTCCCACAGCAGGGCAGGGCTGTGGGCTGGATGGGCTCCTCTGTGTCTTGGGGGGCTCCCAACCCTCTGAGCTGGGCTGCCCCAGTGCTGGGACGTGCCCTTGGCTGCAGTGAGGCCTTTCCCAGGAGGCTGCTGGAGGAGGCTTGTTTGGAGGTTAAGGTGTAAATCTCAGTTGTTTAGCTTTTCCAGTTTAAAGAGCAGCACCACAATCTGTAATCCAAATTCATTCTGTTCACCTGGAGCTCACAGTGTCCACAGCTTCAGCCTAGTCCTGTAAGGATTTGGAGAGTGAACCACAATCACAGAATATCTCAGGCTGGAAGGGACACCTAAGGATCGTCAAGTCCAACTCTCTGCTCATGGCACCCAAAATTAAACCCTAATGTTGACTACTGCTTCGCATTTCCTGTGCAAATATTTGCTTTTGTGTTCGCATCAGAGACTGTGAGAAACTCAGGTGGAGCATCATGAACCTGAGCATTGGATCTAGTTATTTCTCTTCCTTTCTAGGCATTTCCAGTCCCAAGTTCTGTTTGAATTTTTTAAAAAGGCAAAAGTTCCCACAAAATGAAGAATTGGCCTTGAAATATTTGACCCAATGAATCAAGGATTGACTGGATTTAACTGCCATAAAAAGCAGATAGATTCCTACTGGGTATTAGGAAGCACTGAAACAGGTTGGCTGCTAAATCCGTTTTGACTTTCACTTGGAGTCTGTTGTCCAGATTAGTTTTTCAGTTCCTTCAGCTGTTCTGACACTTAACAGTGCTTTTCTGCACCTGGAGAGCCTGAAAGGTCTGTGCTGTTTGCCAGCTGAGCACCAGGTGTTTCTGGTCACAAACCTGACAGAACCAGGGGAAGTAGATCCTCCCCTCAATGCGATCACACCACCCCACTCTGTGCTCTCTGATTGTAACACCTTTATCTGAATGTCTCAGGATTTAAAATTCCAGACTTTGTCCTTTGTAGCCCAATTCTTAGCTGACCCTGCTTCACTGAAATGAGTATTCTGTTTTCCACATGGATGTCTTTCCTTTCAAATTCAAATTGCATCAGGAGGGTCCAAGACGTGGCTATGGTCCTCTCTATAGCCCTGTCTCCATCCTGGCAGCAGGTGCTTTGGAGGGGGTGCTGCTAACACGTGCAGCCCCTGGGCTCATGGGTGGGGGCTGGTCACAGCCAGCGAGAGCCAGTGGTGCCCTCAAGGCCCTGACACTTTGCTTCCTCCTTGAGATTCATGGCTAGACAGGTTGAGCATCACCAGTCCTGTGAGAAACTGGGACAGGGCACAGGGACATCAAGTTCCCCCCAGTAACTCACACCCCTAGTAACTCCTGTCACTTGTGAAATTCTCTTGCAGCCAGTTAGAAGACCAAGGGTGACACTCGGACACTGAGAACGGGAAGGGGACCTGCAGGGAGCTCTGCCTGCTCCAGGGTGGGATTTGGCAGCCCTCAGTCACAGTCTGTTGGAGCATTGTGGGCCCCCGTGGGAGCCAGGAGCAGCTTGTGGTGGAACTGTGCTTGTGCCAGCTTATGGTGGTGCCAGGTGAGAAAAAACCCTCAGCATTTGCAGGCTTTGAGCTGGGACCTCACAACAGGGGCTTTCCTGGGGCACGCTGTGACCTTCATGGGGGTTCAGTGGACCTTTAATGCATCTTGCAGGGGTTTCTGCTGGGAGAGACCATCCTGTGCAGTCACTTTCTCGCTCCTTTGTTGTGTTTTTCCTGGTACCCAATTTGTTTTCTTCCCCGCTGCCCCACAGGGCCTCGCTGTGTGCCCAGGCCAGGTGATGGACAGCAGGGGGGAGATGGAGGTGGTGAGGAGCTCCAAGGGCAGTGCTGCTGGGGAGGTCAGTGTCCACGTGGTCACCACCGAGAGCACAGTGCAGAGCACCCACCTGCCCACCACAGCCTTCATCATACCAGGTATGTGAGCAGCCCCTCCAACTGCTGCCTCCCCAGCCTGGATAGGCCACATTCCTTCTGGAGCTGTGCTCTTCCCAAACCTTGGGAGGCAAAGCCAAGCTGCTGTTGCCATCTTGGATGTTCTTTGTGGCTATCCCACATCACTTGGACTGTTTGTGGTCAAACAAATCTTCCTGAGCTTTAAACTGAGGCCCTGATGGGAGGGGCCCTGAGCCAGGGCAGCACAGTGTACTGGTGCCTGCTCTGCAGGGCTGTGGGCTCCTGGGCTGCTGCATTAGCAGGGAATACCAGAATAGCTCAAGCTGGAGGGGATGCATAAGGATCACTGAGTCCAAAACCCTGCTCCTGGCAGGACCTCCTAAAATGAAACCATAGGGACTGAGTGCTGTCCACACACTCCCTGAACTTGGTGCTGTGACCACTTCCCTGGGAGCCTCTTTCAGGCACTGAGCAGCCTCTGGATGAGGAACCTTTTCGTAATGTCCCACCTGAACCTGCCCTGAGGCAGCTTTGTTCCATTTCCTCGGGTCCATTGCTGGTCCCAGAAGGGGGAGATCAGCACCTGCCCCCAGAGGAAGGTGCAGACAGCAATGGGGTCACCCCTCAGCTTCTCTCCTCTCAGCTGAACAGGCCAGGTGGCCTCAGCTGCTCCTCCCAAGTCCTGCCCTTGGACCTTTCACCATCCTAGTCCCCTCCTCCAGACACTCCTCCAGCCCTCAGCTGTCCTTTGTGTGCTGAGGGGCCCAAACTGTCCCCAAGACTGGAGGTGAGGCTGCCCCAGAGCAGAGCAGGACAGTCACCCTTCTGATGTCCCTTGGGGCAGGGCTGGCCCTTGGGGCTGCCAGGGCACTGCAGGCTCCTGTTCCACCTGCCCTCAGCCCAAAGCCCCTGAGCCCCTTTCCCACAGTGGCTCCCCAGTCTTGTTCCCTAAGGCATACAATTTTTCAGGATTATCCCATCCCAGGTAGAGAATCCAGGTCTTGCTCTGGTTTCATGCACATGATGATTGGATTGCCCAGCTGTTTGGTCTATCCAGATCTGTGTGTAAGGCCTCTCTATCCTCTAGGGTGTCCACAGCTCCTAATTTAGTGTCATTGATAAAATTACTTAATGGACATTCTGCATCTAGATTATTTATAAAAAATTTAGGAGCACTGGCCCTAAACCCTGGGGAACCCCACTGGTGATGGCCACCAGCCAGGTGTGCACCCATTTCCTGTAAGGCTTTGAGCCCAGCTGCAGGAGAGCCATCATCCAGTTGATCACCCAATGGACAGTGGACTGGATGAGCTCTGTACTGGACTCTTTGTCCAGAAGGCTACTGTGAGAGGCAACTTCAAGGCTTTGCTAAAATCCTAAAAACCACATCAATTGCCTTTGCTTGGTCAGCTTAGTGGTGTGACCTTTCCATAAAGGGAAATTCAGTTAGTTAACCAGGGCTTCCCCTTGTGAACCTGTGTTGGCTGTGACCAAGGACTGTGTTGTCTCTCCAGTGTTTTTCAGTAACTCCCAGAATAACCTTCTCCCTAATTTTACCAAGCAGTGTAGTGAGACTGACAGGCCTGTAATTATCAGGGCTGTGCTTCTTACCCTTCTTGAAAATGGGGACAATTTTGAATGCAGCTGACCAGTGTCTTTTAGGAGGTGTTTGAGCAAAGCATGGTTGTGTGTTAGGTGAGATCAGGGGTGTTCTCTAGGAGCAGATCTCCCAGTTTTTCCTGGTGCCTCGATGTCACCGACATAGTTTATGAAAAATCCTTTACTTAGGATTTTTCCTCTCCTGAGAACTGAGAGGCCTCGGAACAAACTGTAAACAATTCTTATCTGCTGCTGTGGAATGCAACGGGGAGAAATCTGTGATTGGCCCCGTCAGACTGTTTGCAATTAAGAGCCTATCACAATTCACCTGTTCGGCCCATCTCGGGCTGAGAAGACTTCAGTTTACACATTCTTTGCTATTCTTAGGATAGCCTTGGTAGTGAAATCTCTAGCTTTATTCTTTTAGTATAGTTTTTATATCTTATATATCATATAATAATAAATCAAGCCTTCTGATGCATGGAGTCAACTGTCTCGTCTCTTCCCTCATCCTGGGACCCCAGAAAACCAATGTAACACCTCAGTTCTTGCTGCAGAGAGGCCCTGGGTTGCACAGTGTGCTCCTTTGAAACTTAACTAAACGGGAAGTTGCAGTCCAGGAACAAACTCCTGTCACATCAGGGCACCCTAGGCACAGAAACAGTCTGAAATCAGGTTGAAGTAGAAACCCTTGAATGTGGATAGTGTTGGTGCCACCCCCATCATGAGCCATTACTGGCTGCAGATTTTTTTACCTTGCTCTGCTTCCTTTGTGCTTTGGCCCACAGCAGAGCCCTCACCTGGGACACCATGTCCTCTGGGATCCTGGGCTGCCTTTGAGCCTTGTTTGCATCAGTGAAGTGTTCTGTGTATGCCTCTGGTTGTTTGTCTCCTTTCTTCCCTTCTCAAGCAAACGCCACTGCCATCAACCTTCCCACGAGCACCTTAGAAATCCAGCGATTCCCCCGGGAGCCCCAGAAGAGCACAGGGGCTGAGAGGCCAGACAGGGGAGCAGGGAATGAGCCCATCACTGCTGCTGTCATTCCCCAGATCAGCGGGGTGCAGACCTGCAGCACAGTCCGTGTGCTGGAGTGGAAAGATGGGGTGGCAACTTTGCCTGGGAGTAACCTGCGGGTAAGTGTAGCCCTGGGCCACTGGGTTTGAGCCCTCTGCCTCTCCCCACGGCTGCTTGTGCTTGTAAATCCTTCAGCCTGTGCCAGGCAGGGAGCACCAGGATGTGCCCTGGTCCCCCTGCACTCCAGCTGGAGGATCCCTCAGCTGCTTCAGCTCTTCTCCTGCCCCATCCCTGTGGCCCTGCCATCCTGGGAGGATGCAGGGAGCTCACAGAGGTGCCTGGGGGACTGCAGCAGCTCTGCCCTGCACAAGGAGCACAGGGGTGCTACGTGCTGTGCAGGATATCTTCTCTTCCAAACTGTGCTGTGGAGTTGGCTCTGCCCCAGCTCCTGCCCTCACCCTGGGAGCAGCAGCCTTGTGCTTGTCTGGCTGTCGGTGCCTCGGGGGTACCGTCAGTACATGACAGCTTGCAGAAAATGCACCCATTTCTCAGCTGCTGCTCAGCCTCAGGACACCTCATCCTCCAGCCCCCAACCTGCCAGCTCCAGCTGAGTGCCCAGCATAGGCTGCAGGCAGGGTACTTTCACAGGGCCTGAGGTGCTGGCTCACCTCTGTGCTCAGAAGAGTTGTCCTCTTGTCAGACACACTGATGACCATCCCCATCCCTCCTTTTCAGAACAACCACCAGTGGCATGTCTGTCCAGCTGAACTCTTTCCTTGCTTTTTGTTCCTTGCCAGTTCCGGATAAATGAGTACGGCACGCTGAAGGTGGTGAGTGCTGATAAGCTGCCTCCTGTGGAAGCTGTGAAGGAGGGTCACACAGACAAAGATGGGGACTCTGAGGTGGCACCCCCCAGCAGAGACAATCCTACTGTGGCTCAGGGTAAGGGTGCTTTGGTGGCACTTGTGGGGTGGGTGCCAGCATCCAGCAGATGCTGCCGGGTGTCTCCGTGGGCGAGGCAAACGTCTGCTCTGTCTGCTGTCCCTGCGTGTGCCTCACTGCTGCTCCTGCTGTCGCAGACATGCTGGAGCAGCCCGCGGCAGAGGGGCTGTGCCACTGTGACACCTGCGGCCGCAGACACGTGTGGGACGGCGCCCGCGAGGGCAGGGGCTTCTGCAGCGAGCACTGCCACCAGCAGTTCAAAGAGAGGTAAAGGAAGGGGGCTCTGTGCCCTGTCCATCCCTCTGCCCTCCCTCCATGCCCTGCTCCACATGCTCCAGTGAGGGATGGGAGCACCTCTGGCAGATGCTGGGGGTCCCACGTGTTCTGCTTGTTCCTGGAGGCAGGCTGGGGAAGGAAAACTTCCCAAGGGAGCAGCAAAAGCTCGGGAGCCAGATTTTCTCCTGCCCAATGTGTGGCCTCATAAACACATATCTGCTGGAGCAGGAGGTTGCTGCAGTGGGGGCTTCCAGGCTGAGCAGCAGTGGAAGGCCACAGGTCACTGGGGCATTTCCAGCCCTGCTCCTGACCAGTGTGTGACTCTCAGGATTTGTTTTCCAGCATCTCTGGTGCAGCTTAGAGCCTGCTACTAAACTAGATCCCTTTTGATTCATCCCTGGGTTCAGGTTTCTAATGCCCAAGTGTGTGAGGGTGACTCTGGCCTGTCCCTGGCTCTGACTCTTGGCAACTTGTGTGCATACATCCCCCCACAGGAGGGAAGGGGGCATGTGTGAGTAAGAAATGGGGGGACAGTGATTGCCCAGCAGCCCCTCCCTTACTGACACCCCAGGCAGTGTCACTGTGCTGCACTGGCTGCAGTGCTTTGGCCCTCCCTCCCTCTGTGCAGGTCTGTCATTGTGGAAAACTCTGCCAGCAGCACCAATGTCACTGAAATCCTCAAGCCTGTGAAGAAACGAAAGAGGAAGGACTATCAGAGCCCCTCGGAGGAAGAATATGAATCCGAGCAAATGGTAGGACAAAGACAGGGAGGGGGTGGGTGCAGCCAGTGTCCAGAGGGCTGGAGGCCAGCCCTGTGAGCTCATATCTCATCGTGCTGCTCAGGGCTCTGTCAGCTGCAGGTCAAAAGGGAAACAGGTTGACCAAAATGCCAAAAAGACTTAAATGTGTGGAGATGAGGGCTCCAAGCACTGGGCTGGTTGTTTGGCATGTGGAGCACTGAGGCCTGGGCAGTGCCAGACTGTCCAGGCTGGGCTGTAGGTACTGACCACTCTCAACTGCTCTCTTGAGTCCCAGGCCACCAAAGTAAGGGTTGCAGTAGGAGAGTGTCTGTCTGTGTGCTGGGTGTCCTGGGGAAGGGAGAGACTTGGACAAGGTAAGGAAGCTCTGCTTGCCAGCCCTGACTGCAGCAGGTCCAGTCCAGGTGTGATTGCTGCCAGTCAGCACTGAAGTCCCTGCAAGCTCCCATCACCAGATTCTCTGGCAGTCCATCTCTGGGCCAGACATTGGTCACACTGTGGACCTTGTGGGGGTGCACTATGACCCTGGGCACCAGTGTGAGGATACAACACGGCCAAAAATCTCTGGGTTCTGTTCTGTCTGCTCTCATGTCTAGGAGGAAAAGCAGGAAGAGAGGAAAAGCTCAGTGGAAGACTCTGCCATGAGCAATCTGGAGGCTGAGGCGTGGAACGGGAGCCAGCACGGTACGGAGGGCGGGATGGCTGTGGGGTGAGCACTGCTGCTGGGGCTGGGGGGTCCCCTTGCAGGGCTGGACCCCTTTGGTGCTCCTGCAGGGTCAAACACCCACTGCAATGCTCTGGCACGTGGTTCTGAAGGCTTGTGAGCTCCTCTGCTTGCTTGATCCTGCTCTCTCTGTCTCTTTCCGTTTCTCTCCTTTCCTCTCTCTCTCCATGGGAAGGGGGCACCCCTACGGACACGGCACTGGCCCCTGCTGGACAGAGCTTCCTGTCCCTCCCCTCGGGAGCTCAGTTTGTTCCTGGCTCCTGGGCGCTGTGTTTGCTCCCAGGGACACTGTCCTGAGCACAAACAGGACTGCACCACGTGTGGCTTTGCCCTCCTTTGGGATGGGCTCATGGGAACTTCCCTCCTGGCATTAGGAGCTCAGAAGTTTGGGAGCTGCTCATGTAGGTGCAGTGCCACTCAGGCCATGTGAATTGGGGTTGTCTCATCCTGTGGGGATCTATTCTGTATCAGAGATCACAAAAGCAGAGCTGTCAACATGGAAGGAAAGGAGACAAGCTGAGGGATGCAGTGCTTGCTTGGCTGTTTTTTTTCCCTGCAGTGTCAAGGAAAACTTTGGGAAACACTGAAAATAAACATTTATGGAAAATAGACATTTATTTGTCTTTGAGTACTGAAAGTCATACTCAAAATAATTTTAAAATTAAACTGTTCCAACTTCATACTCCTCGCCACAACCAAATGCAGGGACAGTGGCAGGGGCCAGGTGTCACTAACCCCTGATGTTACAGTGAGTTAACTACTGTTAAAAAGGAATCTCAGATCTCATCCCTGCTTCTCACTGAGCCCTGAGCATGTAACCTTCCCTGCTGTATACAAGTAAGCAGTGATGAGCTTTGTTAGTTCAGCGTTTTATTTTCTCTTATTTTAGAAGTACTTCAGCAAACAAAATACACACCTGGATGCCTCAGTGCAGCAGTCAGTGTGTGCTCTGACTCTTGGTGTATTTGTCGATCCCCAGAAGTGCAGAGCTTGTACTCACAGATTCTCCAGCCATGCCTGGCACTTTTTCTATGTCCTAAGGAATAGTAAAAGCGTTTTTCACTCTGAACATGTCAGCAAACCAAGGTCAGTCACCTTGCTCACTGAAGTTCACCTTTAATTTCTTCCTTAAGTTTCTAGTTTTTTTTCCATCTCCTCTTTCCCTAAGCCCAAAAGAGGCAGGAGTTGGTCTGGTTTTCCCCTGTGTTTCTAGCCCGCCCTACCTGGGGCTGTCTGCCATGGCAAATTTGTATCTGGGAATTCCTCAGCACTGCAATAGGCACAGCACCCCTGGAGTCCCTTCAGCTGCTGCAGATTAGGGAGACAAAGAAGCTGGAGAGCCAGAGACTTGGGTTGTGTTTCACAGGTCTTGGGCAAGGCCTTTGTGGCCTTCTCAAAGGATGAAGGGTCACCTCCCTGCCTATGAAGAGACAGTGCTCTCTTTGTCATGTGGGCAAGCACAGCTCTAGGGCATCAGAGTGGCCATGGGGGCTCAGGGGGCTGCCTCAGAGCAGAGGATTGCAGAGCTGGGATGACAGTCAAACCTGCTGCTGGTTTGACTGTCTAGGAGCCCCTTGCAGCTGGGAATGATTCCCAGACCTGTGCATGGGTCCTGACTGCCACAAATCCATCCTGTGTGGACGTAGCAGATGTTCTGGCTGGAAGAGGGTCTGGTCAGGTCTGGTGTCCCCATGGCTCATGCCTCACGCTTCTTGGAGTCCCAGCCTCGTTGGAAGGGACCTTAAAGCCCATCTGGTTCCACCCCCTTTCAGGGGCAGGGACACCTTCCACTAGCCCAGGTGCCTTACTGGGACATGGTTCAGGACATTTGGGTCACGGGGGCTCCTGGCTCTGCCCCTCGTGGTGCAGCCAGCCAGGTTTGCTGGAGAGGGAGCTCTATCAGGATGGTGTTGAGCTGTGCAGGGATGCAGGACCCTGTGTGAGAGTGGGGCAGGGCTGGAGTGGCCCTTCAGCAGCGTTTGTGTGCGTTTGTGCTGCGCTCAGGTGCCAGTGAGGAGAAGAAAGAAGGCTGGTCTTGGGCGTCCTACTTGGAGGAGCAGAAAGCTGTCGCTGCCCCTTTAGATCTCTTCCAGGATGTGAGTTGGGATTTTCCTGTCTTTTTCCCTCTTTCATCTTCTCTTTTCTTTCCCTTTTTTTTCCCACCCCTCCTCCTTCTCCTCTCTTCCTTCCTTCCCTGTTTTGCGGGACTCTAAGCAATAGCCAAGCTCCCCTTGTCAGCTGGAAGTGCCAGGGCAGCCTCCAGTTTTGATTTGCCCAGAGTCCCACTCCCCAGCAGGTGCTGGCCCCATCCCAAACACCCCACCTTTGCCTAGGACACTGCTGTGACTCTGGCAGGGTGGTGGAGCCTTTCCAGCCCTTCCTGGAAGTCCGGTGGGCTCTCCTGAGGCTGTGCTGAAAACAAGTCAGGCCTGTGTCCTGCTCCCCCAGCTGCAGCTTTTACCCCAGGGACACCTCGCCCTGCCAATAGCAAGAGATATAAATCCGTAGGAGGTGTAACACTGTTTTTTTTTCAGTGGGAAAAAATTAGGTTTGGATGACAACATAACCTGTGGCCCACAGTCTCTTGGTCCCAGCAGCTCCCATTGCCTGGTGGTTGCTCCCCTGGTGGATTCTAGACCCAACTCCCTGTGTTGGTTTTACATTGTAGTTTAATTTTTGCTTCCAGTACCAAGTAGCTTCCCAGCACAAGAACGGCTTTAAAGTGGGGATGAAGCTGGAGGGGATTGACCCACAGCACCCGTCCATGTACTTCATCCTGACAGTGGCTGAGGTAAGGAGCCTCCAGTGCCCCTGTTCCTTGGTTCCTCCTGGCTCAGCCACAGGCCCTGGGGCAGGGGTGGTGATGCCAGCTGGCCCCTGGAGGAGACAGGGCCTGTCACTGCAGGAGATGAGCTGCTGCTCCATCACCTCAGGCAAACAAGCAGGGAGTCCCCTGCCAGCTTGGAGGGACAGGACACAGCACTGTGGAGCTGTGTTGTTCTCTGTCACCCTGACACAGCACAGGGGGAGGGATTGTGGTGATGGCAACAGCTTATGTCCCTAAGACAGGTCTGAGCACTTGAGATGGAGAGTGTGGAGGCATCCCACTGCTCTTGTGTCAATGCAGATCCACTTTCCACTCAGCCACGTGGCAGCTGGAGCAGCCCTTGCCTTGCAGAGCTTCCCAGGCAGCCAGTGTGGCATTTAGCCAAAATCCCTGCATCAGCAGCTTCCTAGGCTGCAGAAAAGGGAGTCTGTGCACTTGCTGGATCCAGCAAGGTGCTCCACCATGGCATTTAAAGCACCAGCCTGAACATCCCTTTTTAGGGCTGGGTTGTGGTGCCTTTGTACTGACCTTGTTCCATGCTGGACACCCTTTGAGTCTGGTTTGTGCCTCCCAGTTTTGGCACCAGTCTGTGATTGACTTTTGGCTTCCCAAAGTGACCCATGCTGAGCTGGTGTGTGGGAGGGGGTGTGATGCTCATCCAGGGACAGCAGCAGGTCTCCATGGCCCTTTCCTCCTCCTCCCTCCCTGCTGTAGGTGTGTGGCTACCGGATGCGTCTCCACTTCGATGGCTACTCTGAGTGCCACGACTTCTGGCTGAATGCTGACTCCCCTGACATCCACCCTGCTGGCTGGTTTGAGGAGACAGGGCACAAACTCCAGCCCCCCAAAGGTAAGGAGTTAATTCAGCTCGGGTAATGGGTCCTGCTGAAGGAAGGGGACAAAGAGTGGGACAAATGTAGAGCTTGAGGTGGGGACAGGGTGGCTCCATGGAGGGATGCTGCTGTACTGGTCGAGTTCTAGGACAACATTTCAGGCACACATCTCTGCTTGTTTGCGTTTTGTGGCAAAGTCCTGTTGCTCTGGACCTCCCAGTGCCACCAGGTGTGCCCCAGGGCAGGCAGGAGGAGCTGTGCTCTGGATTTCCACTTCACTGCTCATGTTTCCTAACACCCCTTCAAAACCACCCATCAGACCTCAGCCATGGGCTTTGGGCATCCCAGGGATGCTGCAGATCCCATGTGCCCACAGCAGAATGTGCTGGCAGGGTGACAGTGGGTCAGGAATGGCCAGGCTCACCCTTACATCCTCCTGGCTGTGAACTCACTGCTCTCATTTCTCTTCCTGAGGGGTTGTAGGTTTTAAGGAAGAGGAATTCAGCTGGACAAACTACCTGAAGTTAACAAAGGCTCAGGCAGCTCCTAAGCACCTCTTCATGGTCCGAAACACTGTGAGTAGCAGCATCTCCTTCCTGCCAGAGCCTACAGGTTCAGGTGTGATTCTTCCCCTCCAGCTGAGCAAAATGCTTCCACCAGCACTGGAATTTGCTTTGTCCATCCCACAGCCCTCAAGGCCACAGTGCTCAAGTGCCAGGAGTATGTGGCACACTTTGTAGCTCAGGATATGTAGCTTGGGCACTCATTTGATATGCTCAGAATTGGTGCTTGTCTGATTCTATTTCCTCCAGGTTGATCTTATGGACAATTAAATGTGAAGTATTGATGAGGAGAAGTAACTACTATTCTCAACAATTTTTTGGCTAAAATGTATCACCGAATGTTTCATAAGTATAATTCATTTGTCTCTTTGTATCTTTGTTGTTTCTGTGTCTGCCTATTTTTTTCACATGGAAGCTTGGGTACGGAAAGTAGGAATATAGGAGAATGAAAATGCTGATTGTTCCTTTGTCAGCTGCAGAGGAAACTCACCCTACTGGCAGATCAGCCTCTCCAAGTTATTTATTGTGTCTAAACTCTGATTTTCATTGTTGCAGCACCCCCCACCAGTGTGTGTGATGTAGTGTTTTGCACAGAATCTGTATCCAAGAAATAAAGGCAAGGAAGGAAGAAGTGCCCCATCCCAGCGTCTCCTGCCATGCCTGAGGCATTGGTCGCTGCTGACTGTGACCACAAACAAGTGTTTTGGGACAGAGCAGAACTAATGTCAGTTGGAGGGGTTTTTTTCTTGGAATTTACTGGTTATAGAAGATCCTGAGGGTCTGAAGATCACTTTTCCTCGTTCTTTGTGTGGCCCAGCTGAATTACTCACCCAGTTCCTCTTTCCCTGCACGGCAGCACGCTGCCCATCCAGGAGCCTGAGTGGCCCCAGGCCTGTGTGGAGGCCAGACAGGGTCTGGTTTTGGGAACATTTGGGCAGGTGCCTCCTTGCAGCAGGCAAAGGCAGTGGTGAGGAAGGAGCTGGGGCTGCAGCTCTGAAAGAGCCCTGCCCCTCTCTCTTGCCAGCACGAGGCTTCTCCAGGCTTCAAGGTGGGCATGAAGCTCGAGGCCGTGGACCGCATGAACCCTTCCCTGATCTGTGTGGCCACAGTGACTGACGTGGTGGACAATCGCTTTCTGGTGCACTTTGACAACTGGGATGATACTTATGACTACTGGTAAGGGCACAGAGGCTCCTGGGGGGCCAGTGCTGGGGAGACACCCTGTGTAAGAGCTTGGGTATGTCTTCTAGGTGTGATCCCAGCAGTCCATACATCCACCCAGTTGGATGGTGTCATGAGCATGGCAAACCCCTCACACCTCCTCAAGGTGAGTCAGTGATCAGTCAGGTGCAGCCTGGGAGTGCACCCCCTTGGGAACAGGCTTCCCAGGGTGGCATGGGGGTCCTGGGAACACAAACTTCCTGCCAAGGCTCCTGTACACATGTTCAGGTGCAGCATGGTGCTTGTGTAAGGCCAAGTGTCCACTCAGAGCTGTTTCTGCTTCCTTGTACTGTGGGTTTCGTGGGCCAGGAGAAAACAGCAGCACTTCTTGGTGTCTCTCAGGTTCCCTTGTGCCCAGCAGACTTGGGTGACCCTTGAAGGCAGTGGGGCATTCTGGGGTACTTTCTGACTTCCTGCAGACCTGTCTCACCTTCTGCATCTTCCCCCTTCCAGATTATCCTGATCCTGATAACTTCACCTGGGAAAAGTACTTGAAAGAAACTGGAGCATCTGCTGTCCCAGCTTGGGCCTTTAAAGCGGTGAGTGTCTCAGCATCTGCTCCACCCCACCTGGGCAGGAATTTGGGTTTTCTTCATTGTCAGATCTTTGCTTTTGTGACAAGTCCAGTTGTGTTCTATATTCTCCTGCCACAGGCCTAGGCTTTGGATCTACACTTAGGGTTCAGAAGTCAGGGCTATCCCGGACAAAGAGTTCCAAATTGGGAAAAAGGAGGAGTATGACTGTGCCCTCAGTGAAACAGGAGCTGAGTGATGGAAAATAATTTAGGTTTGCTTGATTAGTTTTCATCTCAAACTGCACCACCAGCAGCCGTGTCCAGCCAAGCGAGGTTGCAATATAGATCCCCAAAATGTATCTCTTAGAGACCTTCTTCCCTGGGGCACATCTTGGTAAAGACAGCTCAAATGCAGGGTGACTGTTTCTGCTTTCTCCTGTTTCCACTGTGAGCTGGGATGGCTCTTCCCTGGCCAGGCCAGGGCTGGGAGCTGGGCTCAAGGAGGACACAGTGCTGGGAAAGCTGCTGAGGGGGCAGGAGCCTGAAGCTCCCTGCTCCCCCTGACTGGGCTCTTCCAGCGCCAGCCCCACGGCTTCCTGGTCAACATGAAGCTGGAGGCAGTGGACAGGAGGACTCCTTCCTTCATCCGAGTGGCCAGTGTAGAGGACGTGGAAGATCACAGGATAAAGGTGGGTGCTGGAGCATCAGTGCTGAGCCTGTGTCCAGGCACTGTGCTGGCTCACTCTTGCCCTTCCCCTCACTGGGAGTGTGCAAATGTGGGCAGGTGCCACTGCCTGGCTCCAGGAGTGGAGAGCCTTGTGCTGCACTTCAGCTCTACCCTGCTGCTTGCTCTCAACTAGGAAGGCTCCAGAGCTCCTCAGAGATGTGTGCTGGCATTTGAAGGGTGACCCCCTCTACTTGCTTCCCCAGGTCCATTTTGATGGCTGGAGCCACGTGTATGATTTCTGGATTGATGCAGATCATCCGGACATCCATCCCATGGGCTGGTGCTCAAAAACAGGACACCCACTGCAGCCTCCTCTCAGTAAGTGTGTCAGCTGTGTCAGCTCCTGTGTCAGCTCCTCCAGACACCTCTGTCACTGCCACCTGCCCTTGCACAGAAACGGGAGGGCAGGTTCTGGCTGAGAATGGGCAGGGAGGAGAGGCCACTCCATGCATTTGTCAGTTGGAAAAGCCCTCCCTTTTTGGTGCAGGCAGGGAGCCAAGAGCTCTGGCTCTGCCTAGGTTTGCAGCCATGACAGCCTTTCTCCTGTTCCTCTCCTCTGGCTGCAGGGCCAAAGGAACCGGCCTCTGCCCACGGGGGCTGCCCAAGCCTGGGCTGCAAGAGCATCCCTCACTCCAAGAGCTCCAAGTACAGCTTTCACCACAGGTGAGCTCCCTGGCACAGTCTGGAGGGACACAGCTTCTTCCCTGCCGGGCTGGGCCAGCTCTTCCTCTGCTCCTCCTCACCTGCCACCCCCACCAGCACCCAGCCTTTCCCTGCACTCACCCACACCTGGCTCTGCCCCCTGCTCCCCTGGGAGCAGCAGCAGGACCCCAGCTGGAGTGACCCCTGTGAGCCCCTCCTGTGCCTGTCCTGCCGCCCCAGAGCCCCTGAAGGTGTCCTGTGGGCCCACCTACCATGGGCACCTGTGGGCTGTGGAGATGACAGTGCAGATGCTGTTCACTGACACCAGCTGTGAGAATGCTGTTCCCCCACCCCTCCTGGATGCCTTTCCCTGTCAGGCTTTGAGCTGGGAAGTCCCAAGAAGGAGCAGTGCAGGGTTCCAGCTCAGGCAGTCACTTGAAGGGCCTTTTCCAAGGGAAGCTAGGTTGTGTCTAGTGTCAACACCAGCGCTAGGCTGGTGTCAGAAAGAGCCGATGTGGTGGAGTATCTGTGAGGATTGGGAGGGCAGGTGCGCCTCCTGGGGGTTTCTCTGTGGCCACACTCCTGGCACACACTTACTGCTCACTCTGAGGCTGGCCTGGATGCCTGTGGGGGCAAGGGAAGATGGAGACTCTGGAAGCCCTGATGTGCTGCTCAGTCAACACACCCAGGAAACCCTGGGTTCCTTGCCCAGGGTTGCAGGGATGGCAGAGGGCCAAGGTTTGTACCTGGAGGGACTGGCTGTGCCCTGCTCCTGCCCCCAGCAGCCTGGCTGTGGGAATTGGCCCAGCACATCATTCCTCTGCCTTCCATGGCTAGGCTGCCCGTGCTCGGGGGCAGAGGGGTGGCCCTGCTGGCTTGTCCCCCGGCGCTGCTCCAAGCTGGGCCCAACGCTTGTGTCCCCTCTGTTCTCCAGGAAGTGCCCCACACCGGGCTGCGATGGCTCAGGCCATGTGACGGGGAGGTTCACAGCCCATTACTGCCTCTCAGGGTGCCCGCTGGCAGAGAAGAACCAGGGCAGGCTGAAGGCTGACTTGTCTGACACCGAGGCCTCGGCGCGCAAGAGGAGCCCCATGGGTTTCCCTCAGCGAAAGAAATCTCGGCACCATGGGAGGTAGGGGCATGGCCAGCGAGCTCCGTGCAGGGAGGGCCCCTGTGCCACCACTGCCCGCCCTGGAGGGGTCACCAGAGGCTCTTTGGCCTCTGTCCTGCCAGCTCTGCTGGGCACCTCTCTCGCTTTCTCTTCCCACGGTTTCTGGCTTTGGCTGTCAACCCTTTGGGTCAGGGCCTGAGGGGTCCCTGCTCCCACTGCTGAGGTGTTGCTCTGGGCGCTGGGGAGGAGGCCCCTGGGGCCAGTCCCAGCCCAGGACATCAGTCTTCCTGTCTCTTTAGAGGGAGACCTCCAAAGTACCGGAAGATCCAGCAGGAAGACTTCCAGAGTAAGTGCCATCCTCTGCCATGGTGTCATTGCAGGTCAAGGCTGAAGGAGTTGGGAGGGGTGAGGGTGCTGGGGACAGGTCTCCCTTGGCTCACACAGGTCTGCCTCAGTGAGGGGTTTGTGGTCAGCCACCAGAGTTGACCATGGATAAGAGACATCCCCTCCTTGTGCCCGGATTCATAAAGCTCCCTTGGTTTGGCTCTGGGGTTATGCCTGGGAGTCTTTGAGTGCTTTAGGGCATGGAATTAGGATCCTCTCTATGGCATGTATTTTCTATGGTGCTTTGTCCTGTTCAGACAGGGGTAGTGGGAAGTTGTGCCCTAAAATTTCAGTGTGGTTGTGACCTGCCAAATTACTGCTGCCACACAGAAACTGATGCTGGACAGTTGGCTTGGCATTTGGTTCTGATGCTGACAAGCAGATGCCTGATGTATATTCCATCCAGCATCCCTTTCACCATGGGCTGTCCTGCCACCTACCCCACCACTGGGAGTAAGTGGAAAATGAATGATTAAAAGTCGTAAAAACAAGGCAAAGCCAAGCTTGTCTCTACCTCTTTTCCCAGGATCCCTAATCCCATCTAAGTGAACACTTGGATACACTGACACCCTGTTGACTCAAGGGACAGCCACTAGCTCTTGATACCTGCATGGGATGTTCTCGTCTTTTACCTCGTGTCACACGTTGTGCTTTATCCCCAGCTATTTCTTCAGACAACGTGCACCAGTCGCTCTTCATGTCCGCCCTGTCCGCCCACCCTGACCGCTCCCTGTCCCTGTGCTGGGAGCAGCACTGCAAGCTGCTGCCTGGGGTGGCTGGCATCACAGCAGCCATGGTGGCCAAGTGGACCATTGATGAGGTGAGGTGCTTTGGACAGCTCTGTGCTGGCCCCTGATATGCCAGCATGGCTGGGAGCGCCCCGCCTGGCTGCGCAGCACCGTGGCACAGGCACCAGGCACTTCAGTGGGCACGTCCCTGGGCTATCGAGGAGTGGTCTGCTGGAGACATTGTTACCTTTGTTCACTTTCTTGGGCAGCCATGGTGACCCCTGTTAAGGCCTGAGTAGGTGGAGGAGCTCTGGCATCAGCGCCAGCAGCCCCTGCCTGCTCTCAGGCACTGGCACAGCTGACCAGGGCAGTGGTGGCGTCACCATCCCTGAAAGTGTTCAAAGGCTGTGTGGACATGGCTCCTGGGGACGTGGCTTAGTGGTGGCCTTGGGAGTGCTGCTCAGTGGTGGCCTCAATGATCACAGAGGGCTCAGCCAATGTTAATGATCCCCTGATGTCCCCATGACCCCTCTAGGTGCCCCTCTTAGGCCAGTGCCTGTGCCTGGGGCCAAGGGTAGACTCTGCCATAGGAGGAAAAAGCAACTGCAGCCTCTGCCCCAAGAGCCCTGTGGCACCTTGCAGGGCTCAAAGTGTGAGGATGTGGGCTCAGGGGGTCTCCAGCCAGAATCATTGCTCTGTCTTGACATTTCTCTCATTTATTCCAAGGTTTTTAGCTTTGTGCAGACTCTGACGGGTTGTGAGGACCAAGCCAAGCTCTTCAAGGATGAGGTGAGAAGGGCTGGCAGATGAGAGCAGGTGGTCAAGGAGAGCTGTTTGCCATGAGGACTGGGAGGAATTGGCCAGTGGCCTTCCTGCAGGGGCTTGCTGCTAGATGCTGAGGGCACATCCGGCACCTGGCAGTGGTCCTGCCCTGCAGCCCCACTGCATGGGAGGGTGCAGCCGTCTGGCTGTGTCCCTATGGGGCAGGAGGGAGCTGCTGAGCCCCAGGGAGCTGTGCTGCCCTGTTCTCCCAGCATGGGGGGCATCCCCTCAGAGGGGATGTGGATGGGGGGCAGGAGGAGTATGGTGCTGCAGGCTGAAGAACACCATCACCTCCTGCGGGGAGCTGCTCCTCCTCACCCTTTCATCCTTCCCCCTCTGCCCTCTCACCAGCACTGCTGCCTGTCAGAACCGGCGTTTTTGGAGCCTCTGTGGGCAGATGTGGTGGGGGTGGCTCTGACACCCAGGGCTGATCATGGGCACCCTGGGTACAGCCACTGTCACAGCCTGTCTGGGAATGGCCCCTGTGCTTTAAGGGTGCTCAGGCAGGCAAAGCTGAACAGGGGCAGTGTCCACAAGTGCTGGTCTCTGGAGCAGGGAATAGATGGCTGCTTGCCCAGAGCAGGTTGTGGTGGCTCTGTGCTTTGCCCATGGGGCTCCAGCACAGAATCCCAACCTGGCTGCAGTATGGGCTCCTAGGATGGCCCCTGAAGGGCTTCTCCCCCTCTGCCCTGTTCCTAGGCACATGAGCTGCCAGCTGGGATTTCCCTGGGGAGCGCTGTGGATGGGCCCTGCCCTGGTCTCTGGGGTCACCTGTGGCTTCTGCCCAGGTCATTCTGGTGCTGGCTGTCCCCAGGAGTGCCAGCCCAGGTTTGCAGTAGTGCCTTTGTCCCTGCTCTCCTTCCCAGATGATCGATGGCGAGGCGTTCCTCCTGCTGACGCAGGCTGACATCGTCAAGATTATGAGTGTCAAGCTGGGCCCGGCACTCAAGATCTACAATGCCATCCTCATGTTCAAGAACGCTGATGACACCTTAAAGTGACTTCTCTTGGCCCAGCCGGGACCCTCCCTCATCACTGGTGCTGCCAAACTGTCCGGTCAGGACAGAGATTCCCCCAGCCGACCGCAGCTTGTCACGTCCTGCTCGTGTCCTCCCGGGTGCCACACGTCCCCTCTCCCAGCCTTCCTCTCCCATCCTGTTCCCTGCACGCTGCCCTTCTGCAGCGCTGGGCCCAGGCCTCAGGGGCGGTGGCAGGGAAGGAGGGTGGAGGTGGCACTGGCCCATCTTGGTGCCACAGCTGCCCCCACTGTGTCCTGCCGTGCCTGGGTCCCTGTGACCCTGTGCCCCAGGGCAGGGGTGCTGAGGGAGCACTGTGGAGGGTGTCACAGCGGGTGGCTGGCACCTACATGAGTCACCCAGGCAGGGGAAGGGACTGCCTACCTGCATCCATGCTCACACCCACTTAAAGGCTGCTCTCGCCTTTGCTCAGCAGCTGAGAGAGATTTGCGGTTTTTCCCTCTGTGTGATCCTCTGGGGCTACTTGTGCCAACACCACTTCCAAGGAACATTCTTGAGGAGCTTCTGCTCATTTTGCCTTTTTCTCTGAATTCTTTTGACTTTCCCTTTTTAAGGCCAGTTGATGACTGCTTTGCCCCTGCACTGCACTGCGAACCAGTGGCCACCTCTTGCCCCTTCAGGGAGCAGCTGTCCTGGCAGGTGCTCTGCCCATGACCAGCGCCTGTGCTTTCTTCCTCTTTCCTGGAATTCAGCAGCCCCAGGGCCCTGCCAGGCCAGGGCTGGCTGGGTGCAGAAAAGGCTCCATTTCTTCTTGCACTTCAGACTGTTTTGTCCAGCTCTTCTCTGGGAGAAAGGATGCTTGGATAGCTTGTTCCCCTTGCACCTAATAAAGAGTCCTCTACAAAGGATGTTGGGCCCTCTTTGGTCCTTGTATTAGGAGCAAGGCCCTCTCTAGAGTGGGGACAGGTGCCAAGGACAAAAAGTATCCATTGCTCCAATAGGCAGATCCACAGTCACTTCTGAAGGCGTTCCTGAGTTGGCTGAGTCAGTTCTGCCAAGCTGCCTTCTCCCCACTCTTTGCCTTCACAAGGCACCCAGGTTTTGCTGTCTGAATAGCAGGATCTTCTGCTGTCCCTGGATCCCTTACCTGCAGAGCTGAAAGAAATCCAGCACTTAGCTGGTTTGTTTCTGTCCTTTTCAGAACATGGTACCTTTCCAACAGGGCCACGGGCAGTTTGGGAATGCTCATTAACACCATCCCGTGTGATGGAGGAGGGACCAAAGGGCTGCAGAGCCAGAAAAGCCAACATTCCTGGGGGTCCTGGCAGAGTCCCAACAGCTTCTGATAAGCCCCTATGCCTCCTGGCAGTCCCCACACTGCTCTCCAGGGTCCATCACCCTGGCACACCTGCTGTGGGAGCTGTTGGAGGAGGGGCTGGCCATGCAGTGCTGGAGGATGGCCACCTGCTCAGGGGCCCAGTCCCAGGTGCACCTAATTTTCCATTCCCAACAATGACATTACAGTAATAAAATAACTTCCCCCCTTTCCCAGTGCCCAAAGACAGCGATGCAGAGGTGTGAGCCAGTGCACCAGCAATGTGTCCTGGAGCTGCGCTGCCTTGGGAGCTGCTGTCACATCTGGGTCAACCTGTTTGAGGCTTCCCATGGAAATGTAGCATTTTGACTCTGTTATTGAATATTTGGGGTCATGTTTGACCTGCTCTTGAAATGTCTGCTGCTTCCTCTTCCCGCAGGACTTGCAACTTGTCCATGCCTTTGTTTTGTCATTGCTTGGGTTTGATTTAGGCAGCTTTCCTTCTTTCCTTTTTTATGTCCTTTCAAGCACTGCAGTGTGGCCAGCTGTGGACAGAGGGAGTGGGAAGGAACAGCTGTATCCCTGGGTCCCAGAGTCACTCCCCAAGCCACCCTTCCTCTGCAGGAAGTGGTGTGGAGGTTGGTCTCTTCAGCCAATGGAGTCTCTTTCTGGGCAACTGTGTGCTGGGGCAGAAGAGGAGGAGGCCTGGGACCTTCAGCCTAGGCTGTGAATGGTGCTGAGACTTTTCCAGGTGTGATCTGTAATTAAAAAGCTCCCTCACACTGGGCACAGCCCTTGAGTTTGCAAGGACCCATCTTAGAACAGCATCCTGTTCTCATCTGCTGTATTCCCACGTGTGAAGTCGTTCCTCCTGCTGGGGAAGGGACTGAGCACCATCCCAGGGTGCTGGGAGAGGAGCTGCTACCCAGGCATCAGATCTGAAACTACTGTGAAGGAGGGAGAGCCCTGTGTCTCACAGGGCTGCCTGGGAGAGCAGAGGTGGTGAGGAGCTCAGAAGATCCTGCTGAAGGGAAGAGGAGCCATGAGCCAAGCCCTGGCTGCCCTCCAGGGCTGAGTACAACCAGCACCACTGGTTCTTGCTCTGCTGCTGGGTGCAGCCAAGCCGTGCTCTACCTGGGCACCAGTCACGCTGGCAGAGGTGCATCCCCACCCTGTGCCAGCATGGCACCGCCTACCCTGGGCTCTCCTCACCTCCCTCTTAAAAACAGACATGACCTGGACCAAACTGCCAGGGTGTTGCCCATCGTCTGGGGGGGGTCTGGCTGCAGAGCTGGAGCCCAGGTCTGAGCTCTGTGCTGGGAGCAGCTGTCAGGAGCACCACTCCCATTGGAAGGGTGGGGGGAGCTGGGAGGCTGTGTCACACGTCTGCTGGAATGAGCATCCTCAGCCTCTCAGGCTGATGTATCTGTTGGGGTACAAAGCTGCTGGATTTGACTGGGTGAGGGAGTTACAGGGTTTGTAGGTGGTCAAGGGCTATTTACTGTTAAAACTTATAACCTTCTGTGTCCTTTAAAACCAAACCCAAAGCATCGTGTACGTGTGGATGGGTGATTGTGGGAGTACCATGACGCCATTCCCCTGCTGTTGGTGTGTTGCTATTTTAGGGTGGGGGTCTCTGAGGCTGTGGAGGCAGGAGACACCCATCCCAGGGTCTCATGTGATGTGTCCTCTGTGAGCAATTGTCCCTGGTTCCAGCAGGGAGGCCCTGGTCCCAGCAAGAAGGAAGGTTTGCTGCACCCCTGGCCTTGGTAAGTCCTCCAACCCCACAGAGCATTGAGTGGGAGTCCCCACTCAGGGACTGTTAAGGACAGCTGTGACCAGAGCAGAAGCACCAAAGTTTTCTGTCCTTCCCCTGCTGCCTGACCAGATTCCTCACAGGGACATTTACTGCCATGTCACTAAGAAGTCAGAGAGGACAGTGGGCTGGGTCTGACCCACAGGTTCTCCTCTAGGGCCTTTCTGAGAGTTGTGACTGCAGCCAGCATTTCTAAATCAATGTAGAATTCTTCAAGTCGAATGTTTTTCTGAGTGGTGGTCCCCAAGTCTCTATTTCTGCCATTCCTGCCCCTGCAGCTGGTGTTGGCAGGGCTTAGCTGGTGCCATGGCAGAAGTCCCACTACGTGCTCCAGCCTCAGCTGGAGTGTCTCCTGGGGGGGCTGGTCTGTGGCTGACTCTGGGTCCATGGGAGCAGTTGGAGCCTCTTGGGAAACTGTTTCCTCCACCCAGTGGAAATGGGCAGCACTGGGACAGTGCAAGCTAAGGTCTCCATTTCCATGAGAGCAGCCAGCCTGGAGCTCAGCAGGGAGGACGGCCGTGCCTGCCCCACCAGAGCACAGCTGCCTGCCCTCGCCTTCCTCTGCTGCTCTCCATGGCGATCACAAGCACTTTCAGAAGAGAAAAGCACCCTCCAATGGCCTGGGAGGGCTGGGGGCTTAGGGAGCTGCCTGCAGGGGCACATCTGGGCCTGTGGGTGCGATGAGGTTGTTGGAAGAGGGAGCCAGGAGAGGGATGTGACTTTGCCGTTTGGGTTCCTCATCCTCCAGGAGAGCTCCTTGATGCAGAGAGGGAAAGACAGGAGGGTTGCAGCTTGGCTTTCTTCTTCCAGCCTGGCCCTTCCCTCTGGGGCCTGAGGTTTGCTTGTACTTGGAGGGGGGAATGGGGACCATATTGTGGAGGGAGTGTGATTATGATAACAAAAGCTTTTTTGCACTTTCATTCATTTTGCACTCTTTCTTAATTTCTTTTTTTCTGTGTTTTTGATATTGGCGCCTCCTCTCTGTGTTTTCATAATGAAAATCCTTCTGTTGTAGCCAGTGCAGCTCTTCTGGAACTGTGTGTCCTGAATGTACAGAGATTTAAAGGCTCTATATATATAAATTTATAGCGGTACAAAGGTAAATTTATATATATAGATGATGGTGTGATGTGTTTTGTCAGTGTTTTAAAATAATAAACGAATGTGAGCAACAGAGGCCTGTGAAGCAGGAGTGGTCACTGTGCTGCAGGAGCGGTCACTGCTGGGCAGTGGGAGCAATCACTGTGCAGTTGGGTAGCAGGAGCAGTCACTGCGTGGTGGGAGAGGCCAGTGCGCTGGTCACTGCATGGGTGCCACTCTGCATGGCCAGCGTGGTCACTGTGCAGCAGGTGAGGTCAGTGGAGTGGTCAGTGTGCAGCAGGGGCAGTCGCTGTGCGGGAGCGGGCACAGCCCGACTGGAGCAGTTGCTATGTGGCAGGAGTGGTCAGTCCAGTGGTCACTGTGCAGCAGGGGCAGTCAGTGCAGCAGTCACTGCGTGGTCGGGGGATCAGTGCAGCGTCACTGCAGCAGTCAGTGCAGCAATCAGTACAGCGGTCAGTGCAGCGGTCAGTGCAGCGGTCAGTGCAGCAATCAGTACAGCGGTCAGTGCAGCGGTCAGTGCAGCAGTCAGTGCAGCGTCACTGCAGCAGTCAGTGCAGCGGTCAGTACAGCAGTCAGTGCAGTGGTCAGTGCAGGGGTCCCCGCTCCGCCCGGGGACGAAACCCCCGCCCCTCTGCCTGTTCTTGGGTGTTCCAGCGCCCGCCCGCCCCGCGGGACCCCCGAGACAGCCGGGCCAGGGACCGGGAAAGGGACCGTGACTGGGAAAGTGACCGCGACTGGCACAGGAAGCAGGACAGGAATGGCGACAGGGACGGTTTATTCATCCCAGCACGGGTTGCTGCAGGGCGATAAGTGCCGCGGTGCCCGGCGGTGCCCGGCACTGCTCCCCCAGCCCCGGCAGCAGCGGCTCCGCGCCGCCTCCGCCGCGATGAGCCCCAGCAGGAGCAGCAGCCCGGCCGCCAGCGCCAGGCGCACGGTGTTGCACAGCGTGTAATCTGCGGGGACAGAAGGGACCGTCACTGGGGAGGAACCCACTGGGAGATCCCAGTCCTCCCACCTCCCACGGGGGCAGCAGGGGATCCAAGGGAACACACAGGGCAAGGGGACACCCCAGGGAGGTCCTTGGCTAAAGAGACACAAAGGGAATTCATAGGGAGCAAAGAAGCCCCGAGGGGGCCCTCA
Organism: Serinus canaria; assembly: GCF_022539315.1. NCBI lineage: Eukaryota > Metazoa > Chordata > Aves > Passeriformes > Fringillidae > Serinus > Serinus canaria. The sequence continues at coordinate 1,272,088 of NC_066333.1, forward strand.
GCTGCACCTCCCACATCCCTGTCCCCTGGGACACCCCCTACTCTCAGCCTCTCACCTGTGACCCCACCAAGTGGCACCAAATATGGACAGGAGGAAAGAAACATGGAGCTGGCCCTCAGATGCCACTGCCAGCGAGATGGTGACACTGAGCTGTGACAAGACATATAACTGTCCCTGGGACTGGGAGGTGCAGGGAGAAGTGTCCTTTGACTCTTATCCCCACCTGTCAGCCCAGCAACCCTGTACCTTTAGGGTCTCTAGGTTATCTATAGGGTCTCTGAGGAGCTGGCCAGGCTCCAACAGAGGTGAAGGAACCTGGAACCCCCTGCTTGGTCCCCTCATACAGCTGCTTTCCTGCCCTAAATCCTTTTTACTAGTTCCCCCAGGATGTGACAGATTGCAGGGAGGAAGAGTGGAGCAGGATGTGGCTGGGGGGACGTCTCACCTCTCACCACCAAGTCCAGGGTGTTGCTGACAGCCGACCATTCTCTCCAAGCACTGAGGGCGTAGCACTGGCAGCTGTAGCGGCCGCTGTCACCTTTCTGCACGAGGGAGAAGCTGTAGTCCCCTTGTTCCCTGTGGAACTGCTGGGCTCGGATCTGGCCTTCCAGGTACAGGAAGCAGCCGGTGCTGGGCTGTGTGATGGTGCAGTGGAACATCACCTCAGCTCCCACAGCCACCTCGTGCCCAGGCAGGACAGAGAGGTCGGGTCTGGGCAGACGGAGCTCTGGGGGGACAGGAGAGGGAATGAGAAGGTGCAGAAGGCTTTGACATGGTGCCAGGAGCACCAGGATCTCTGTGAAGCCACCAACTGCCTCAGGCAGAGGTGAAGATGGTCCCCACCTCTCCAAGCCAGGGAAGAGGAGAAAAACCTTGTCCAAATGGCCACAGGCATCCTGGTGTGCCCTGGGGCGTGACCCCACAAGAGGGGAAACGGCACATCCCTCACCTTCCACAAAGACTTCCAGATCAGCGCTTCGAGCCAGCACAGTGTCTCCCTCCAGGTAATGGCAGTTGTAGCCACCTCTGTCCTCATAGGTGGCATTAGAGATGGAGAACTCGGCCCTGCCACTGCTCTGCTCCAGGGTGCGGAGCTGGCGGCTGCCCTTGTACAGCACAAAGCTCCCATTGCTGCACTGGCAAATACAGTAGATGGTGGTGGAGCCTCCAGGTGGGATTACCCCAGGTGGCTTCAGGAAGATGGAGATTGTGGGGGTACCTGCACAGGGAGAGAGATGCTGCCAGCCAGCCAGGGAGCCCAGGCAGCTGCCCTGCTCTGGACCAGGGCTGCCACCAGGCCCCGTCTCCACACAAGGGTGAGTTTTGTTCCAGGGGGCTGTGGAAGAGCCCTGGGAGATGGGTGGGCCCAGAAGTGTGTCCAAACTCCCCATCTACCTCCTCAAGATACTCACTCAGTGTAGCCTCACCCTGTGACACTAGCCAAGCGCCTGCAAGAGAAGCAGCTGTGTAACACCTCT